>NC_079192.1:106799948-107107948 GCF_029499605.1 Hyla sarda | reverse complement strand
CCTCTGTGCCAGAGAGGGATTGGCGTGGACCGTGCTAGTGGATCGGTTCTAAGTCACTACTGGTTTTCACCAGAGCCCGCCGCAAAGCGGGATGGACTTGCTGCGGCGGTAGTGACCAGGTCGTATCCACTAGCAACGGCTCAACCTCTCTGACTGCTGAAGATAGGCGCGGTACAAGGGAGTAGACAGAAGCAAGGTCGGACGTAGCAGAAGGTCGGGGCAGGCAGCAAGGATCGTAGTCGGGGGCAACGGCAGGAGGTCTGGAACACAGGCTAGGAACACACAAGGAAACGCTTTCACTGGCACAATGGCAACAAGATCCGGCGAGGGAGTGAAGGGGAAGTGAGGTATAAATAGGGAGTGCACAGGTGAACACACTAATTGGAACCACTGCGCCAATCAGCGGCGCAGTGGCCCTTTAAATCGCAGAGACCCGGCGCGCGCGCGCCCTAGGGAGCGGGGCCGCGCGCGCCGGGACAGGACAGACGGAGAGCGAGTCAGGTACGGGAGCCGGGATGCGCATCGCGAGCGGGCGCTACCCGCATCGCGAATCGCATCCCGGCTGGAGACGGTATCGCAGCGCACCGGGTCAGTGGAGCTGCCCGGAGCGCTGCGGTAGCGAGAGAGAAGCGAGCGCTCCGGGGAGGAGTGGGGACCCGGAGCGCTCGGCGTAACACGTATAAATTTACCTGCATGTAGTTATGATTTTTTCCAGAAGTATGACAAAATGAAACCTATATAAGTAGGGTATCATTTTAACCGTATGGACCTACAGAATAAATATCAGGTGTCATTTTTCCCGAAATATGCACTGCATAGAAACGGAAGCCCCCAAAATTTACAAAATTGCGTTTTTTCTTCGATTTTGTCTCACAATGATTTTTTTTCCCGTTTCGCCATGAATTTCTGGGTAAAATTAATAATGTCCCTGCAAAGTAGAATTGGTGACGCAAAAAGTAAGCCATAATAAGGTGAAAAATTGAAAGGCTTATGATTTTTAAAAGGTAAGGAGGAAAAAACAAAAGTGCAAAAACTGAAAAACCCTGCGTCCTTAAGGGGTAAAAAAATAAAAAATAAAACACGTGAATAGAAAATGGCCACTAAAAATGCTTCTGAAAAAATGCATTGGGAAATATTTGAAATTGATTCCAATTACAGACAAAAACAAAACAAAAACAAAGAAAATGAAGCATGTATGAAGGAGGCCTAAGGCTAACAATAAAGACAACATATGTAAATATGAACATAGTTTCTCTGTGACTGTTGGAAATGCATTGCTCTCTTGGGTGTTATATGCATAACAAACCTTAATTTCTGTTCTACTAGCAAATGGTTAAACAATTAAAGCCAACAGCAGGATAATCTTGCATACTAATATCCGCTTTTCTAAAATAGTTTCTAACATTGCTACATTATTGACTTTTTGTCTTACCTAACTATCCAGTTACAGACCTCCATATATCACAGATCAGATAGATGTATCTTATTAATATGCTTGGTCAGACCCGCAAAGATAACATTCAAAGCCCTTCTAGTCCAACTTAATTCCTCATGTGTACATTTGCAAAACACACAGTCAATGTTATGTGCCATCATCTTATACATCTCACGTATTACTCCAAAGAATAAGCTCATAATGTGAGCTGTTTGCATTCCATGTGCAAAAGTGGAAGCAGTCTTACAAATCGGCAAATGAGGAATAAAGTAAAATAAAAATGTTGCATGCATTCTAAAGAATGGAGACCCAGTCTAACCTTCTATAATACTATATATGATATTCCAAAAATGTCTATACTCTGAATATCCCTTTGCTTAAAGCTGTCCAAGCAAAACAAAAATATGCTCCAGGGCTACGATGGTGTAAAAATAATAAACATACTTACCTCGCCTCCTCTGATCCCATGCAGCTGCTGTACAGATGCCTCAGTCCTCCGTTGGTCTGCACTTCTTCCGGATTCTGTGTCTTCCCAACTCCACAGATCCTGCCTGTGCAGCCAATCTGTGGCCACAGTGGTGTCTCACCTCAGTCACTGATTGGGTCCTTTGGGGTAGAGATGACACCAAACCGTAAGAAGTGGAGACCAGCGAAGGACAGAAGCCTCTGTGCAGAAGTTGCAGGGGACCAGAGGAGGTGAGGTTAGTATGTTTATTTTCTGTACAACATCCCCCGCCCTGGAGAAAATTTGTGTTTTGTATGGATCACAGCTTTAAGAAAAGGGGTATCCACAGTATAGACATTTTCGTAATGGCAGCAGCACCGTTACGACAGGAAAAGGAATTGGATGCTAATGTGAGTAACTTTTATTCTGTGCACAAGGGATAACATTATTGTGGAGGGGTATCTGTTAGATAACTAATTAAGTGGCTATTTACCTAATTGCTCGGGGTTAACAACTAATGAATGGGACATTCTATCTAAATGAGAAACTACTTACCTAAAGTGGGTCTATCTACCAAATGGATGTGCTGTCTAGTTAAAGGAGGGTCTATCTACCTAATGGATAGGGCTACCTATCTGAAGGAGGGGCTATTCTCCAAATAAATGGGGCTATATTTCTAATGGAGAATCCATCTACCTAGGGGAAGAGATATCTACATCATAGAGAGGTAATCTAGCTAAAGAATAGGTTACCTACCTAATGGAAAGGAGCCATGCAATCTGTCTAATGGAGCAGTCTGCCTACCTAGTGGGTTGGGATTCTGGAGAAATTGGGAGTTGTGTTTATGCTTGCACATACTCTTTGTTTAGCTGACACCAATAGAGAACTGTCGTCACGACTATCCAGCTGTGTTTTGGTTTAGCCAGTACAGACCTTAAGACTAAGACTGTTACGTGACAATTTACATGCCTGCACTTTTACATCTAGTCTGTAAGCAATGCACACTGGAATTTATGTGGGAGAGTCTCTCCACTCACTAAAAACATTATTTGATACAGTAGAGGTTTTCACTTTTCTGTCTTGGCCGGCAATAAATTCAGGCCACATGTGAGCAACAATTATACAAACAAAAGCAACAAATGTTTTCTTGATTGAATAATTAGTTTAAAATTCCTCAGTCGATAACATCTGCAAAGATCTATGTTACTAACCACTCATACCATATCTCCTCCAGATTATCAGTGAAGAATATTATGAAGGTTTATGTTCTCATAAATATCATTCTACACTTTGCTAAGGGCAGTAGAGTGAGCCCCCAGCACAGAATAAAGGTAAAAAAAATAATTATAATGAATAAAAAAATGAATCAAAGTAAATAATAATAATAAAAATAACAATATTAATAACAATATTAACAATAATTAGAGATGAGCGGATTTTTGAACATTTCGATTTCTCCGATTCACAAAATTTTTCCAAAAAATTAGTTTTAGTCCGAATTTATTTGCAGCGAATCACTATTAAAAATGGCTATTTCTGGCCTAAAGAGAGCCTAAATAGGGGTGTAGAACACTTTGCCTTGCTATAACACATATAGGGTGTGTGCTGGGTTAGTGAAATAATACTAGTATTTAGTATGACATGCCGATCAGAGGCGTCGCTATTAGAATCATTGTTGCAGAGCGGCACAATGACAGAGCCTGGAGGTGGCATTAGTATGAGGAGACCATATAGTGGCTGAATGACACAGCATGGAGGTGGCAGCAGCATAAGGAGACCATATAGTGGCTGAATGACACAACGTGGAGGTGGCGGCAGCATGAGGAGAACATAAAGTGGCTGAATGACACAGCTTGGAGTTGGCAGCAACATGAGGAGGGCACATAGTGGCTGAATGACACAACCTGGAGTTGGCGGCAGCATATAGTGGCTGAATGACACAGCCTGGAGTTTGCGGCAGCATGAGGAGAACATATAGTGGCTGAATGACACAGCCTGGAGGTGGAGGAAGCATGGGGAGACCATATAGTGGCTGAATGACACCGCCTGGAGGTGGCAGCAGCCTGGGGAGAGCATATGGTGGCAGTATTAGACAGCGTGAAGCTGGAATCAGAATGAGGAGAACATATGGTGGCAGAATGAGACAGCCTGGAGCAGCAGCATCAGGAGTCCTGAAAGTGACCCGGCGACAGAGTGGTGCAGTTGGTGGCAATACCAGTACCTGGTGACAAAGGTGGGTGAAAAAAAGAGAACTTGGCATCAGCCGAGTGGCAGGATCAGAGGCAGGTAGGCAGATGAAAACGTGTGCACAAGTGCATGCTAAGTGCTAGTGTGCACAAGTACAAGCTAGTGTGCACAAGGATATGCATTACGTAAAACTTTTACTAATATGCTTAGGATAAAAGATATGGACCCAATTTTTTTTTAAATCAAACAAATAGAAAGGTGCAAAAAATACCGTGTGCCACCTACACCACCAAGTATTGATATGATGCAAATATGTCTAAAAGGTGGAAGGGAACAACATATGGTCCATTGTAACTGGTGGGGGTAAAAACTTCCCCTGTAAGGCCCTACTCTCGCATTATTAATTCCCTTCTTGGCAAGTGTTACTTGCCCTAAAAGGGTCGGCCCCACACAGGAACCGCTCCCAATTTCCACCTAAAAACCCTGGGAAATGGCAGTAACACTTGCCAAGGAGGGAATTAATAATGCAAGAGTAGGGCTTTAAAAGGGAAGTTTTTACCCCCACCGGTTACAATGGACCATACGTTGTTCCCTTCCACCTTTTAGAGGTCTTTGCATCACATCAAAACTTGGTGGTGTAGGTGGCACATGGTGTTTTTTGCACACCTTTCCTTTTGTTTGATTTAAAAAAAAAATTGGGTACATATATTTTATCCTAAGAATATTATTAACTCCTTGGGGACGGAGCCCATTATAACCCTAAGGACGGGAGCATTTTTTTGCAATTCTGACCATTGTCACTTTAAGCATTAATAACTCTGGGATGCTTTTACTTTTCATTCTGATTCCAAAATTGTTTTTTCGTGACATATTCTACTTTATGTTAGTGGTAAATTTTTGTTGATACTTGCATAATTTCTTGGTGAAAAATTCCAAAATTTTATGAAAAAATTGAAAATTTTGAATTTTTCTAACTTTGAAGCTCTCTGCTTGAAAAGAAAATAAACATTCTAAATAAATAATATTTTGATTCACATATACAATATGTCTACTTTATGTTTGCATCATAAAGTTGACATGTTTTTACTTTTGGAAAACATCAGAGGGCTTAAAAGTTCAGAAGCAATTTTCCAATTTTTCACAAAATTTTCAAAATCAGAATTTTTCTGGGGCCAGTTCAGATTTGAAGTGGATTTGAAGGGCCTTCATATTAGAAATACTCCATAAATTACCCCATTATAAAAACTGCACCCCTCAAAGTATTCAAAATGACATTCAGTAAGTGTGTTAACCCTTTAGGTGTTTTACAGGAATAGCAGCAAAGTGAAGGAGAAAATTCTAAATCTTAATTTTTTACACTCGCATGTTCTTGTAGACCCAGTTTTTGACATTTTACAAGGGGTAATGGGAGAAAAAGCCCCTCAAAATTTGTAACCAAATTTCTCTCGAGTATGTAAATACCTCATATGTGTATGTAAAGTGTCCGGCGGGCGCAGTAGAGGGCTCAGAAGGGAAGGAACGAGAATGGGATTTTGGAGAGTGAATTTTGCTGAAATGGTTTTTGGGGGCATGTCACATTTAGGAAGCCCCTATGGTGCCAGAACAGCAAAAAAAAAAAAAAAAAAAAAAAACATGGCATACTATTTTGGAAACTGCACCCCTCAATGCATGTAACAAGGGGTCAGGTGAGCCTTAACACCCCACATGTGTTTGACGACTTTTCGTTAAATTCGAATGTGTAAATGAAAAAAAAATTTTTTCACTAAAGTGCAGTTTTTTTTTCCCAAATTTACCATTTCTACAAAGGGTAATGGGAGAAAAATCCCCCCAAAATTTGTAACGCAATTTCTCCCGAGTACGGAGATACCCCATATGTGGCCCTAAACTGTTGCCTTGAAAGGTAGGGCTCTGAAGTGAGAGAGCACCATGCGCATTTGAGGCCTGAATAAGAAATTTGCAATAGGGGTGGACCCGGTTACAAGGATGGGGCTTGTCTCCACCAAAACCCTACAACAGTGTTTCCCAAACAGGGAAACCTCCAGCTGTTGCAAGACTCCCAGCCTGCCAGGACAGTCTATGGGTGTCCGGCAACACTGGGAGTTGTGGTTTTGGAACAGATGGAGGCGCCGTTTAGGAAACACTGCCGTATGAGACGTTTTTCATTTTTATTGGGGGGGGGGGGGGCGACGTGTTAGAGGGTGTATGTGTAGTGTTTTACTTTTTATTATTTGTTAGTGTAGTGTAGTGTTTTTAGGGTACATTCACACAGGCAGGGGTTAACAGGAAACCCACTGTAAACCTGCCCGTGTGAATGTACCCTGTACATTCACATGGGGGGGGGGGTGCCCCAAACGTTCAGCTGTGGCAAAATGACATCTCCCAGAAGGCACTGACGGACCGTACATGCTGGGAGTTGTTGTTTTACAACAGCTGTAGGCACACAGGTGGGGAACCACTGAGTTAGAAAACAGACTCTAGCTCAGTGATTCCAACCCATGTGCCTCCAGCTGTTGCAAGACTACAACTCCCAGCATGTACAGTCTGTCAGTGCACTCTGGGAGTTGTAGTTTTGCAACAGCTGGAGGCACACAGGTTGGAATCACTGAGTTAGGAAACAGACTCTAGCTCAGTGTTTCCCAACCAGTGTACCTACAGCTGTTGCAAAACTACAATTCCCAGCACGGCCAGACAGTCAGGGATGCTGGGCATGTAGTTCTGCAATATCTGCCCCTTCAGATGTAGCAGAACTACAACTCCCAGCATGCCTGGACAGTCTGGGCATGCTAGGAGTTGTAGTTATGCAACAACTGGGGAAGAACAGTGGCCTCCAAACTGTAGCCCTCCAGATGTTGCAAAAGTACAACTCCATGCATGCCCAGACTGTCCAGGCATGCTGGGAGTTGTAGTTCTGCAACATCTGAAAGGCCAGATATTGCAGAACTACACACCCAGCATCCCTGATTCTCTGGGCATGCTGGGAGTTGTAGTTTTGCAACATCTGGAGGGCTACAGTTTGGAGACCACCATATAGTGGTCTCCAAACTGTGCCACTTCAGATGTTGAAAAACTACAACTCTCAGCATGCCCAGACAGTCAGTGCATGCTGAGAGTTGTAGTTTTGCAACATCTGGAGGACCACAGTTTAGAGACCACTGCACAGTGGTCTCCAAACTGTGACCCTCCAGATGTTGCAAAACTACAACTCCCAGCATGCCCACACAGCCTTTGGCTGTGTGGGCATGCTGGGAGTTGTAGCTTTGCAGCTTTTAGAAGGCCACAGTGAAGATCACTTATCGCGATCTTCACTGCAGCCTTCTCAGCCGCACTTTCTGGCCGCCGCTCCTCCTGCTAGCGCCGCTGGTTCCTGATGCCGCCTCCGCCGCCTCCTCCGATCCGGGTAAGCAGGGCCATGCCCCCCTCTCTGCCCGTGTTCCCCCGCTCTGTACCGACTTCCGATCGGTGGCCAGAGCGGGGGAAATTAACTCTAACCCCCCCCCCCGCCCCCCTCTTGCCATTGGTGGCAGCCTGACCGACCAATGGCAGGGGATAGGTGGGGGTGGCAACACTGCCACCTCGCTCCTATCCTTTAGGATGGTCGGAGCTGTCTCTGACAGCTCCGATAAGTCTTATTTTCCAGGAGATCGGATCACCAGTGACCCGATTTGCCCGGATCGCGGCAAATCGCAGGTCTGAATTGACCTGCGATTTGCTGCGATCGCCGATATGGGGGGGTCTCATGACCCCCCTAGGCATTGTCACGGGATGCCTGCTGATAAATATCAGCAGTCATCCCAGTCCGATCACCGCCCGGCAGTGATCGGAAATGCAGAGGGCGTATGGATACGCCCTCCGTCCTTAAGTGACGGGACGCGAGGGCGTATGCATACGCCCTTCGTCCCCAAGGAGTTAAAAGTTAAGTTTTACGTAATGCATATCCTCAATACTTACTTGTGGTCTGATGCAGAGGAATGTCTGTAACTGGGGAACAGTGCCTTAAATATGTTTAACACTATCCATATTTGTGAAGTGTTGGGGTGGAACCATGGTCGATCTACTCTGATGCATCAGTTATTGGTGGGTGGAAATCCTGGCTGATCCATGCCCAATTAATCTTTACAAAAGTCAGTCTCTCCACATTTTTAGTGGACAGACAAGTTATCTTTGGGGTAGTAGTTTGCCGCTCTGATGGCACACTACTGGCCGCTCAAGACAGCTTTTCAAGAGCAAATTCTGCTATTTGCGGCCACAAATCAAGTTTGACTGCCCAGAAGTCCAGCTGATCTATAAGCCGTGTTGGCATGGTCATGTAAAGGTATGCCACCACCTGCTGGTTCAGGTCCTGCTCCAGTCTACCTGCTTATGATGAGTTGCTTCACTATGCAGGTGAAGAAAGCTACTCATCAGTGACTGTAGACTCAGGCTGCTGCTAATGGAGCTGGTACTGCTCCTGCCACCCCACCCCTCCCCAGCAGCCATGGCAGTGGAAGGTGAGCACAGAGGGCCACCTGAGTCAGACCTGCGAGAGGATGGACGATGGCACAGATAGGCATCAGCCAACTGACTATGTAGGATGTCTCTCTAGTAGGTCAGTTTGTCCTCCATCTCAGTGGGTGTAAAAAAGACCCCCATTTTGTGCCGATAGCAAGGGTCCAATAAGTTGGAGAGCCAGAAGTCATCCCACTGCCGAATGGTGACAATTTGGCTGTCACTATGCAAGCAAGTGAGCATGCATCGTGCCATTTGTGCAAGTGACTCGGAGTGACTCCCTGCCTCCATCTCCACTGCATACTGCCACAGTGTGTCAGGATCCTCTGTCTCGCCTTCCTCATAACCAGCTAGCTCCTCTAGCTGCTCCTGCTCCTCTTCTCCTGTCAGATGAATAGAAAAACCACCCATTTCGCGGAATCTAAACTGTGCTCCACTGTGCCCCTACCCTTCCTCCTGCTCCTCCAGTTTAGCCCCCACAGGGCTCATGTGGCCATGAGATGTAGGCACCATGTCTCCAGTGCTCTGACCAGCCATTGTTTCCAACACGTTATAATAGATGAAGCAGTGGAATGACGTTGTTCATCCCCTAATCCTGGCGACTGACTAATAATGTGGCTTCCTCAAACGGTCACGTATGAGCTGCCGCTGGTTCATATTGAAGTTACACAGGGGAGACCCCCTGTTTGCTTGGTTCATCAAGAAATCGGTGATGACTTTTCTCTGTTAGTATAGTCAGTCCAACATATGGAGGTTGCAAATCCAACTATATTGGGGGATACCGTTCTGACATTGCAGCTCAAGGAGGGTGTGCTTTGCGGTGTACAAGTGGCTGAAGAGCATGCAAAGATTCCTTCCCATTGTTAGGATGCCTTGCAGATGGGGGGGGGGGGGGAACACTTCAGGAACCGCTTGACAACCAGATTGAACACGTGTGCCATGCAGGGCGCATGTCTCAGGCTTCCTTGTCGCAGCACAGACAAGATGTTCTTCCCGTTGTCGGTCACCATGGTTCTCATTTCCAGTTTTTGTGGAGTTAGCCAGGCCAGCAGGAGTCCAAAGTCTATGCAAGACATAGGGGAAAATGTGCTCTGGACGGAGACACCTAGTGGCAGTTTTTTTTAAACACAAAGAAAACATAGAAAACAAGGTACATTAGAAAGATTTTTTTTTTTTTTTTTTACCATAAGGATTGCAATAGCAAAATTTTGTTTTAATGAGAGTGCCCATTTAAGATGGCAGCATGCCGCTTCTCTGCAATCATCAAATTGTAGCCAAAAACCACAAAGCTATGATTCTTAAAATTGCTGCTAATTTGAATGGAAGGTTAAGGACACCAGTATCACTGTGTTTTTTGGCTTCAATTCGATGAAGTGCTCTTCTGTCCCTCAAATCAAACTTTAGATGTACTTCAGTCAACAGATCCTTTTCTGATCTTTGTGTAATAACAATAAGAAAGCAGTAGACTTCTATACACCCAGATATAAAAATAAATAAACAGATTTTTAGAACAGCACAAGTAATATAGTTTATCAGCAGCAATGTAGACTATGAGGCTGGAATAAAAAGGGGGTGTTACCGGTTATGGCGGGTGTGTCAAAAAGAGTTCAACTTCCCCTTGTAAAAATAGGAGTGTTCTAGTTATTTTGTCCAATCCTAGTAATTATTGCACCAAAGTATGCATAAAAAACTGCAAAGTCTATGTGATGATCTCAGCTCAGTTTACCTGAAATGTGTGGGATCTGTTTGACCAAGTAATAAGGACTCTTTTTTTTTTTCTTTTCTTTTTTTTTTACATCAGGTGCAAATTCTAAATAAAGTATAAATAAAAGTATAGAGAAAGTATAAAAGTATGAAGAAAAATCTACTATGTATAGGAAAAAAAATAGCTGAAATCCAAATCTGCTCAGTTTCTAAATTAGAAGCGAATGTTGTCCTATTACATTAATAGTAAATTACTTTTCCGGCCATAATCCAAATAAACATCTAGAAAGCACAGAAGAAAATCTGTTACTTTATAAAGTGATTTCACTGAGGAACCAAAAAAATCGTTACTAACCTCTGCACCAGTTAATTCACTGAAACTACCGCCGCCCTGGGACCCTGCTGTGCGGACAAATCGTACAGTTACATGAAATTTGAACCAAAATTGAGTTAGCGCTAAAAGATACTTCAGTAACATCTTCAAGCAATGAAAAATAAAGATCCTGCTTAATCTAATCAATCACAGTCTTTCCTACATTTCTTCTGCCTCTCTTGGTGAAACCACAAAGTTATACAACTTATAGCAAATATAGATTTCTAGATAAAGAAAGGCCATCGGAGACCAATATCCAAGTCAATAAAGAGTTAATTTGCAGGTCACTCAGCTGATCATCACATTTCCACCAGACTTGTTCCAGTAGCATAATAGTGAGGATTGACCACATATAATGTAGACACCATGCATTTGTAATCAATTGTAAGGTAGTGATGCTACAATAGGTAGTAAGGTCTGGCAGATTTGCTGCATTTTTGCATGTCATTGTTTTGGTCAAAATTAGGACTGGATTGATAAATAAGTCCAAAGATTAAAACATTAACAGAGGAATTTATTGTTGGACACCCAGGATCCTTAATGATTATCTGTGACGCTCCCACATACAGTAAAAAGAGATATATTGACATAATAGCACAATATGTTGGCTGACACTGCTGCTGTGTGCAACCTAGCCTACTTAACCCCTTAACAACCACGGACATAAATGTACGTCCTGGTGAGGCGCCACTTAGCGCACCATGACATACATTTACGTCCTGTGGATGACCACGAGCATTGGAGTGGTACTCGCATCATACACGGCAGGTTCCAGCTGCTAGCAGCAGCCGGGGACCCGCCGGTAATGGCCAACATCCGTAATTGGGAGGATGCCCGCCATTAACCCCTCAGATGCTGAGGTCAGAACAGATCACGGCATCTACGGCAATGTGCATGTTAAAATAGATGATTGAATTGCCGGCAGCGCTGCCGCGGGGATCCGATCATCTGTAATGGCGGACGGAGGTCCCCTCGGCTTCCTCCGTCCGTCTCCCGGTGTCTCCTGCTCTGGTCTGAGATCCAGCAGACCAGAGCAGACGATAGCCGATAATACTGATCAGTGCTATGCCCTATGAAAATGAAAATTGTCAGTTTTTCCCATTTTACCCCCAAAAAGCGTAAATTTTTTTATAAACATATTTGGTATCACCACATGCATAAATGTCCAAACTATGAAAATGTAATGTTAATGATCCCGTACGGAGAACATAGTAAACATAAAAAATAAAAAAAGTCCAAAAATGCTGCTTTTTTTCACATTTTGTTCCAAAAATTTGTAATAAAAAATGATCTAACAGTTTTACATATGCAAATGTGGTATCAATAAAAAGAACATATGACGGCGCAAAAAAATTAGCCCTCATACCGCCCTATATACAGAAAAAGGAAATAGTTATAGGTGGTCAAAATAGGGCAATTTTAGATGACTGATTTTGTACAAAAAGTTTACATTTTTTATAAAGGGGTACTCCCGTGGAAAACTTTTTTTTTAAATCAACTGGTGCCAGAAAGTTAAACAGATTTGTAAATCACTTCTATTAAAAAATCATAATCCTTCCAGTACTTTTTAGGGGCTGTATACTAAAGAGAAATCCCAAAAATAAATGCATTTCCTTTTATGTCATGACCACAGTGCTCTCTGCTGACCTCTGCTGTCCATTTTAGGAATTGTCCAGAGAAGAAAATCCCCATAGCAAAGGTCAGCAGGCAGCAGAGGTCAGCAGAGAGCACTGTGGTCATGACATCAGAGGAAATAAATTCCTTTTTTGGATTTCTCTTTAGCATTCAGCCCCTAAAAAGTACTGGAAGGAATAAGATTTTTTTTATAGAAGTGATTTACAAATCTGTTTAAATTTCTGGCACCAGTTGATTAAAAAAAAAAAAAAAAAAAAGTTTTCCACGGGAGTACCACTTTAAAAAAAATGTTAAAGTTTTCGTACAAAGTCAGAAATCTAAAATTGCCCTTATTTTGACCACCTATAACTATTTAATTTTTTCTTATATAGGGTGGTATGAGGGCTCATTTTTGTACCCCTTTAAGCGGTACAAAAATATTAAAGTATCTAGCCATGGGTATCATTTTAATTTTATTGACCCACAGAATAAAGAACACATGTCAGTTTTACTGTAAAGTGTACAGTGTGAAAACGAAACCCTCCAAAATATGCAAAATTGTGGTTTTCATTTAAATTTCCTCCCTAAAAAAATATATATATATTTTGGGTTTGCCGTACATTTTATGGTAAAATGAGAGGTTTCATTACAAAATACAATTGGTCATGCAAAAAACAAGCCCTTATATGGGTCTGTAGATGGAAACATTAAAGAGTTATGGATTTTAGAAGGCAGAAAAAACAAAAATGCAAAAATAAAATTGGCCTGGTGCTTTAAGTGGTTCTCCGGTGCTTAGACATTTTATCCCCTATCCAAAGGATAGGAATAAGATGCCTGAACGTGGGAGTCCCGCCGCTGGGGACCCCTGGATCTTGCACGCGGCACCCCGTTTGTAATCTATCCCCGGAGCGTGTTCGCTCTGGGTCTGATTACGGACGACCACAAGGCCGGCGGCGTGTGACGTCACACCGCCGGCGGCGTGTGACATCACGCTCCGCCCCTCAATGCAAGCCCATGGGAGGGGACGTGACAGCTTTCACGCCCCCTCCCGTATGCTTGCATTGAGGGGCGGAGCGTGACGTCACACGCCGCCGGCCTTGTGGTCGTCCATAATCAGACCCGGAGTAAACATGCTCCGGGGACTGATTTCAAACGGGGTGCTGCGTGCAAGATTCCGGGGGTCACCAGCAGCGGGACTCCCGCAATCAGGCATCTTATCCCCTATCCTTTGGATAGGGGATAAGATGTCTAAGCACCGAAAAACCCCTTTAAGGTTAAAATGGGCTTGGTCTTTAAGGGGTCAATAGAAATCATGCGGTAGGATAATGCAATGGTTAGTAGCGATGTTATGCATCTTCACTTATGCACCTTACACTCACTTAGCCAGGCAATATTAACTTGGCCATGCAAGTATAGGGTCGGAACCGGAACAAATTTGACAGCCAATTCCAGAAACAGTGTGCTCATCACTAGATATTACACAATATTTAGAGTTATCCTGAGAATAGTCCATAAATATAAAATAAAAAAACTGAAACCCAATTTAGTTCATAAATTGGTTTATCACACCCCCATACAATAAATCCTAATCAAGCATGGCTCCTGTTTTGGGATCCTATAAGTGGATAAGCTCATTTTAAGATCCTATATTTTATGGTTATTTTGAATTCAAAGGCTTGTGTCTCAGACACGGTAGCAATAGAATTGTTATAATTTTTTTTTTATGGGTTGGAGGCAGAACATGAGAAAATGCCATAGTGGAAATAGCTACATTCCAATACAGAAGGCAGATTATTATTTTAGATAGTAACCCAAGACTGGCAGTTTGAATGTGGACACCAAGGCAATAACTCTACACATTCAGCCATTAATTTATTAATTTAAAACAGAAAAATTACTTGAAGAACATTGTTTTGAAATAGATATTCTGCTTTCTTTGCCACATACCAGGACTCTTTAAAGGATGAAGCAGAAATGTTTGTGAACACCATTAATTTGATGACAGAAATGGGCCAATAAAAGACAGCAGCTCAAAATGGAAGCCATGTTTACTAATAGACAGGCAAACCCTGAAAAGCCTACAGGGTTTTGAATGAAAACACAGATATGAACACTTTAATTCATCAAAGTCAAACAAGAAGATTGTATAAATATTAAGTAGAATATTTAGAGGTTGATTTATGGCTACCATTTGATACCAATGTTCTGCTCTATCACACTGTCTGGCTTATTGAGAAATTACCTCAAGCTTTGTATTTTCAGGAATTATTGACAAAAAATATTTCTAATTCTTCAACTGAAAAAAAATCTACCAACATCAGCAAATCTCATACCCCCTCAAGACATTATATTAACATGTGAGGCATTTCTAGAAAACAAACAAATAAATAAATAAAGCCCTATCAAGAAAGCTTTTCCATGCATACTAGGTCAAACAAAATTGCAAACATTACATTAGTCAGATTTTATACTAAATACATATTAAATGTCATCATTAAGGTATCCATACACATGGGATAACAGGTTGCCGACTGCTATCTCTTCTCATCCCCCTATACACATAAACACTGACCCTGCTGATCAATTAAAGGGGTACTCCGCCCCTAGACATCTTATCCCCTATCCAAAGGAGAGGGAATAAGATGTCAGATCGCCGCGGTGCCGCTGCTGGGGGGCCCCGGGATCCCCGCTGCTGCACTGCGCTATCATTACAGCGCAGAGCGAGTTCGCTCTGTGCGTAATGACGGGCGATACAGGGGATGGAGCCGCGTGACGTCATGGCTCCGCCCCTCATGACATCACGGCCCGTCCCCTTAATGCAAGTCTAGGGCAGGGGGCGTGACAACCACTGCGCCCCCTCCCATAGACTTGTATTGAAAGGGGCAGCCGTGATGTCACGAGGGGCGGAGCCATGACGTAACGATGCTCCGGCCCCTGTATTGCTCCCCAGCAGCGGCACCGCGGCGATCTGACATCTTATCCCCTATCCTTTGGATAGGGGATAAGATGTCTAGGGGCGGAGTACCCCTTTAAGTCTTCTGAGTGGAGAGACAGTGGGTAATCTACCTCCAGACTTTTCTTGTGGTGACATATCTCCCCTAAAACAAAGGGATCAACCATTGAAATTCATCATGCCTAATTCTTCTCTTTTCCGACATCTGGGAGAGTCAGGAGGCCACCATACACATTTGCCCAGAATAAGTTTACTAATCTCTACTCATCACACCCTTCTGGACAACAGAGAACAAGTCTTTTAGACTGCAATACTAGACTCTAAAAATTTATCCAACCAAAGCTTCACAAGTAACCATGCTGCCTGTGGACTTCAATTTTCTTGCTAAATGAAGCATGCGACAAGGGGAAAGTCAGCAACTGATTTTTCAACTTCTGCATGTGATTTCTTCCCATCTGGTTGTTTTCATGTTTGTATTTGGTCAATCTCCTGAAGTTCTTTTATCTGTTTAAGTAAATCTGGAATTCTGACACTGCTTAGTAAATCTTTCTCACACCGTATTCCCTTTTCATAAAAGGGATGATGAGGGGCACTTCTCTCACTTACAGCTGGTTCATATTGGCACTTCATATCATATTTATAATGTTTATGCTCCTACTGGTAATAACTCTTTCTTTTTCCAATCTCCAGCAGATACTTTTACTGGTGCTAGTGGACAATTTACCATCATGGGTGGGGACTTGAATTTGGTGGTTGACCCGCTAGTGAACCATAGGCGCCCGATTCTCCCGAGTACCTCTCTGTGCCAGAGTGACAGGATTCTTCCCCCCCCCTTCATGACACAAACGGGGCTACTAGATTCTTGGCAGTACCTATATCCGGAAGGGCGTAAGTAAAAACACTTCTCATATGTTCACGAATCCTGGTCTCGCATTAACTATTTCCTGGTCAGTCCCTTGTTGGAGCAGTGTACATATGGGATCTGGTCATTTCGGACAATGCACCAGTGGTTCTGGAGCTTCTACCATCGTGCCCAAAGGTTCTGACTTCTTGTTATGGTTTCCGTCTTATCTTACTAAAGAGGATTCCTTTCTGAGTCTTCTCAGGGGCTGATGGCTGGAGTTCCAGACTGACAACGCATCTCACATTGACAATCCCTCCCTCTACTGGGAACCCTAATCTTACTTAGGGTTAAGATTATGTCTTATAGTAACATGATTAAACGTAAAACTCTGGACGGTCATGCAACGGCAAGCGCAGTGCTATCGGAGGCTGACTTCTGTTTTCTTGAATTCCCCACCAAGGGCCGTAAGCTTAATTGTCAGGCAGCGAAATCCTTGTATGAACTTTGGAGAGGATCTATAGGTCTCATTTTGAGGCAGACTTATTTCGGCATGGCAATAAGGCGAAGGTCTACTGGCACAAATAGCGAAAGGTTCCTATGCTCCTGCACACGTTCTAGCATTGCACATTTTGATGGGGAATATAACGCATGAATTACACTCTATCAACTCTGTCTTGGGCTCCAATTACACTGCTCTTTATTCTCCCCCCCCCCTGTTCTGACTGATGAGGGGGCGAGGTTTCTTGAGGGACTGACTTTACCGTCCTTTTCTGATGAACAGCATCAGGAGCTCAATGTAGATGTGACAGCAGAGGAGGTGGCAGCAGGTATTCGCTCCCTAGCCAATAGGAAGGCGCCGAGGCCAGCCCTCCTCCTTATAACAGGTCGCCCCTCTCCAGCCCTCCCCCCTTTTAACAGGTCTCCACCCCCCCACTCACACTGCAGGACTGTCAGACCCCCTTCATCACATATTAATAAGATCAGGTTCTCCTCTTACCCAGTGTAGCAGATCTTCCCCTGAGCAGCTTCTGTTCCTGTGTGCTGTCAGCATGAGGAGCCAGAACCAGTGATGAGAAGGCAGAGAGTATAGGCAGCAGTGAGCATCCTATCTGGTTCATATTGAAGTTACACAGGGCAGTGGCCCTATCTGCTTGGATCATCAAGAAATCGGTGATGACTTTTCTCTGTTCGTACAGCCATTTCAACATATGGAGGGTGGAATTCCAATGTGTGGCAATGTCACAAATGAGAATTTGTTGGGGGATACTGTTCTGACGCTGCAGTTCAAGGAGGGTGTGATTTGCAGTGTACGAGATGCTGAAGTGCATGAAAAGTTTCCTTCCCATTGTTAGGATGTCTTGCAAATGGGGGGAACACTTCAGGAACTACTTCACAACCAGAATGAACACGTGTGCCATGCAGGGCGCATGGCTCAGCCTTTCCAGTCACAGCACAGTTTTTCCCGTTGTCAATGGCTGACTAAAAGTAGGAGGAGCAGGAGCATCTGGATCGACAGAAGGAGGGTATGACACACAGCTCCCTTCGGCTGAGGTGATGGAGCCTTGGCTGGCCCAAAGAGGGAGCGGCGTGCCACTGGGTGATGCAGCAGGCTGGACCACTACAGCGAGCCATGGTTCTCCCAGGCCGCTTTATGGTGGTGAAGCATATGTTGACGCAGGGCCGTGGTGCCAACTTTGGGACCCTGGCCACGCTTCACCTTCTGCCGACATATCTTGCATGTAGCTATGTGAACCTCCTCCGGATGCTTGATGAAAAACAGCCACACCACGGGTAGCTGATTTTCCCACCAACAGTCCACACTAATTGACTGCTACTGCCACCGTCTTTAGGAACCCCTGTTCCACTCCCTCCTGGGAAGGTAGGCTGCCGTGAAGCCGGTGGTCTCCCCCAGGCATGTTTGGCTCCAGAATTTCTATTCTGCCACCATGCTGACTACCAACAATGCTACCACCTTGCTGGCTCAACTGCTGCCTCATGTCCAACCTGCAACTCTCTTCTCCTGATGATGATGAAGCCCCTTCTGCACCCAACTCCCAATTGCGATCAGCTTCATCATCATCAACAAGTGTCTGCACGTCACTGATGTCCTCCTCAGGTTTCTCAACAGTGTTGGCTTCAGGACCCTGAACGCTGGCAACACCGCCTCCCACATCACTCTCCTGATCACTATCTGCTCCTCATCACTAGCGGGGGAAGTGGCAGATGTCTCCTCCACTTCATTGAATGAAAAGAGAGTGCTCCTTGGTGTGATAAATTAGATAAAAGGGTTAAAAAAGAAAATAGGCTTGAAAGCCGCTCACCCCATATATTTGTGTACCGATCTACACAACAATCGCAAACACATATATATGGAGTCATCCGCAGCCCTCCGGCGAAGATAATGGCACAGGATAAGGGAGGCTTCAGAGAGGAACGTGGGTTCAACAAGGTGCAGGATAAACTCAGTAGGAAACCAGATAAAATGAAGGAAGGTTTATTCCCAAGATGCAACGTGTTTCACTGCAAGTGCCTGATGAATTTAGGCTTCTGCCACTCCTCTGTGCACGTCTTGGCACTTCTTTGCCTGACATACTTAGTACATATATGAGGGGAGTACAATACGCTTCACAACGCTTAAAACAGTATTTGTCTAGATCAGGAGCAGGTGAGTACTTTTGCCTGGACTTTCACAGTATCTAGGCCCTTGACAGATTAACAGGTACAAAATAGTACACTACTTAGATGTATGTATGTGGTATGCACTTATAGTGGCAGAAAAATATGCTACAGCACACTTAAAAAAGTAACTGAGTACAACACCAGCCGGTGAGTACCTTTGCTTGGACTTTCACAGTATGTAGACCCTTGACAGATTAACAGGTACAAAATAGTACACTATTTAGATGTATGTATGTGGTATGCACTTATGAGAACAGAAAAATGCACTACATTACTCTTAATAAATGTATTGGAGTAAAACACCAGCCAGTGATTACTCTTGACTATCCTTTCACAGAATGTAGGCCCTTGACAGATTAACAAGTACAAAATAGTACACCACTTAGAAGTAGGTATGTGGTATGCACTTATGAGGGCAGAAAAATGCCCTACAGTACGCTTAATAAATATGTTTTTGCACAACACCATCACGACATAACAGTGCTGCAGCACACAGTCTCTGTGTACTAAACACAAAATTGCACTCTTTAACAGACTATTAGAAATTGACTGCTGGGTATGTACTATACCGTCTATAGACTAGTATAACCAGCAGACCATTTGTGGTGGAACAAACAGGGCAGAAAAATATGCTACAGTACGCTTAAAAAAAAAACGTATTGGAGTAAAACCAGCCAGTGATTACTTTCGCCTGGACTTTCACAGTAGCCCCTTGACAGATTAGCAGGTACAATATAGTACACCACTTAGATGTAGGCATGTGGTATGCACTTATGAGGGCAGAAAAATGCGCTACTGTACACTTCAAAAATTATTTGAGTAAAACACCAGCCGGTAATAAGTTTTGGCTGTCCTTTCACAGTATGTAGGCCCTTGACAGATTACCAGGTACAAAATAGTACACCACTTAGATGTAGGTATGTGGTATACAGTTATGAGGGCAGAAAAAAGCGCTACAGTATGCTGAAAAAAAATTGCCCACAGCACGAGCAGTACACAACAATGCTGGAGCACACAGTCACTGTGTACTAAACCCAAAATTGCAAAAAGACTCTCTCTCAAATACTATTAGGAATGTACTGCTGGGTATGGATTATACTGTCTACAGACTAGTATAACCAGCAGACCAGTTGTTGTGGAATAAAGACACAGATTTGCCATAAAAAAATTATTTCTCCCTGCTGTGAAAACGTTTCTGGAGCTGAGGCAACACACAGCTCTCTGCCCCTCTCTGTAATACAATGCAGTTCACAGTGACTGAGTGATTAAATGCTGCAGTAAGAATTCATTTCTGAGCAAAAAAAGCTGTGCTCTGTGTCCCACAGAAGGCTGAGGTGACTAAGAGGTGAAACACTGCTGTAATAAGCTTTTCTTTGTAACACAAACACAGCGATGTCTGTCCTATCTCTCTGCAGTGTAATGAATGAAATGACGAGCCAGAAAATGGTTGATGAATATATAGGGCTGTGACATCACAGGGGTGACTGGATGCTGATAGGCTGCATCCTGCTTGTGATTCAGGGTCATCCCGCTTACTTCCCTTCCCGACTTGCCTTCCCACCTACCAAGCATTCCTTGCCCCATGTACTGACATGTGGATCCACCCTTTTAGATGCCCTGGAGCCTGGACTGCAGTAAATGGCATTTAATGAAGCCATTCGCGGAGATATTCGCATTCCTTGTGAATCAAATTTTTCATGAAATTCGTAACGAATTTGGGTTCATCAGCTTCGATTCGCTCATCTCTACTTATATCAATAGGCATCCATTGTACAATTCTATACATGTTTTTTTATAATGATCTTAGGAATTTGTTTTATAGAATTTATCAATCATCTTTCCTATTGTGATTTTCCTTCTTTTGTTCTTTCCTCTTATTGTGTTCCAGTGCTACATTTCATCTTCTTTTATCTTCAATTTGCCCTCTGTTCCTCTTTTTTTGTCTTTTTCAAACAAAATATCAGTAGGTTTTGGGGGAAAAGAAAAAAAAAAAAAGAAGCATGAGTAGAAGAGGTTATTATCAAGCTACAGAAAAGAACATACTTTTTTTTCTCCCCCTAGAAGTTTTCCACAAATTAGATGCCACTGTGACCTGTAAATTTCTAAAACTGGTTAAAGCCTGAGCCCCTGCATAGTTATTCCCTAACCTCCTGGGATAAATCACAAGTGAAGTGGCCTGAGTCTCACCTCTGCTGCTGCCTCCCTCTTTCGAGCATCCCTTTCATCTCCCGAGTCTGTGCCATCCTCTCTTTTAGCTGGGCTGTATGGTAGAATAAAGTAGTTAATTAGTGAACCCATGAATGCATATCAGCAAACTGCTCCTTTAAAGTCAAGCAGGAAGGCACTTATTGTTAAATTATTTATAAAGCGATTCCAAATAGAGGCAGAATGCTCCGATTTGTACGTCCTCTGGACACTGCATATTCAGTAATGTCATAATCAGCAGGCTGAAAGAAAGGGCACCCATAATTGTATTTTATGTTGTGCTTTTGTTTAATATTTGATTCACTACATCTGTGTGGACATCATTCTATCACCTTGTTAGTAATAGGTTGGAAAAATCAATGCCAATCAGATTACCTTGTTAACTGAAAGGTTAAAGGGCCAGTGTGTTAAGTTCATTGAACACCACCTTTCATTTAGCCCTTTTTTCTATTATTTATCATTATTGGTATTTATTGCCTGACACTTTCATGTCCCCACTGCAATTTGTAATTTGGGTCAGCCTGGCTCCTTAGTCACCCTTATAAAGAAGATGATAAATACTATTGCAGCCTGTGATTCCAATCTAAATGTTATGGGTGTGTTCTTTTTTTTTTTTCTTCTTTTCATTCTTGCAGGTAATTTTGTTTTATTTTTATGTCTAGGGCTCCCGAGTACCAAGCTGTGCAAGATCTTGTAGCATCTTGTCATCTCGGTTTAACACAGTTGTTCTATATCTATCTGACCGGCCTATTGTTCCGTGATCTTAATCAGCCTAGTCCCTTTGTTATAGACAGTACATGGTAACACTGAACACCGTGACTCCAAGTGCTTCTAGTAAACTAACATAAAGGGTCATCTGTGTAAAATAAAATATGAAACACTTAACAAAATACGGTAAATAAGAAATGACAATGTAAATGAAAAAGTATAAGGCAAAGTATATTTTTTTCCAGAATGGAAAGTATGTCATATCTTAATATCTCTTTTTTTTTTTTTTTGCTATATCTGACATAGAAGTCAAGGGGGATTCTTTGGGCACAAAAAAAAGATATTTCTAAGAGAGCCGTAGATTGGGTCAAGGTTACAGCAGAGGGTAATTATTGCTAAATGTCAGGTTAACTCTAAAGGGCTCAACTCATTCAACTGGGAGCAGATTAGTCTAGATGGAAATATTTTTAACACGCTCCTCTCTAGCCAATCACCGACAGCTAGGATTAGCAAAATACTTCCTCTCATCTACCTGCTCTCAGAAAGGTCAATTTTGCTCATTGCTTTTCCTTTTAAGATGTGCATTTTTATTTGTATAGTGCTTGCCAAGGAAATAAGGTCCCTTTTATCAGAGAATTAAATATTCTACATCTAAAAAAAAAAACATTTTAAGAGGCATTTCATTCACTTTCAAGATTACTTTTATCTGCTGTTTTTAAGGACTCAAGATCTTTTTAAGTGTTTCTCTGCTGGTGGAAGACATCAGACTTTAGTCCTTTTTAAAGATTAGTCATTTAGTTTCCAACATTTAGCTATTTTAGACTTATATTTTATGTTTCCTATCTTGCTCTTCATAAAAAACACACATAGCCTTTTTATATAAACTAATCTACTCTGGAATACTTTCCATTTTCTGGGTAACTTAAATAAACATAAACATAAAATTCAATGGACTTGGATAAATAGCAATTAGAATTTTCCTACAGTACCCATTCACAGTTTGGTTCTTTTCTGCCTGGGAAACAATCCTCATTTTGGACAGTTTTACCTCTTCTTATATACTTTAATGCACATATTATTTTGTTATAACTCTTTTAATTCATGGAATATTTGCTAAGCAAATGTTTGCTCTTAAAATTAATGTAAGCCAATCATGTGCTCAATACAATTATGTTACGGGTGGCATACCCAACATTCCATTTAATATTATAGTGCAAGCTACATGGGCATAGCCAGGCTTTAATTTTATCATCAGGTTGTATACCTTCTGTGTTTAGTAAATCTGGGCATTATACAGACATACACCACCATTATGAAATACATGCAATCCAGTTATTACAAGAAGACCACCTGCTAGCACTAAAGTGATGTCCTGGAGTTACAACACAAGATATTCATAAATATTTTTTTTTTCTAGCAAATGGAGCATTGTTCTTTTATATGTGAATGGACAAGAATTAAAACTTTATACTAATTTTATGGTTGATTTTAGTAGTAAATTGTTGTTTGGGAAGGAACACATTAGAAATGTCCCTGGGTGCTTCCAAAGTATAAAAATAATAATGCATACTCACCTGCCCTGGTCTCTCACTGCTGTTGTTGTGATAGTGCATAGTCCCTGGTCCACTTACTTTTTCCTGCTTCCAATGATACTATGATCCTGCAGAAAGACTGCCCAACCAATCACTGGCTGCAGCTGTGACCTGTTTCAGCCCTATATTAGTTGAACAAGTAGTTTTGCATGTTTGAAGAAACATTGGAAGCAAGAAAACACAGAGAGTAGAGATGATCAGGGCATCATGAGTATGGGTTATTGTATTTCTGAAATATTTCTGGTAGGCATACTAATAAGGCATGGTCCTTACATACTAATAGAGCATGGTCCTTTTGGCTGTGATACCAACGTGCTGTAGGTGGGGAGGAGTGTTAGAGTTTCAAAAGGGAGGTGTTACTTTGTCTCTTTTTACATAAGGTTATGTGACTGTAAACAGTGTTGTAAAGTCACAGAAGGTTTTAGTTGCATCTTGTAGAAAACTTAAAGGGGTAGGTAAGTCAAATGTGCTTAAAATGTGGTCAGGGAGGAGATTAGTAAAAAAAAAAAAAAAAAAAGTGCTTCTCTTCCTCTCTCTCACGTGCCACTGCAGGTATAACAGAGCTCCACTGTCCACTGTATGGCACTTCTGGGTTTGGTGCTGTGATATTACATGTCCGCTCACACAATCAACAGCCCCAGTGATGTCCTGCCTCAAATGCTGATTGGCTGAGAGGGCATGTGACATTATGTCCCCAAACACTGAAGTACTGCAGGTTTTTCCATTATGCTGGCAGCAGCAAGGAAAGTAAGAGATCATTCTTTTTTTAGGTATCCCCTCCCTGAACAGATTTCAGACAAAGGTTTTTTGTTGGACTACCCCTTTAATGCCAAGTGTTTGCGCTTCTCTGCCAATGGATGACTGAAAGCTTGAACAAAAGGTTTCAATTAGTAGCTGTTTATAGTCTCTGCTCAAATTTTATTATTAGTGTGCGATATGTGGTGGGACAGCAGAAACAGTGCTTAAGTGCCTGCATGGACACATGGGAACAGAGTCCCTGCACTTTTCCACAGCAGGAACACTGTTCCCATTAGCAGCATTCTTGTAGGACCAGCCTTAAGTGGAAATCTTGGGTGAGTTCACACATTTTTTTCCCCCAGGACTTGAACCCTGAGCAGAACCAATGACCTATTTGGGTAGAATGGGTTGAGCTTCAGTATCAAACATAGCCATATGTGTGTTGAGTCCTACAGACTGGGAAAGTTCTGTGAGATTTTGATGGGCAAACACTTTTGATTATAGATTGATGGTCCTTCTTAAGGACAGATCATCAATTTAAATTTTCAGAACACAGCTTCAATGGGTTATGCAAATGGTCATTTTAAATCATACATTAAATGAGTTAAAGACTAACTGTCACCAAAACAAAACTTTTAATATAGTGTTCCTTGTGTAATTAGCAGACACTTTCACATTCACTTGCTTGGAAAATTATAAACATAAATATGTTTAAAATGTAATATAAAAAACGGCCACTAGTTGGCTCTGTTCTGTTCCCTGCCACAATTAATACAGTGAGTTTGTTGTCCTCCTGACCTGCCAGGAGTCTGAACTCAGGAAGTGTTTCTCTGCATAGAGCCTGATTGACAGCTGCACAGGAAGTGAAAGCTCCACAGATTCTCACACAAAGTTGCATAGACTGACAGCTGAAGGAGAGCCTCACTGAAATCTGCACAGACTGAAACATGCACAGAGCTTGATGTCTTCTATTCATCACAACGCTGCAACAATGTGAGGGCAGAAGTTGTCCCCAGCAGGCTTCAGTGATTTCATGCCTGCTGGGAAACGCCCACATTTTCCTTCTGGGAAATTGCACTTTGCAAGCAAGAAGAAAGGTATGATACAGATCTTTTTAAAACTCTGAAATTGTTTTTAAAGGGGTACTCCGCCCTTGGCATCTTATCCCCTATCCAAAGGATAGGGGATAAGATGTTAGATCACCGCGGTCCCGCTGCTGGGGACCCCTGGGATCGCCGCTGCGGCACCCCGCCATCATCACTGCACAGAGCGAGTTCGCTCTGTGCGTAATGACGGGCGATACAGGGGCCGGAGCATCGTTACGTCATGGCTCCGCCCCTCATGACATCACGGCCTGTCCCCTTAATGCAAGTCTATGGCAGGGGGCGTGACGACCGCCACGCCCCCTCCCATAGACTTAAATTGACGGGGGCGGGCCGTGACGTCACGAGGGGCGGAGCCGTGACGTAACGATGCTCCGGCCCCTGTATTGCCCATCATTACGTGCAGAGCAATCTCGCTCTGTGCATTAATGATAGCGGGGTGCTGTAGCAGCGATCCCCGGGGTCCCCAGCAGCGGGACCCCGGCGATCTGACATATTATCCCCTATCCTTTGGATAGGGGATAAGATGTCTAGGGGCGGAGTACCCCTTTAAGGGCAGGAGGGATGTTAGGAGTAGTTAGAGAACATAGCCTGAGGTAGTTGAGAACAGTTTATTTGGTGACAGGTACTTTTTAAATTTGGCAACTTATGGTAGGTAATAAATCGATTATCCCACCCAAAAGAGCTGGCATCAGTGTTATTCAACTTGCAACTATTATATTATTTTAAGTATGTGCAGTCTGAACAAAGTGACCACATTGGGATTTGGTGATCAGCTGATCATTAGCAGAATCGGCAAACAAAACTAGATTGAACCAAAGCAATGTACTGTATGACTTTATATGGACTACACTCTATGGGCTAGGAAAGACTCACCCCAAATATTATTTTTTCTGATTATATCGTCATAACAAACTGATATTATTTTCCTGGTCATTATAGTTAAACCAATAATAAATTCATGGGAAAGAAGAAGTAAATTGTTTACCTTTGTCTATATACACCTGTCACTAAGGAAGTTTCTTGAATGATCAAAAACAAAATAAATTGTCAGTAATATACTGTAGATATAGAAAGTGGTATTGTTTTCTTTTCTTTTTCCTAAATTGTGAGGGAAACTTATCAAAACCTGTCCAGAGGAAAAGTTGCTGAGTTGCCCATTGTAACCAATCAGATCGCTTCTTTCATTTTTGAAAAGGCCTCTGAAAAATGAAAGAAAAAAATCTGATTGGTTGCTATGGGCAACTCAGCAACTTTTCCTCTGGACAGGTTTTGATAAATCTCCACTAATGTGTTGAATTAAAATCTATGGAAAGCATCCATCAATGCACATACAAAGTCAGAATTCAGAGGGAAATCCAGGGGCAAACCAAAGAGATTTATTACAATTATTGGTGTCACTTAAAAAAAAATTAAAAGCCATGATGCTTGTGTGAATGGAGCCCTAAAGACTATAATCTTACTACAATCAAGATTTTTATATTAGTCTAATGTATATTACAGTCATATACAATTAAATACAATTCTTACCAAAAGTAGTATCGTGTTAGAATTATTGGGCACTGTAGGGTAATGCATACACCATGTTGTCATCGTTGACTGAAGCAGTTCCCTGTAAAAGATGTCTGCACTGTTTTGTGTCACTGACAATGAGGATTTCATTGTCGGAGTGAATAAATTATCATGGCAAGAGCGTCCGATAGTTTGAATATTCCTGATTAGTTCTCTTGCAGGCAACTCCTGTGAGTGACATTAAAGTTTATGCGCTAAGATAGGCTAAGGTGAGGCACTACTTTAATTGATACTTGAAGAACAATAAGAAAGAGAAAGGTGGGGGCATCTCCCTCGAAGACATTAATTGCATTTGTAATCAAATCTGTCAGTATGCATGCTATGGTGATAACAATGATATAAATACAATAAGAAGTGGAAGACACAACAAAAATCTATTCCAGACAAGTAGCAATTGTCGCAATGCCTCATGAAAGCATATATAAAGGTGAAACATGTTTAAGACAACATAAGGTACCATGGTCTGTGTACTGCAATTTGCAGAAAACTTTTAACCTATGAGAGGCTGGCAATGAATGTGCTACTTGACTAGTCTAGGTCTAAATCAATAAAGAAATAAGGTGTTATAATTATTTAGTTGTATTTATTCATATGTCTACATTCAGTTTTTGTGTAAAATTATGCACATTGAGGGAGATTTATCAAGGGATTTAAGCAGCTTTTTTTTTTGCTTACAAAAGTTGCACAGAAAGTCGCACGTGCGCCTAAGCAATTTTTTTTGTGACTTTTGTGGGTAAGTAAAAAATACCAATCTGCCCTACCTAAGCAATCTTCAGTTTTTACTGTGCAGTGGTCCAGGATTTATCATTGCGAAAGTTGCACGTAAGCAAATAAAAGTCTCAAACCCCTTCAAAAAGTTGCAAGTGTAAGCAAGGTCAGACCTGGCTTACAAACTTGCCTATGACAGCATTTTCAAAAAGTTGCACAAAAAGTCGCATGTGAGACTTTTTGTACGACTTTTTGCACAGCTCGGGGACCCATTCACATCTACCACCTGTCTGCAAGATGTTGGGACTACAACTCTCAGCATGTCCTCACTGTAAGGGCATGCTAGGAGTTGTAATCCTGCAATATCTTGCGGGTGGGTGGTAGATGTGAGCGGGTGGGTGGTAGATGTGGGCGGGTGGTTGGGGAGCAAAGCAACTTTTTTCCTTTCATTTTCACAGACACGGTGGGACGAGCGGGTAGGAGATGTACAGGAGGGTGACAAGCTTGTCACCTGCCCACACATCTCCTGCCGACGCAACACTACTACAACTCCCAGCATGTCCTTACTGTAAGGACATGCTGGGAATTGGAGTTGTGCAGCACAGGGGGAGTGTGTTAGATGGGTGGGCGGATGAGAAGCTTGTCACCGCCCCTGCGTCGCATGATTACAACTCCCAGCATGTCCTTACCGTAAGGGCATGCTGGGAGTTGTAGACATGCAGTGGGGGCAGGTGACAATCTTATCACCCGCTTGCACATCTCCCCCAGCCCTGCTGCATGACTGCAACTCCCATTATGTCCTTACTGTAAGGACATGCTGGGAGTTGTAGTCATGCGGTGCCGTGCGGACGGGAAATGTGCGGGTGGGTGACGATAAATATATTAAACTATTTTCCTTGTTTTTTTTTGTTTTTTTTTCTATCTCATATCAGATCCGTATATCCTGTGGTCTACAACGATGACCAGTGTTTTTTTTTATTTTTATGTTAATAAAATGGTTAAAGAAGGCTTGTGGGGGAGTGTTTTTTAAACATGTTGTTATTTTTTCTAATTTACTTTACAGGCTTAGTAGTGGAAGCTGTCTCATAGACAGAATCCACTACTAAGCCCGGGCTTAGCGTTAGCACCAAAAGCAGCTAGCACTAACCCCAATTATAACCCCGGTACCCACCACCACAGGGGTGCCGGGAAGAGGTGCTACCAACAGGCCCAGAGCGTCAAATATGGCGCCGGGGCAGTAACAGGCTGGCATTGTTTAGGCTGGGGAGGGCCAGTAACAACAGTCCTCACCCACCCTAATAATGTCAGGCTGTTACTGCTTGGTTGGTATTTGGCTGAGTATGAAAATATGGGGAACTCTATGCATATTTTTTCATAAATAATTAAATAATTAAAGAAAAACACGTAGGGTTCCCTGTATTTTTATTCTCAGCCAGATACCAACCCAACAACAACAGCCTAACGTTACCAGGGTGGGCGAGGACCATTGTTATGGGCCCTTCCCAGCCTAAATAATGCCTGTTACAGCCTAGGCCCAGGAGCGCCATTTTTGACTCTCTGGGCCTGTTGGTACCAGCTCTTCCTGACACCCCTGTGGTGGTGGGTACCAGGGTAATAATTGGGAGTTAGCGCTAGCTGTTTTTGGGACTAACGCTAAGCCACAGGTTAGTAATGGACTCCGTCTATAAGACGGCTGCCACTTCTAAGACTGTAAAGTAAATTTAAAAAAAAACACACTTAACCTCTTGGGGACGCAGGGCGTATGCATATGCCCTGCATCCCCGATCCTTGAGGACTCAGGGCATACCCGTATGCCCAGAGTATTTCCGGTCCCTGCCGCTCACCGGGTAGGGAGTGTACCGGGATGCCTGCTGAAATCATTCGGCAGTAATCCAGTGACAATGCCTGGAGGGGTCCTGAGACAAAAATTTGCAGCAATTCCGGGTCAATCGGGTCCCGGTGACAAGGTGACCCAGAAAAAAAGGATGATAGGATGGAGACACCATTCCGACTTCCATTACAACAAATTCTCTCTCCAAAAGCTCAATGGCGCTCCTTCTCTTCTGAGCATTGTAGTTCGCCCGCAGAGCACTTTACATCCACATATGGGGTAGCTCCATACTCAGAAGAAGTGAGGTTAAAAATTTTGGGGGGGCATTTTCTCCTATTACCCCTTGTAAAAATGTTAAATTTGGGGAATAAACAGCATTTTAATGAAAAAAAAATGTATTTCCATCTACACATCCGACTTTAACGAAAAGTCGTTAAACACCTGTGGGGTGTTAAGGCTCAATGTACCCCTTGTTACTTTCCTTGAGGGGTGTAGTTTTCAAAATAGTGTTTGTTTGTTTTTTGCTGTTCTGGCTTACAGCGTAGTGCTAACGGCGGCTACGTCAGTAGCGTAGCCCTGCGCATGCACAGTAGTCCTTACAGATAAGGGCTTACGTTAGTAGCATAGCCCTGAGCTGTAAGGACAACTGGGCCTGCGCAGGGCTACGCTAGGAACGTAAGCCCTGAACTGGAAGGAGAACTGCGCATGCGCATGGCTACGCTACTAACGTATGCTACGTTAGCACTACGCTGGCAACGTAGGGATGCGCAGGCGCACATTTCTCTACTGAACGATGGGACATAATGGGTGTAGAAAGAAGAAACAAGGGGCGGAAGCTAGGACGCCTATGGGCGGAAATAGAAAAAAAAGGGTCATGCACATAGGCGTGAACAAAAAAAGGATGGGCGGAATAACAAGGAAAAATAGGTGGCACCTAAGCGCACAATCAGGCCACAATGTATTAGGGGAATGGTAGTTTTCACGGACCGAACAACAGGAAATAAGCAACAACATGAGCCAGACAGAACGCCAACTCAGGGAACGACAACGCTAATGGATAAGGCGCATACAGTACAGGGGTGTTATGTGAAGTCATCAAGTAAGAGGTAAAAAGTTGGTGAAAAAAGCACTAGGCAGCGGAATTCCCCTTTAAGGCTCACTGAACCGCTTGTTACATTCCTTGAGGTGTGTAGTTTCCAAAAATACTGTTTTTTTTTTTTTTTTTGCTGTTCCAGCACCATAGGGGCTTCCCAAATATAACATGCCCCCCCAAAAAATGTCAGAAAAATTCACTCTCCAAAATCCCATTCTACTTTACATCTACAAATGAGGTATTTCCTTACGCGAAAGAAATTGGGTTACACATTTTTGGCTATTTCTCTCCTTTAATTCAAAAAATCGCTCTACAAGAACATGCAAGTGTAAAAAATGATGATTTTGAAATTTCTCCACTTTGCTGCTATTTTTAACTTTCTGAATGTCATTTTGAATGCTTTGAGGGGTGCAGTTTCTATAATGGGGTCATTAAACTTCAAACTTAACTGGTCCCTAAAAAATTCTGATTTTAAATTTTTCTTGAAAATTTTGAAAATTGCCTTCTAATGTCTTCAAAAAGTTAGAAAAATGGCAACTTTATGATGCCAAAATAAAGTAGATATATTGGGGGAGATTTATCAAAATATGTGCAGAGTCAAAGTTGCCCAGTTGCCCATAGCAACCAATCAGCTTGCTTCTTACATTCCTAACAAGGCCTGTGAAAAATGAAAGAAGCGATCTGATTGGTTGCTATGGGCAACTTTGCCTCTGCACAGGTTTTGATAAATCTCCCCCATTGTATTTGTGAATCAATATATAATTTATTTGGAATGTCAAGCAGAAAGTTTCAAAATTAGAAAAATTAAAAATTTTCTAAATTTTCATGAAATTTGGGGATTTTTTTTTTACCAAGAAAGGATGCAAGTAACGACGAAAATGTACCAGTATGTTAAAGTGGAATATGTCACGAAAAAACAATCTCGGAATCAGAATAAAAGGTCAAAGCATCTCAGAGTTATTAATGCATTTTTATTTTAAAAAAACACTCCCTTACAAGCCCTCATTACAAAATGTTGTTAATATTAAACAAAAAAACACTGGTCATTGTAGTCCACAAAATCAGAAGTAACCCACAGGATTAACGGATCTAAAATGAAAGAAAAAAATAAACAAAAAACTAAAAATGGGTTAGGCTGGGTTCACACCACGTTTTGTTAACTACGGTTCCCGTATATGGCTGGGAGGAGGGGGAGCTGGGCTTAATCGCGGCGCCCGCACTCAGCCGTATTCGGGAACCGTATTTAATGCATGTCTATGAGCCGACCGGCGTGAACCGCAGCCTTCGGTCGGCTGCTTTTTCGGCCGTATGCGGTTTCCCGACCGTAGTTAACAAAACGTGGTGTGAACCCAGCCTTAGTACATTTAGGGGGAAAAACGTGGTAAAAAATGTTATAAACACACATACATTTTTTTTTCACTTATGTGTGCTAAGAAAATGGAATTCCAAAGTGATTTTTATTGTTTTTTGCTTATGTGAGCCAAATTTATGAACCCCGTGTGATAGTATAATAAATATGTCACACATAAGCAAACCCAAAGCAAAAAAAAAAACCTACAGAATTTGCTTACCAAAGCAAACAATGATACATGTCCCCCATTGAGATTATATGGTGGTACATGAGGCCCCTTATGGTCACATATTAGAGAGCTGTAGATGTTCCTTATGTCACTTTATGGTGCCTCCATATGGCACTGTATTTTCTCCTACAAACAATGCATTAAGGAAAAGATAACTAGGTAATGCAACATGTGTTAAAGCATGCTAGAATTGTTTTCCTCACAGTGGGCCAAAACATTATTCATAGTTCTGCTGTTTACCTTTGCAATAGTGAACTTAATAGCCTCGGCACCAGACACGTTAGTTTTGATGTTATATAACGTTATATAGCTGATTTTTTTTTCTATACTTTACCATGCAAATATTCTTAGCATAGATCATCGATTATTGTTCAGCTTTGGGCTGCCCCCTGGCAAAATGGAAAAACTTCTTAGTACAGGTAGCTGTGCCTGGTACTCCATCCCAATCCCATTCTCTTGTATGCATAAATATCTATTAGCACAAATATATTCAGAATAATTGTTTGTTTGTTATTGCTAAAAATTAACTACGGTAGTAAAATAAATAGTTGCAATTGTGCTCACAATCTATTTGCATAAGAATAATTCAGTTCAATAAAATGCCAGACAAACAAGATCTTTTTTTTTTTTTTCAATTCTTTCAAGTCATCTGTCGTCATCTCATACTTGTCAGAACCTTTTCTTAAGACTATTAAGAGCAGGAATCTCTGATAACATTGTATACACCACATTATTCACTGAACAGCAGTATTGTTGAAGTGCAGTGGAGTTTGGCTGAATACACATTTAGATGCCAAGTAAAAAATGCCAGGATTTATGCCAACAGAGCATGGCAGACCAGAAGGTGCCTAAGGATAACTTCACCTTTGGATATATATATATATATATATATATATATATATACAGTGACCCCTCGACCAATGACGGCCCCGACATACGATAATTTCAACATACGATGGCCTCTCAGAGGATCGCATGTTGAAGGCAGCATCAACATATGATGCTTTTGTATGTCGGGGCCATCGCATAAACAGCTATCCGGAAGTGCAGACTGCTTCAGCTGCTACCGGATAGCCATTTACGGTGCCCCGTGTGGTCCGCTGACGATCACTTACCTGTCCTCGGGTCTCCGGCGCGTCCTCTTCGGGATCCTCTGCATCGTCAGCGCTCTCCATCGTCGTCATCACGTCGCTGCGCACGCCGTCCCATCATCCAATAGGAGCGGCGTGCGTAGCGACGTGATGGCGGCGACGGAGAGCGTGGATGCCGGTGAAGCAGAGGCCTTGCCGGAGCGTCTGGGACACCCTGGGGACGCGGCGACAGCGATGGAAGGTGACATCCAGGGCAGCAGTGACGAGCGGTGACGGTCCGGAGCGGCGGGGACACGTGAGTACAACCTCCAATACCAGTGGTCTTCAACCTGCTGACCTCCAGATGTTGCAAAACTACAACACCCAGCATGTCCGGACAGCCAACGGCTGTCCGGGCATGCTGGGTGTTGTAGTTTTGCAACATCAGGAGGTCCGCAGGTTGTAGACCATTGTTCTATACTTTACATAGCACGGATCCCTCAACATGCGATGGTTTCAACAAATGATGGTCCGTTTGGAACGGATTACCATCGTATGTTGAGGGACCACTGCATATATATATATATATATATATATATATATATATATATATATATATATAGATATATATTTATATATATATATATATATATATATATATATTTATTTATTTATTTATTTTTTCATTTTTTGTTTACAATTGTGTAGGACAAATCACGAATATCAAGGAGTCTATTGTCTAAATGGGGTTCTGCATGTACTACGACATGTAGTATATTCATTGGAAGGTTTTAAACCTAAAAAGATTTTATTTAGGTTTCAGGAGTGTCCCAATAGATATAATAGTATTCAACCATTCTAAAAATAATGTGAATTCAAATAGAAAAAAAACAGACATGGCCGCACATCCACAATATGCACAATATCTAATGCTTCTATGCAACATTTATTAGTTCGTTAGTGTACTTTATGATCATGAAGTGCAAATCCGCTAGCTAAGTTGCGGCCACTTGTAAGTAGCGGGTCCCTAACATCCCTAGCATAAAATGGCGTAGCACTGAACGGCAACCACCATTGCCTCAACACCAGTGCCCACAGGGGGAAAGACCTACTTGCAGAGCAGCCCCAATGCCACTCAAACCAGTCCCAGGGCCACGCCTCCCCACAGACACGGCGCCACAGCAGCAATGGATGCCGCACAGCACCACACCGTGTGAACAAGATGTAAAAGCTCACTTACCATGTGCTCCCAGTCAGAGACTGGGAGGCTGCCAGATGGTAGGGGCTCTGTGCAGCTTCCGGCTAATTTATAAATACCTGGGCTGAGGGGAGGGGCAGAGGGCAGATCAAGTAAAAACCAACAAAAAAGAGGGGGAAAGAAAACACAATGTGAATTCAAATAGAGAAAACAGACATGGTCGCACATCCACAACATGCACAATGATCTAATGCTTCTCAGCAACATTTATTAAACTAACAGGTCAGTAGTGTACTTTATGATCATGAAGTGCAAGCCCGCTAGCCACATCACGGCCACCTGTAAGTAGCGGGTCCCTAACATTCCTAGCATAAAATGGCGTAGCACTGAGCGGTGACCACCACCGCCACAACACCAGTGCCCACAGGAGGAACGGCTCACTGGCAGAGTTGGCCCAGGGGCTGGTTTGAGTGGCATTGGGACTGCTCTGCCAGTGGGTCGTTTCACCTGTGGGCACTGGTGTTGGGGCAGTGGTGGTCGCTGCTCAGTGCTGCGCCATTTTATGCTAGGGATGCTAGGGACCCAGTACTTGCAGGTGGCCGTGATGTGACTAACGGGCGCTTGCACTTCATGATCATAAAGTACACTAATGACCTGTTAGTTTAATAAATGTTGCTGGGAAGCATTAGATCATTGTGCATGTTGTGGATGTGCGACCATGTCTGTTTTCTCTATTTGAATTCACATTGTGTTTTCTATCCACCTCTTTTTTTGTTCTTACTTGGTCTGCACTCTGCTCCTCCCCTCAGCCCAGGCATTTATAAATTACCTGGAAGCTGCACAGAGCCCCTACCATCTGGCAGCATCCCAGCCTCTGACTGGGAGCACATGGTAAGTGAGCTTTTACATCTTGTTCACACTGGTATGGTGCTGTGCGACATCCATTGCTGCCGCGGCGCTGTGTCTGTGGAGAGGCGCGGCCCTGGGACTGGTTTGAGTGGCATTGGGGCTGCTCTGCGAGGGTCGTTCTCCCTGTGGTCACTGGTGTTGCGGCGGTGGTGGTTGCCGTTCAGTGCTACGCCGTTTTATGTTAGGGACCCGCTATTTACAGATGGCCGCGACTTGGCTTGCCCAGAATCTGACAGGTCATAAGACAGTACCACAATAGATCAAGGTGTAACCACAGCAACCTAACACAGAAAACAAACAGAAAATTTAAAAGGACACTGCTTTTACACTGTATTTTGGAATACTTTGCTCACTCCTAGACTATTGTCCTATTAGCTAAGCCCCTTTATTTATGGATATTACATCACTTCAAATTCAGGAATGCCAGTTTTTTAATAGTGGTACTGGAATCGGCATGAAAAGGCAGGTATAAAGCGCTTTATGTTACTTTGTTGTCAGAAGAGATGACTGAACTTTTCAAAAGTGATCGTGTCAACAAATTTCAACAAAAATTTTGTCAATGACTCGATTAGTTTGAAATGATTTAGAAATTTAACAATAGCCCTAAAGTTTGTGCAAGCAGGAACCCTAAAAACATTTTTTAACAAAAGCCACATGTAACATAGTTCACTTAGAAATGTATCAAAGTACTTTTGAGTTGTTTTAAAGGCTAGCGTAATGTAACGTTTTGGGCCACATTTATGGTTATTGGTAAAAATGTGGTATCTGTGGTAACTAACATTTATTTTAAAAACGCACAGCACTAGTGTTTTTTTTATGCTTATTTCCTTTTTGGAGATCATCTGGTTGTTCTGTCGTTGTGTAGGCCTGGTAGTAGTAACAGCAGGGGTGGGGGACTGGTGGTAGTAGAAGTAAGTCTACTGCAAAAGTGGTGGTATTACTAGCCAGTTTACAGTAGAAGAGGCTTTTCTATGAATGCCTACTTTATTCTAACACACATATTTTTCCATGTTTTTGGCAGACAATCTTGTTTGTCTAGAGGTCCCAAGTCTGAGACCACCTCTTGCACTGAATACCCTCTCTGAAGTAACACTGGAGGGTTTACAAGACAGTACACCTAAGGCAAATTGGGGGTAAATAAAGAAATAAAATGGAATTGGCTGGCTACATAGCTTTTCTCTATAGAATTTTGCCTCCCTCTTATAAGATGGAGACATTTCCCCTTTTGGCTCCTATAGTGAGGGTTTGAAAATGTGGCTATCCAGTACTCATCTCTTTGCCCATAATATGCATGTCAACACGCAAGCAACAAGGTATATTGCTGGAGTTGGCCTCAAACTAACTTAGGCTGAACCAAAACTTCTGAAAAATTAGTTTTTTTTTTAGCAGCACCCAATGTAAAATGTATTTGTTGTTCACAGGTAGATTCTTACATATTGTTGCTAGATATATGCAGTACCAGTTAACTTAAAAAGAAACAACAGTAAAAGGAAAACTTAAAATAAAAAAAATAAATAAAAAAGTGGAAATGATGAAACAGTAACAAAATAATGTGGAATATAACAATTTAAGGGTTAGGCAAGAAAAAGGAGTATAAATAGTTTAGTAGATAACTGGTGGTTGTATGAAATATGCTTAGAAGAAATTAGGACAATAGAGGAAGCTCAATAACTGAACCTGCAGGTAAGGTGTGTGGTTGTAGGAAGATTCCACTGTTGGCTTGCTAGAGAGGAGTGTTCAGGTAATTGGAATATGTTTCCATGTATCTTGACAGAAAATATGAGCAATGTCTGAAGACTTGTGTGCTCCAATGGGGATTAATGTTGTGCATGCAGCTTCTTCCACATGGTAGCCCTGAATGAAGGCGTGCAAGGGTAAAGAAACCCAGCGGTAGTATATCTGTTGGTGTGTAATGCCTGTGGTTTGAAGAATGCTTCATGGCATATTTACTCCTGGCAAGAGTTTAATATGAGAAGAGTTTGTAAAACTAGAAATAAGTTAGGGCATGCTGCTGGCTTGTATGGATCAAGAAGTAGACAGGCTCTGTGCTGATGGGGCAGAAGGATGCAGGCACACTTGGCACATAGTAGGGACAGTAAATATAATCTTGTAACAATTTATATGGCTCTGTCTAGAAATTGATGTACTCATACTGTACGTTCTCAACCTATGCATTGACAAATGACCTTTTGGTTCCAAAATGCCATTTGCTACATTCAGTGAATTAGGTCCAGAGGCACTCCTGAGCAGTTATGGACAGGTGTGTTCTGGTCCAATGGAGGTGTTGAGGTGGTGTGCCAGGCAGAAAAAAAAGACTGGTAGGAAACTCTGACACCACAGGAAAAACATGGGACAGCAGGTGGTCCCTGGTCATTGCACTCTTCTCTAGTGGGCTTGAGGTGCAGAGAGAACCTGAAAGGGGCAATCAAGCAAGAGTGCATCAGGAACAATATAGTGTCATATGCCTATTTTCACTTAGCCTTGATGTTAGGAGGCTAAGTAAAACTCAATGAAAGCTTCATGACATTCCCCCCCTCCCCTGTCACCGTCACTACCCGTGGCTCAGAAAGCACATCACATGAGTGCATTTGTACCAGTGTGAACATACCCTAAAATCACTATAGAGCTGATGGTGGTCTGCAGCCAGCCAACATTGATGAGAAGCCAGAAACTTTATGGCCACCTGCTGAGCTGTGTTGACAGCATTCATTGAGCAGTAATCAAGAAGGTAGAAATAAAGGGGAATACACTTTTTCTGCCTTCTTACTCAAAAGTCTGTCTGTCATTGACAGTAAACTCTCCTCTTTCCCAGCTGTCACTTGTAGACCGGTCAGATGCTTTAAGCAATTTGTTGGTCCACAAGTGGTTAATTTCTAAAAACGTTAGATTTCTCATGGGTTAGAATCACCTGAAAATGCTGAGCGGTAGTAAAAGGATGTTTTTCGTGTCAGCTGTAGAAGAAAAAAGATGGAATAGTGAGAAAAACTAAAGTTTCATTATTCCATTTATATATGTAAGATTTCAGAGAATATCTTTGACTTGAAAAAGTATAATAGATATCATGGAATGAATGATTTCTAGATAAAAGTGGTATATGTGATTCCAATGACTTCAATAAATAATGAAATGTCACTGTCACATAGATTATCATTATTGATGAAATAATGGATGATTTACGGCTACATAATGATTCTCAGTTCCATCATTTTATCGTGGCTGCAATAACCCAATAGCCACAGGGATATTGTTATTAGAGAGGTGAGCAATATTTTAGTATTGGACTCCAAATTTATCTAGTCCTGTCTAATACCTGACAAAAGTTTTTGACTGATTTAAATTAATAAAACTGGCAAAGATTACCACACTTGAAAACTATTTTTAACTGTTTAAAGGAGTTTTTTGGTAGAGTAAAACTTACCGTATTTATCGGCATATAACACACATTTTTTAGGCTAAATTTTTTGCCTAAAGTCTATCTGCGTGTTATACGCCGATAAGCCACTGCAGTTCAATGATTTAAAGCGGGCGCTTTAAATCAATGAACTGCAGCGGCTTTTGCTGGTCCAGAGACCTGCCGTCGCTGCCCGATTCTCTGCCCCTGCCTATTCTGTGGTCCAGAGACTGCCAGCACCGCTGCCCCATTGCCTCCCCCATCCCCGGTTTTTCTGACCCCGCAGAAGCCTCCAGGAAAGGCAGGGGGAGAGAGGCCGTTGCTGCCTGCTTCTCTACCCCTGCCTTTCCTGGGGCATAGAGCCCTGGTGCCGCCGCTTCTTTCCCCCCCCTGGCTATCGGCGCTGCTGCTCCATTGCCGACCCTGTTGCCGAGGTCGGGTCCGCGCTGCTTCTGGCTCCGGTGTGGCGTCTCCTGTGTCGTTGCTATGTGCTGCGAGGCGCAATGATGAGTGGCGTCGCGTTGAAGATGTCACTCGTCATTGCGCCTCGCAGTGCATAGCAATGACAAAGGAGACGCGACACCGGAGCCAGAAGCAGCGCAGACCCGACCCCGGTAAAAGGTAATTATAAAACTGGGGATGGGGGAGGCAATGGGGCAGCGGCGCCGATAGCCAGGGGGAGAGAAGTGGCGGCATCAGGCCTCTAGACCCCAGGAAAGGCAGAGGGAGAGAAGCGGGCAGCGACAGCCTCTCTCCCCCTGCCTTTCCTGGGGGCTTCTGCGGGGTCAGAAACAGTGTATTGGGTATACACATGCACACACATGTACCCTCATTTCACCAAGGATATTTTGGTAAAACTTTTTTTACTCAAATATCCTTGGTAAAATGAGGGTGCGTGTTATAGGCCGATGCGTGGTATACCCCAATAAATACGGTACGGATAGGGAATAAGTTTTAGATTGCAGGGGGGGCAACAGCTGGGACCCCTCGAGGTCTCCTGCATGGCACCCCAGGTCTCCCCAGGAAGGGACCGTGTCGACCACCACACGAAGCGGCGGCTGACACACCCCCTCCATATATCTCTATGGGAGAATCGGAGATACCCAAATGACGCATGTCTGGCTCTCCCATTGAGATACACGGAGGGGGCTTGTCAGCCGGCGCTGGGGTCCACAAGCCCTATTCATGCAGTGAGCTGGGGCACCGAGCAGGACATGACAGGGGCCCTGCAGTTGAACCCACACACACACACACACACACTATCTAAAACTTATCTCGTATCCTTTGCATAGGGGATATGTTTTACTGCACCACATTACTCCTTTAATAACTTTTTTTGCTCAAAGACAAATGGTTTCAGTGTCCTAAGCTGCAGATCTCTGTTGGAGGATTCTGTGGCGTAATAATCTGACCTTGGTATTAGTTACTGCCTGATCTTATTTGGGTTTCCCCCCTAAACAGTTTGTGAGAAAAGTTTACCAGTTGCCCATAGCAACAAATCAGATTGCTTCTTTTATTTTTCAGAAACCTTTTGAAAAGTGAAAAAAGTGATCTGATTGGTTGCTATGCCAACTGGTAAACCTTTCCTCTGCACAAGGTTTGATGAATCTTCCCCACAAAGTTTAAATATGTTTACTTTCACAATATGCATTCATTTAGACCTATTTATCTCAATGCGAAAACCTCTCTAAGTTTGAAATAACATAGCTTTGCATTATGTGATATATTTTACTCAAGATGTATCCACCAGTGCATTCATTTGTATGGCTCAATGTAGATCTATCCATTAGTTTAAAAAATGTTAATGGATAATGTTGATCTGTGGCAGCCACTACCGAGAGAATGAGCTGTCAACTTTCCTGGTAATATTTTATTATTAGAGGCCAAGAACCTCTTTAGCCAGACCCACAGTGATCAGGTTACTTCTTTTTGTTGCTTTCCATCTATCAAATGACAATGGGGGACATATTCAAAACTTTTGGCACCACTGTTTACCGAGTTTGACACTAAAATTTTAGCACAAAACAATTACACTGTATTTAGATGAAAAAGAACAAAGGTTTGTATGATACTCTACAGTTTTTGAAAAGTCGGCAATGCACTTCAGTTTTTTTATTACTATTTTGCAAATCGCAATGAAACATGGAATTTTCATTGCAATTTCGGTCATTTTCTATTAAAACACAGCAAAAACATGTGCGGAACCACAACAATACCACTAATAAAATGACATGAGAATACCAAGCAGAGGAATTTTGCTCAGAAATACCAATGCAGTAGCCTTCCATTGTATTCAATGGGATTCTTCTGCACCGTGCACACTGCGGAGTTACAAAAAGAAATTATGGTCTCCCCAAAAGAATGAATATGTTTCTTCTCTTGGTGGAATACACTCTGAAATGTATTGTGATTAATGGTGATGGTGCATATCCGGGCTATGCTAGCGACAACTGATTCAGGCAGTGCCTACTGCACTTAGAATGTCTGCCTGGTATTTCTCTGGGCAGATATTCTGTGTGAATGAGCCCCAGGGCTGTAGCTTCCATAAGGGGTAACGTTGTCCAGAGATGTCTGGCACACATTACACTGGGCAGTGATTCTCAATCAAGGTGCCCCAGCAAGGGTGCCGGGACATTCCGGTGGTAAAAGATGACACACCATTTTCTACCGCACCAGGTGACACCAACCCTAACATTGCCACTGCTCATTCTAAGTGACACCTTATTTTCTGCAAAATACTCTGATAGTGCCCTCCCGAGACTAGACTCTGGATCCACCACTGGCTTCAGGTGCTTCACCCCCATCCTTCTGTCACCTCTCTGTCACCCTTCTACATCCCTTGTTATCTATCTGTCACACCTCTAAACCCTTCTGTCACCCTGTACACCCCTCTATCTTCTGTTCTCGGCTTGGGCGCAAAAGGAGATAGCTACAGCTCTGATGAGCCCTTATAATAAGATAATAATAATATTTATTTTTATAGAACCAACAGATTCCACAGCACTTTACAATTTTGGGGATGTAAATAAAGACAAGTATTAGACATTACAATATTACACGCTAAATAGTAAAACAGGAGGAGTGAGGGGCCTGCTTGCGAGAGCTTACAGTCTATAGGGAATGGGGATAAGATAAAAGGCAGAAAGTCTTTTATTGATACAATGTCCTAGCCATGTTTTATAAATAGGGGAGTTTACAGAAAGGAGGGTAAACCAGTTACTAGCATTGCCCACATGCCACTTGACAAAGCAACTTAGGTGGTGAAACGTTGAGGGGGGCAGTGTTATGGTTTTAATCAGCTGTATGCTCCAGCCAGTACTAGTAGGAAGGGACTTTATCTGCAGAAATGTCCCCTACACCAAGACTAATACAAAAGGAGCTAGATTAGCCCTGTCACCTATCAATCATTTAGGCTGAGAGCACAGTATTTTTAAGTGTGTGATTTCTTTTCACTAATATGATTTAGTTTATGCTCCTAATTAATTAATAAAGGTCTGTATATTTAATAACTTCATTTTGACGGCTGGGAAGCTATGGGTATTTTTGGACCACGTAGGTGGTTTTATAGCAGTGTAGAGACTGACATGGGGGAGGCATCGGTGCAATGGGTTGAGAGGAAGAGAAGTCTGGCTGCGGTATTTAGGAATGACTGAAAGGGGGAGAATAGAGAAGGGAAGGCTTATAAGAAATAGTCAAGATGAGAATAAATTACATCAACAATCATAGTTTTAGTCTTTTCAATAGTAAGAAATTAGTTGATTTTGAAAATGTTTTGAGGTGCAGGTGACAAGAACGTGAATCTTGCATAACTCCAGTACAGTGAGCTTGGTTCCTGGGAGTTATGGTGGTACTACACACCGAGATGGATATGTCAGGTAGACTAGTTGAAGTTCAGTTTTAAAAATGTATAGTTTCAGATATAGGGAAAACAGGATGTTTGAGACATTCACCTGTATTTTGTAGGAGTGTAGGATTGATGTGACTAGAAGAGGTATAGAGCTGAGTGTCATTAGCATAGAGATAGTACTGGAAAATAAATCTACTTATAGTTTTTTCAATGAGGAATGTGTGGAGAGAAAAGAGGGGAAGACCAAAGACTGAGCCCTGGGGAACCCGACAGTAAGTGGAAGAGGGGAAAACGTAGAGCAGGAAAATGAGGCAGTGAAGAAGTGGTCAGAAAGGTAGCAACAAAACCAGGACAGAGCAGAATCCTTAAGATCAATAGAGCGAAGACTACTAAGGAGGAGTTTGTGTCAAAAAGATTTAGAAGAATCAAAAGAAAGACATTGCCATTATATTTGGCCATCAGAAGATCATCAGTGACTTTGGTTAGGGCTGTTTCTGTGGTGTGTAGCAAACTTGTTGTTGCCCATAGCAACCAATCACAGCTCAGATATCATTTTACCAGAACAATCTGAGAAATGAAAGGTGAGTCCTGATGTGTTACTATGGGAAACAAAGAGAATTTTACTATAGGACCCCTCTTTCTTTATCCCCTGGTAATGCTGTATGTATAAATGAATGCAAAAGCATTTTGGTATTACTAAAGGTAAGCCATAAAATACCTGCCAAAGAAGTTCTTTTTAACAGTTTTTTTCAATACAAAAAATAAAATAAAAAAAATCTGGTTAATATATCAAACTGAGATGTAAATTAAATAATTGACTTGCGCCAAGCAGCTTTCCTTCTTTTCTATTTAACTATTAAAACGGATACTGTGTAGATCCTAGTACATACAGAATTTTAATTAAAAACTTTGGTGGTATAAGAATGTTTTATCTTTTCCTGTAACATAATTGCCATAATAATAATAATTTAAAAAAAAACTTGCAGCAGAAACACAAGAGGGTAAGGGACATGGATTTCTCTCATGACATAGCTATACATCATCTGTAGTAGACAGAAAATGTCCGAGGGGGTGTTTCAGTACACAGGATGATAGAGGTCTGTTGTTGTAACCTAGAGTATGTATAGACTGTTCAGATTTATCAGCCAAGGCCAATTTAAATTGATAGATTATTGTGTAGAAACCCAAAAGACACTGCAATCAAATGATATGAATTTAGGTAAGATTTCACATTCTCTTGAAATGGAGTTCCCTGTCAGTATATTCAGAATAACCAGTTTGTCTTAAATTACTTGAATCAGCTCAATGTCAAGGTTAAATTGGCACCTAACTTAGGTTAGGAAATTCAAATTTTTTTTTACTTGCTGACATATTAATTACATTTTGGGGGGGGGGGGGATTGTTTTGTGTTGTACTGTTTTTTTTTTATATTTATATTTACCACAAACAAAATCATGATATATTCATCATTGTATTCTATTCATTTAGGTGGCACTGAAATGAATGCCAAAATGCTTCAATGTGCATCAGTCTTCATCAGTTCGCGATCCATTTTATGCAAGATCCATCATGAGATGTTTACTTTATCAGTGAGGTCAATGGGTAATAGGTTGAATAACTGATACAAACTGATGTGAAATTGCAATCGTTTTTTCATAGTTTAGATCAGTAACAAAGCAAAAAAATATGCTGAAGTATTGAAAACAAAAGAAAAAGATCCCATCATTAGATCCTTGGTATTTTATTTTACCAATTGTGTTCATATAATTGTTTACTGTAACTTACGTTGCATGGTTGCTGGACAATTTATTCAGTTTTTGTAGGCTTATGGCAAATACCATTGTCAAGTCTCTTAAAGGGGATTTCCCATCTTAAGCAGTTATGCCAAATCCACAAAACAGGCTTCACATGTGAGATGGTTGGCAATTCTTCCATTGATATCAACTGTTTATGTAACTCCAATAGACTTGAATTAATAGAGTCACACATATATGAGACCACCTTTCCATTTTTTCTGCATCCAGAAATAGCCACTGATGGACACGTTACCTAGTAGAATGGGAGTCAGGATACTCCTGTTGTCTTATAATTGAAGATTCCGGACATTTGTCTTCCACCCATCAGATATTCAGATAATATCCTGTCTAAATACGAAAACCCCTTTGAATGTATTGTTCTAATCTAGGGCAAAAGCAAGATCAGTGGAGGCCCTTGGACTGCAATTTTGGTGTGGAAATGCCCCTCTTCCCAAATAGCTGGGTTAGATAACATATCACTGTTATTAGGATTGATATGACCCAGAAACAATCTAGCAGTCCTACTCTTATTTACCTGCTCGGTGTGACCATTGGTCTGAGAGTGAAAGGCCAAGGAAGGGTCTAGCTCTATACCCAAAAATTTGTTAAGTCCATGTCAAAGCAATGGTACAGATTTACTATGCCTGCTCCGTGTGAATATTTGCTCCACTTTGGCGATAGAACGGTGGAACATGGCATGGTAAACAACACATTTTTTATACATATTGCAATATGAATAGAAAAATGTGCTGTGTCTGGCAAGGATGTATGGCTTTCTTAGCTAGAATATTGTGTGGCTTAAAATACAACACTATGCACCAAAAATTTGCCAACATTTCTGCACACAATTTTGAGATGAAATTAGCCCAATGATGGCTGGAATAAACTTATGCCCCAGATTTATCAAAAAGCCTGAGGTACTGTGATACATCAATCATAGTTCCAGACTGTTAATCTTTAGTTTATGCTATTTAGTAGATGATTTTCAAAAATCTGAACCAATGTGCGCATGAAGATAGAACATGTGGATAGGTGATAATAAACAGAACATTTGGACCGCCACGAATCCAAAAAATGGAGGACAAATCCTTTGAATTAATGGAGCAGCAATGATTATGCCATCTCTCTATGGTGCTTCCGAACTTTGCCCAGCTTTATTGGGCTCAGAAGTCAAGGTATGGAACTGAATATTATATTGACCTGCAGTAAAGATTCCCTGCCCTTTCAAAAGAATAATTCAGAATCATAAGCTTTAAAAAAAGATGGTGAAACGGCTGAGGAACCACCTGCAAACCTTTGGGTTACCATCAAGGCATGAAGGTGTCATCAGATGTTTGGATTGTTTGAGACAGGCTGTGATGGCTGGGGCTGAATTGAGGTACAAAAATAGATTCAGCAGTCGCAGGGGGGTGAAAAAAATGTCCAGATACTATTAATTTGGAGCCGGATATTAATCACCAAGGCTGCTGAGCCAGTCAATAATCTTACAGAGCATTGCATTGTTAGTATATTATATATACCTGGGTAAAGCTCAAAATTCAAGAAACAGCAACACCACTTATGAACATGTCAGGTCCCAAAATTCATGTACCCCTTTTTACAGGTCAACAAAAGGTAGAAAAGCTGCAGCACCAAATCTTTGTTTTATAAAAAAAAAAAAAAAAAAAAAGGTATGTTTTGGCAAACAGTATGATATTGCAAAAACATTGTAGTTTTTTGTGTAGTAATATTTTTGTTTGTTTTTGCACAGGAAATATTGTGCTTTTTTTCTGGGTAAGGGCCTGTTCACATGGAATAATTCAAGAGGAATTTACTCGAGTAATTCCTCTTGCATTCTCCGCTCTAAATTAATGCACATCTCCTCTGCCCATTGACTTTTCAATGTTATTTCCTCTGTCCTTTTCTCACTGCGGAAATTCTGCTAGAGAAATTCCTACGCTGAATTCCGTTCCACTTGAAGAAAGAACATGTTCATTCTTCCATCGGAATTTGCTAGCAGAAATCAATTGAAGTCAATGGTAAAAAAATATTCAGTCCGACATCGTTTTTGCGCGGAATTCGCGCACAATTTGCATGCAATTTGCGTGGAATTCGCGTGTAAATGGCTGAAAAACCCTTCACCTCTTTCTTCCCCATTTCCATGCGCAATTCCACGTGAAATTCGCGCTCAATTCGCCCATAAATTTTTCGGCGTGAATTACTCTTCATTTACTCCGTGTAAAGCAGGAATGGCTAAGTGGGGGCACAAGCTTTTTTGTTTGATATCCTGGTTGGACATTGATGTCTGCTTGTCTGCTAATATATATAATGAATAGTCTTTTGTATTACTGGAAAACATGAAATCATGCTAGAGTAACCGTAAAAGAATTGTATTACTGGAAAACATGAAATCATACCAGAATTTTCAATTTTTACATCATATGAAAGGATAATGTTCTATAGGCAAAAAAATTATGTATGTTGCTATATTTGTGCTAGACACACTAGAAATACAGGTATTTTATGATGCGTACATTACACTAAAGCTGCGTTATCTTAGCTCCCCATATAACAATTATACGCTATTGAAATGTCATGTAAAACCAGCAGGGACTGAATTCTAGTGCAAAATATATGATCTATTTTCAGCCTTACTCCACAGGAAAACAATCTATATTGTTGTTGGATTTTTCAAACTTTATTTATCTGTATTTCTTTCATAACAGACGGATGTACTTAACCTCCTGAAAACCTTTTTTTATATTGTCATTATAGTAAACCTCAGTATATCATTCACGGGTTCTGATGATCTGAAGGATATGGTCCTCTTTTGCAGTCCTACTGAGGTCTATAAAAATGAATAGCCTTTTTGTAAATCAATGCATGACATCAGCATCATAATGCTTTTATAAAATATAGCATGCCTCTGAGCCCTTTCTTGCTTACTGTGACCTGCAGAACTATTTTAGAGGGACGGAATATGATTGCTAAAAAGCAGCCATAATTCGGAGAGATGATGGAACGGATCCAACCTACTGTGGATATAGGCAGGGGACTTGGACGCTATCCATAACGTACCTTAATTAGCTTTATAATTCTTTCTTGGTAGCAGCGCAGATTGGATGTATTTTATTCTCCGCTTTTTTCATTTTTCATTCCAATTGTACTTTACTATTTTTAGTTTTATAGAAATTTGTCTAGTCTCTAATTGTCTTTCTACAAAAAAAAAACAAAAAAAAAAACAGGGAAATGAATCACTTTAGGGCTGTTCTCATGGCCGTACAGCCTGCACTGCTCTATGGACCTTGGATAATACTGTAAAACGTATGGAGCCCTCATCTATGGGCTGTAAAATAACTTGGGCCTTATGAGATTAGATGTCTTAGCAGGACCTGTCTGCTCAGCCAATCACTGGCCAAGATGGAACACCACTGCAGCTGATTGATTGGCTCAATAGGCAGGTCCTGCTGAAACATTGGCCTGGCCCCAGCCTATAGACAAATGTAGTGTTGAACTCCAAATATCATCATAAATAATTAATCTTCTTTGTTACATAAAAAAAATTAAAAAAACAACAACAACCCCTTCCTGATGTATGACGTACCTGGGCTCACTCCATACCTGGCTGCTTTGTGAAGCTGATACCTGCTGTCTGCGGTCAACATCGAAGATAAGTCTAATGCCAGTCAGTTCACTCCCTAAATGCCACAGTCAATAGTGACTATGGCATCTAGGGAGGTTTTGGACAGATGTTAGTTCAAGGATGCCAAATGGTTTTTATTAAAACATAAAAGCGCCCCATGATGTGATATCATCTAAATGGGCAAATACTCAATGGGAATATTACACTCACCAGGCATGGTTGTGTTAACCAAGCACAACATTGGACACCACATCACAAGTGAAATTTGTTCCGTGCTGCTTTCCCAATTGCATAGATTAAGCAATGCAAAGTGTTTTGCCTTAAAGGGGTACTCCATTGGAAAACATTTATTTTTAAATCAACTGGTGGCAGAAAGTTAAACAGATTGGTAAATTAGGGGGGATACCAAAAACAGTAAGCTACGAGTATAATGATACCCTGGTTACACAAATAAACACCAAAATAGAAGACCAAAGTATAATTTTTAGAAAAAAGACATGTAAAGCTTTTTTTGAAAATTTAGACAAGTAAGAACACGTAACACACATAATATGGCAAGATGGTGGCACAGGAAAGAATGTGAGGCCGACAGGAACTGTATATCCTATGTGCAAGGCCTCCTTAAAATGCACAAGTATTGTCAAATAGCTAGGTGTACAAATTTAATTCGCCACATAGGGCATAACAAATATACATAGCAAGCATAATGAAAAGACATACACAGGCATAATGAGCAAGTTACAGCATGAAAGGGCAAAGCAAAATAGCAATGAACATGCACCTAATCAGGATACCTCCACCCCGAACGCGCATTTTTGCACACTGCCTGACACACTGCCTGACTAAAGTTACCATTTAAAGAGATCCAGTCAAATAAAAAAATAAAATAAAAAAGAGCCTTGTCATTAAAGGTGGAAAACATCTTTTTTTTAAATCAACTGGTGCCAGAAAGTTAAACAGATTTGTAAATTACTTCTTTAAAAAACAACTTTACCCTTCAAGTACTTATTAGCAGCTGTATGCTACAGAGGAAATACATTTTGAATTTATTTTTTGTCTTGTCCACAGTGCTCTCTGCTGACACCTGATGCATGTATCCAGAACTGTCCAGAGCGGAAGAAAATCCCCATAGCAAACCTATGCTGCTCTGGACAGTTCCTGACACGGACAGAGATGTCAGCAGAGAGCACTGTGGACAAGACAAAAAATAAATTAAAAAAGAAAAGAATTTCCTCTGCAACATGCAGCTGCTAATAACTACTGAAAGGATTAAGATTTTTAATTAAAAGTAATTTACAAATCTGTTTAACTTTCTGGTACCAGTTCATTTTAAAGAAAAAGTTTTCCACCGGAGTACCCCTTTAAGGTAAAAAAAAAATGGGTCCATCCTTAAGGGGTTGAAATAAAATGGTGTCTTGGACATGAACCAAATAAATAAATGCATGCAAATATAGGCCTACAGATTTTAACAATATAAACCTCAGAATGGCCAATACAGATAAAGTACATACAATTAAAGCGCAAGTTCTACAGCCCACAAAAGATGTGGTAAATGACACAAAAATAATGTAGAAATAAACAGTACAAAATCAAATAATAAAAAATTATATATATATATATATATATATATATATATATGTGTGTGTGTGTGTGTGTGTGTGTGTGTGTATCAAAATATTTCCTTACCCAGGTAAAGAATAAAGTAAAGAATAAAGTGCATGCTGGTAAAGACTACAGATCACTCACCATTTTTGCATATAGGTTGTTCAGCATCTTTCAACTTGTCTTACTATTTGACTTACTTCATATTAAAAAAATCTATGCCTTAATTTTGAACATTAAGGTGATTTTGTCCCTTCCGGCTGTGCATGTGCTGTGGGGGTCGGCCATGCCCCCTCGTGACGTCAGGCCATGCCCCCTCAATGTAAGTCTATGGGAGGGAGCGTGACAGCCATCACGCCCCCTTCCATAGACTTGCATTGAAAGGGCATGGCCTGACGTAATTAGGGGGGGTAGCAGACCCCCACAGTGTGCGCGCACAGCGTTCGGAACGAATTGCTCCAAATGCAGCTGGAAAACTGACCAGTGAGGTACCCCTTTAAGGCACTTCGCTTCCCGCAAAGTCAGACCCACATCCATTTAAGCCATGTCCCTTTGTTGCATGCATCATGGAAAATGTTTAAGAGACATAAGAAATGATTTTTAAATTAAAACATACCAAAATTTGCTAAATTTCTGTGAAATTTACACCAAATTCAAAGAACACAGACATTTGCCCCAATGTGTGCTCACAAGCATCTGCCTTTGTTACCACTGTCTATGTGTCCTCTTTGCGCAAAACATTTGCCACTTGTTGACTTTATCTGCCACGCTCATCGAGTAGGAGGGGCCTACTATGAAAGGGTGTGGTTTTATGTGGAAAGGATGTGAAATTTAGCAAAGGTAAACTGTAGTTAAAATTTTATGCTAGCTCAGATCTGGTGGAGATTTAAGTTAGGGCACACGAGCATGCACTTAAATTGGCAGTCTTTGTTTGTTTGTTTGTTTGTTGTCTCCAGTTCTTCAATAGAGATCCTTGCTTCACATGATAAAAGAACTACATGATGTGTAATGGAAAAAAAACACAGGGGATACAACCCAAAAGAAAACACACCTATACTAAAAACTAAAACTATTTTAAAAAAAATTCACAAAAAATTATGATTGGTTGTTGGCGGAAGTTTTTGGGAGAAGTGGATTGTGTCATCCTGCTACTGCTGGACTAAATATTGAATTCTTTGCACCCATTTTTTTCACCAAAGCCACGCCCACTTTCCTGTAATAACATTTCTATTCTCTCTCCCTACTTTTGTTTGAAAATCTGTCACCAAAAATTCTGGCACACACGCTTTTATTTATCTCTCCTGTTGTTTAATTTACAGCATTCTCTGTCTGTTCTGAAATTGTAAATATTTGCAAGGAAAATAGCCTGATATTAAACAATAAATATTTTATGATTTTCTTAAAGGAAACTCACTGTGACTAGATTCTACAAATAAGAAATCCTTACTATAGAATTTCGAAGAAAATTCATGCCGAAAAATCCCCCCTCCTTCCCTATCCACCAAGCTTTTTATGTGATGGGAAGTGTTTGCCTTGAAGGTAATGTTTTATAAAGCCATACAACAGCAGTGCTACGAGCTTCCGTAGTCACTGGGGAGCACAGATCTAGGATCAGATGGTCCTGTGATTCCTTTTTATTCCCGTGTTTGCCTTCTTCACGCCAGGAATGACATGGCACTGATGAAGGAACCAATTTCTTTATTTCCTGTTCTGCCTGCTGCTGGCAGCTGCTGCTCATAGCTTTGCCTTGCTCTATGCAAAGTGCAATGTGCCAGCGCTCTGTAACATCCTTGTTCGTCTGCCAGTGTGCTGGCCAAGGACAGAATCTTAACGAGCAAGTAGGTGTTTAATTAAAAGCCTGTGACAGAAACACTCAGAGACGGTCAGCTAACATACTTCAATAAATGGAGTTCATAAAACCCAAAGAGGTAAATGTCACAGCACTGTTATTTATACCCCACTGTCTTCCAAATTTCATGCATCAGGCGTCTATCATTTTCAGGGGTAGTAGCGACGTGTAGGATTTTTGTGTCTTGTAACATCTCAGAGCCGTGACAGTACAGTAGTACCGGTGGCTGCTGGTTCATGTTGGATGTGAACAAATATCAACAAATATTCCAGGATCCACATTCTGGCACATTCTGAGAATTGGATGTTTCAAGTACTTTCTGTTTTGCTCTATTTAGATGTAAACAGAAAGATATATCTGTGGTTGCAGCTTAAAACGTTCCAATATTGTATAAGGTTGTAGCTGAGCTAGTTTTGTTGATCACAGCAGTGCTGGCTTTGTAATAAAATTTTGACTTAGGGGTACCATACAATACAAAAAACTAAATAACTTTACCTTTGGGAGGAACAGGACATTACATGTGTAACCTTCTCTTTTATGTAGGACTGCAGATATACTTAAAGGGGTACTCCACCCCTAGACATCTTATCCTCTATTCAAAAGGGATAAGTTGTCTGATCGCGGGGGTCCCAATGCTGGGGATCTGCCCCATCTCGGCTGCAGCACCCCAGATATCCGGTGCATGGAGTGAACTTCGCTCCATGCCGGATGACTGGTGATGCGGGACGGAGGCTTGTGATGTCCCGGTCAAGCCCTCTCAATGCAAGTCTATGGGAGGGGCCGTCACGCCCCCTCCCATAGACTTGCATTGAGGGGGCATGCCCGTTATGTCACGAGCGCAGCGCTCTGGAAAGAGGGATACGATGTCTAGGGGCAGAGTACCCCGTTAATGTAACACTGTCATCACTTTAATGCCACCTGAATCATGAGTCATCAGGGTGCTCCCCAGCAACGTTTCCCCACAAGTCTCGATCTATCTTTGTTTGGATATAGATGCAAAATCATAGAATGTTGCAGAATATTTTATTCCCTTTTACTAGACTAACAGCGATGATATGTATGTACTATAAGCTTTTGGGAGTCCTCCCTTTAGTAAGTTAAAAGCATTTCTGAGCTCATGAGCAGAAAATGCATGGGGTACATCTTACAAATATTCAGGGGTTAAAATAACAGATGTGGAGAATTCACACCTCATTGTGCCATAAATTGCCCAGCTATAGGACCATAGACTACATAGATAAGGATGAGAAACGAGGGTGGGGAAGATAAATGCTGCTGGAGCAGGGACCACCCTGATGAATCGTGGTGCAAGTAGTATGAAAACAATGACAGGTTCCCCTTAAAGGGGTGTTCTCATTTAAGAAAGTTATTTCCTATGCACAGTGGGGCAAGGAAAGTAGTGTGTTTACTTGAGCAGACCCCAATGGGATATATAGAGTCTTAAAAGCCAGGCAATGCAAAGAAGTAATTTTTTAGAAGGAAAATAAGGAAGGAAAAGAGCTCTACAGTGCCACCTACTGGAGGTAGTGTCCCTTACAATCAATGTCCCACCCTTAAAGTGTACCTGTCATTTAAACACATGTCAACAGTTTTGATTGGTAGCTGTAGCATGCTACACCCCAACCAATTAAAACTTGTAACATGTTTCTTTGACATGTAGATTTTTTTTAAATGACAGGTACAGAGGTTTAAAACATAATTGGGGATCATATGCTGCACATTTCAGCCAGCTATAACTCACAATTGCAGCAAGTCTCAGGACTGAGACCCAGCGTGATCAAAATTTTTGAACATTATTGAACATGTCAAGTTTTCTCAATAGACAACAACACTTTAAGGGTCTATGGGGGTTGGACATTGATTGCAAGTCAAGCTACCTCCTGTAGGTGGTACTGTAGAGCAAGTTCTTTTCCTTCTGAAAGTGAGCTACTTGGCATTTTCACTATCCATAGGTAGTGATGTCGCAAACATAAAATTTTCCGTTCGCGAACAGGGAACACGAAGTTCCACAAATGTTCGCAAACGGGTGAACCAGGCGAACCGCCCTAGACTTCAATAGGCGGGCGAAGCACATTTAATAAAGTGTGTGTGTTTCACTTTTTTTCCTCTATTTTTGACATTTTTTAGGTAGTACTACTACTCCCAGCATGGAACAGACTGTTCCATGCTTGGAGTAGTAGTACCTATACTAATAGACATATCGCCCTGGTGTTAGTCGTGACACCCAATGCGATCGTCCATAATATAGCAGAGAAGTGAAGCGGCTTTATACAGCGCTCGCATCTCTGCACTATACTCCGGCCAGTGATGTGAATAGAACATCACATTCATATTTTCCGCCCAGAGTTGTGATTGGCCGGATGGTTGCAGCCAATCACCGCTCTAAGGGAAATATGAATGAGTGAGTGGCCGGAGTATAGAGCAGAGATGCGAGTGCTGTATACAGCCGCTCCATCTCTACAATAGAAAGGACGATCACAGCGAGTGTAACTTCTGACACCCGATGTGATCTGTCTATTAATGCAGGTACTACAGCTCCCAGCATGGAGAAGAGTGTGCAGAGTGTGCTCCATGTTGGGAGTAGTAGTTCCTGCAGTTACAGAAAGATCACAGTGGATCTCTCTCCTGACACCCCCTGTGATCCTCCTGTATTATGTATAGATGTGGCCGGCTGCCATGGAGCACACTCTGCACACTCTACTCCATTCTGGGAGCTGTAGTATCTGCATTAATAGACAGATCGCAGCGAGTGTAACTTCTGACACCCACTGCGATCTGTCTATTAATGCAGGTACTACAGTTCCCAGCATGGAGCAGAATGTGCTCCATGTTGGGAGTAGTAGTAGTACCTGCAGTTACAGAAAGATCACTCCTGACACCCGCTGTGATCCTCCTGTATAATGTATAGATGCGGGCGGCCGCTCTTCTATGGTCCCCTGCACTGCCGTATATATACACATATTCCTAGAGCTGTGAGTGGCTGGAACCATCTGACCAATCACAGCTCTCTGTGGGAAATAGGAACATGTGTATATATGCGGCAGTGCAGGGGACCATAGAAGAGCGGCCGCATCTAAAAGATTGAATTGCCCCCCTTTTCCCATTAAAAAAAAAATTATGTAAACAAAAGTAAACATAAACATGTCTGGTACTTTTTAATTCAATTCCCTTATTGGAGGGTATGTTACTTTAACCGCATGGTCAATGGTGTGTAGGTAAAAAAAATACCAACTTCCAGAATTGCGTATTTTTGGTCACTTTGTATATCCCAAAAACATGTATAAAAAGTTATCAAAAAGTTCCAACAAAACAAAAATTATACCAATAGAAACTACAGCGCTTAAAATTAACCCTCACTAATCCTCGTATACAGAAACATAAAAAAAAAAAGTTATAGAGGTTGAAAGAAGACATTTTTAAACATGCAACTTTTCATACAAAAATTTTATAATTTTTTAAAAGAAGTAAAACAAAATTAAACCTATATAAATTGGTATCTATTTAATCGCATGGTCCTACAGAATAAATATAAAGTGTCATTTTTATTGAAAAGTGCACTGCATGGAATTGAAAGCCCCCCAAAGTTTGTAGATTTTTTCCAATTTTGTCCCACAACATTTTTTTGGTTTGTGGAATCTGTAAAATTCCTTGAAAATCCCTCAAAAATTTTTCTTTCACATCCTTATAAATAAAAGTACTGCTGCTAGTGTAAATTAAAGGCAAACTGACAGATGGATCAACCACACTAACCTGAGTATACAGGTGATTAGTGTAGTCGATCCTGAGTAAAACAATGTATTTCTTACCAAAATTCGTTCAGCCATTCTTGATATATAGCACAATCTTTCTATATGCAAATGGTCTCCTAATTGCACCAGGCACTAGGGGAAGGTTTGAAGACTATGTACCTCATTGATGCAGTCCCTGGGTCCCAATTCCACCTTGCAGCTAATCAAAAAGAATGAGATACATTTTGAGGAGCAGGGCAGAGCCAATGGGATCCATGGGACAGCATCAGAGGTGCAGATAGTCTTTAAACCCGCCTCCAGTGCAGTTAAGTGTTAATTTGCATATTTAAAGATTGTGCTATATCTCGGGAACTGCTGAACAGATTTACATAATTAATACATTGTTTTACTCAGAATCACACTCACTAACCACCTGTATATTCAGATTAGGTGGGTTGATCCATCTGTCAGTTTCCCTTTAACTCTTAAGGACCAAGCCCATTTTAACCTTAAGGACCAGGCCAATTTTATTTTTGAATTGTAGTTTTTTCCTCCTCGCCTTCTAAAATCCATAACTCTTTTATCTTTCCGTATAAGGGACATACATTTACGTCTGTGGTCGTTAAGGGGTTAAAGGGGTACTCCGGTGGAAAACTGTATTTTTTTTTTTTTTTTTTTTTATCAACTGGTGCCAGAAAGTTAAACAGATTTGTAAATGACTTCTATTTAAAAAATTGTTACCCTTCCAGTACTTTTTAGCAGCTGTATGCTACAGAGGGAATTATTTTCTTTTTGAATTTCTTTTTTGTCTTTTTCACAGTGCTCTCTGCTGACACCTGATGCCCATTTCAGGAACTGTCCAGAGCAGGAGAAAATCCCCATTGCAAACATATGCTGCTCTGGACAGTTTCTGACACAGACAGAGGTGTCAGCAGAGAGGACTGTGGACAAGACAAAAATGAAATTCAAATAGAAAATAATTTCCTCTGTAGCATACAGCTGCTAAAAAGTACTGGGAGGGTAAAGATTTTTTTTTTTATAGAAGTAATTTAAAAATCTGTTTATCTTTCTGGCACCAGTTGATTTTAAAAAAAAGAAATGTTTTCCACCGGAGTACCCCTTTAAACCTAACCATGTATTCACCTGAATGGAGTTTATATGTTCTTTCTTTCATTTCTAGTATTTTACCTCTGCTCTCCTGATTCCTCCTACAACCTTAAACCTTTTATAGATGAATTGGCTTCCTAATATATCCCCTCTCTTGTACTTACAATAAAAGAGAAAATACAGTGCTCCGTTGTGTAATATATGTAAAACAAAAAGAAAAACAGGCGCTCCCTTGTGAAGAACCAACGGGATCACAGGTGTGTGGGAGGGGAGGGAAAAAGTGAAGGCTCACCCTGCCAGGTTGTGTGCACTCCCACACAACCAAGATGTGCGCTTGATATAATGATCCCGGTCTGCAGCCTTCCCAGAAATAGCGGAGAGATATAAAGCGAACTTCGTAAGAGATGGGAATACCGGCGCTGACCAAGGAGAAGACAATAGAGCCAGGTGTGTAGCGAACAGATTTAATCCAATGTGACGCGTTTCACCGCGCTTGCGCGGTTTCATCAGGCATGTTACCGCGCAAGCGCGGTGAAACGCGTCGCATTGGATTAAATCTGTTCGCTACACACCTGGCTCTATTGTCTTCTCCTTGGTCAGCGCCGGTATTCCCATCTCTTCCGAAGTTCGCTTTATATCACGTTGTGTAATATAGTAAGATAAGATAAGATAATTTTAGATCAATAACTGCTCACTGATGTAGGTTGTACCAACCAAGTGCAACATTAGAAATAGCATTTAAGCAATGACTGGGACCCTGCAGCCACACCAAGCCTCGTGTGCAGCATACAAAGAACCACAGACCTCCGGAGAATTCGGCTGGATCACAAACGGCGCTGGGAGCTGGATGGGTGAATTGCGCATTCATTACCCACAATGCAATGCATTTTGTGGTAATATTGCTTCATCAGGCAGATCAATATGCCTGATGAAGCAGTATTACCACGAAACGCATTGCATTGTGGGTAATGAATGTGCAATTCACCTATACGGCTCCCAGGGCCCTTTGTGATCCAGAAACATTCTCTGGAGGTCTGTTTTTATTTGTATGCTCTCTTGTACTTGTATGAGATAGAGGAAATATATTGTGATCCCCAATGGGTACATTGCTGCAGTATTTAGCTGCTATATGCCCAATATGTACTAATAAATGTTTGAAATAGTATTTATACGTCCTCGTCCTTCTGATTATATTTTCACATTTCCATGTTTAAAAATACTTGGATAAGATCATTCACAATACTAAACAAAGACACAAAGAGATGTTATGGTTCACGTAGAGTTGTCTTTTATTTTTGGCATATTTAGAAAAAGTTGAGCCAACCCAAAAAAAAAGCTATTACACAGCATATCCCAATTCATAATGGAGAAAGTATGAGATAATATATATATATATATATATATATATATATATATATATATATATATATATAAAACAAAAACCCACCAAAATAAAATGAAAACAAATGTTTTGCCATGGCAGCTTATGAGTTAAAAGATCCCTGTTGGTCATATCACGAAACAGATCTCCGTGACTGCAGTCACAAATACATGGATGTTGGTTTAAGCAGAGAAATCCATTGACACACATGCACATGCGTTACCTGCTTTCGGGATGAATGGATGCAGTTACTGCCTAATGATTGTACACAGCGTCCCTCTAGGCACACAGGCAATTTAGAGTTTGCAAACCAGCCCCGCTCCATGCTATATTTCAGGAGCAATGCATCCTATTGTAAAACCCGCAGCAGAAACAAACAATGATAGTTTATTGCAAAGCTGTTTTACTGTAATGAGCATTGTGGGGAATATTGAAAAAGATCTTTTTCCGAGCCAAAAATGAATTTGTAAGTCATAAAGCGTCTTACGCTGAAATTAACACTGACCTCTTCAGTGCTAGAATGGTCAACAAAGACTAGACATTTCCAGCAGTAAAGAGAGAATTCGGTATATTTTTTATTTCAGTGGAAGGTCACTTTTAGTGCCTGTCAAAAACCACATTTAAGACATGATTAAATAATATCCAGGCTTTTCCTTCTTTTATGTTTTTATACTAGTATATTTTATGCCAGCATTTTTTTTACTTGGTGTAAGTTTCCATTGGTTATACACAATATGGGATACTATATTTAGTATCTGAGCATAAAAGGATCCTGTCACGATGCCGGCTGGCAGGTAGTGGATCCTCTGTGCCAGAGAGGGATTGGCGAGGACCGTGCTAGTGGACCGGTTCTAAGTCACTACTGGTTTTCACCAGAGCCCGCCGCAAAGCGGGATGGTCTTGCTGCGGCGGTAGTGACCAGGTCGTATCCACTAGCAACGGCTCAACCTCTCTGACTGCTGAAGATAGGCGCGGTACAAGGGAGTAGACAGAAGCAAGGTCGGACGTAGCAGAAGGTCGGGGGCAGGCGGCAAGGTTCGTAGTCAGGGTGGATAGCAGAAGTTCTGGTACACAGGCTTTAGACACACAAAACGCTTTCACTAGGCACAAGGGCAACAAGATCCGGCAAGGGAGTGCATGGGAGGAGGTCAGATAAAGGCAGGGAGCAGATGGAAGCCAATTAAGCTAATTGGGCCAGGCACCAATCATTGGTGCACTGGCCCTTTAAGTCTCAGGGAGCTGGCGCGCGCGCGCCCTAGAGAGCGGAGCCGCACGCGCCAGCACAAGACAGCAGGGGACGGGAACGGGTAAGTGACCTGGGATGCGATTCGCGAGCGGGCGCGTCCCGCTGTGCGAATCGCATCCCCAACGGCCATGACAGTGCAGCGCTCCCGGTCAGCGGGACTGACCGGGGAGCTGCAGGGAGAAAGACGCCGTGAGCGCTCCGGGGAGGAGCGGGGACCCGGAGCGCTAGGCGTAACAGATCCATTATTTTTTAATGGTCTTTCTTACCACATTACTTTGCTTATCACATACACCTAGGTACATTTTTGTTTGTTTCTTTTGGTGTTAATTTGGATCTCACCTCTTCTCAATTCAAATTTTCTACTTTTTCAACTCCTTTACTTATTTTAGATGTACTTTAACCTTTAACTAGAAAGACCAAGAGAGACCTGACGAAGAGAGACCTGACGAAGAGAGACCTGACGAAGAGAGATCTGACAAATAGAGACCTGGCGAAGAGAAACCTGACAAAGGCATATTGGAAAATAAAAAATTACAGTACACCTGTGAAACTTGTCTTTGTCACCCCAGTGAAGCGCTAAGGAAGAAGTCGTATTTTGGGTTTCATCCCCTGCCAGGGACACCCGCAACCTGCCTCCAGCCTGCATCGCCTGCCAGGGACACCAGCAACCTGCCTCCAGCCTACTTATCTGACCGCTGCCAGTGGTACCGATGAACAGCGGCTCCCGGAACCTCGCCGCAAGGCACCCAAAGCACATCTCAGAGTTGTGCTTGAACATCTCACAACTCATAAAGGGGAGCCGTTTCTCTCTTATTTTTTGCGACATACATGCAAATGTAAAAAGACAGCTGCACAATCGGGGTGCCATCTCTGTTTCCTCTTTTTTCACATACCCCATGCACTTTTGTAAAGTAACACATCCTTCATTTATCAAGTCATGGATTATATGATAGTTTTCCTTTACACAAATTATCCATTGCTTTTTGGGATGTTTGTGTAATAGTTCTGCACATCAAGTACAGAGAAATAAGACGTCTTAACACTGCACTTTATCTAGGCATTTTGAAAATTCACAGATGTCACTTAACATCAAGGTAGTTTTTTCACCTAAGTTTTAATTGTGCATTTTCTACCATCTTCTAGTGCCGCATGCTCCAACCCTGTTTAGAGACACACTTTAAATGGGTACTCCCGGGCGCCACCCCCCTCCCATAGGCTCGCTTTGAGGGGGTGCAGTGTTAAATCATGAGGGGGCGGTGCCGGGACTTCACGATACTCCAGCCCCTGTATCGCCCATCATCAGCCACGGAGCATTCGTTGGTCTGTGCAGCTGGTGAACGGGGGTGCTGCAGGAGAGATCGCTGGGGTCCCTAGCGTTGGGACCCCCACAATCAGACATCTTATGCCCTATCCTTTGGATAGGGTATGAGATGTATTGGGGCAGAGTACCCCTTTAAGGCACCTTTTATGGGACCTTAACATTTTCTATTATGGACCCATAGGCACTCAATAAGCTGCCCTATCACTAATCATTTGGGGGCCTAAGAAAGCTGGTTGTATCTAGCATGCATCATACCTTTCATTTAAAATCCTAAATTTTTTTGTTGGTTGGTAAGAAAAAAAACTATTAAAACAACATCTGGAGTACTTGAATGTATTTAGAACCCCTTTCTTGACTTCTTTTGCTTAAAGGGGTACTCCTGTATAAAATCAACTGGTGCCAGAAAGTTTAATAGATTTGTAAATCACTTCTATTAAAAAATCTTAATCCTTCCAGTACTTTTAGGGGCTGTATACTAAAGAGAAATCCAAAAAAGAAATGCATTTCCTCTGATGTCATGACCACTGTGCTCTCTGCTGACCTCTGCTGTCCATTTTAGGAGCTGTCCAGAGCAGCATATGTTTGCTATGGTGATTTTTTCCTGCTCTAGACAGTTCCTAAAATGGACAGCAGAGGTCAGCAGAGAGCACTGTGGTCATAACATCAGAGGAAATGCATTTCTTTTTTGTATTTCTCTTTAGCATACAGCCCCTAAAAAGTACTGGAAGGATTAAGATTTTTTAATAGAAGTGATTTACAAATCTGTTTAACTTTCTGGTACCAAAAAAAGTTTTCCATGGGAGTACCCCTATAATATAGACAACTGATACACAAACCACAAGCTTTATTTTTTCTTGCAAGCACCGCAAGCTTAGCAGTTAAAGTCACTTAAAGTGGTACAGTACCATAGTAGCCTTGACAATCTATTTTATATTTGTTGGATTAATGTTCTTGGAAAGGTGAATCGCTGAACGGAAATTTAGAGTCACTTGCTGCAACCTGGAAAGACAGTGAGCCACACCAGAAATCCTCCAGGATGTTAGAGAACACCCAAGACAGCTGATGGCTATTGTCTCTACCTTCTGAGCAAGTGACCTTAGAGAGTCTACTATACCTCTTCTAGGCAGTGTTCACTGGGATGGACTGAGAATGGCGTTGCTCATTCTTCAGGGGGAAATACTCGCGGAACACATTGCATTCTATTGGAGACTGCAATGTCCGCGTGGTCTTAGCGCCGACTGGTTCAGTCGGCGCTGGCCGCAATCGGAATCTCCGGGCGGAAATTTTCCCTGCCATGTGAATGTGCCTCAATGCTGTCTTAAAAGTATTTCACTATATAAAGGAATGCTCATTTTTGTTTAATTCAGTTTTTTTTTTCCATCAGTACTATACAATCTTAAAGGGGTACTCCCCCCTAGACATATTATCCCCTATCCAAAGGATAGGGGATAAGATGTCAGATCGCCGGGGTCCCGCTGCTAGGGACCCCCGAGATCTCTGCTGCGGCACCGCGCTATCATTACTGCACAGAGTGAGTTCGCTCTGCACGTAATGACGGGCAATACAGGGGCCGGAGCATCGTGACGTCACGGCTCCACCCCCTCGTGACGTCACGGCCCGCCCCCTCAACACAAGTCTATGGGAGGGGCGTGGTGGTCATCACGCCCCCTGCCATAGTCTTGCATTAAGGGGGCAGGCAGTGATGTCAGAAGGGGCAGAGCCATGATGTCACGCTGCTCCGTCCCCTGTATCACCCGTCATTATGCACAGAGCGAACTCGCTCTGTGCAGTAATGATAGCGCAGTGCCGCAGCGGAGATCCTGGGGTTCCCCAGCAGCGGGACCCCGGCGATCTGACATCTTATCCCCTATTCTTTGGCTAGGGGATAAGATGTCTAGGGGCAGAGTACCCCTTTAAGTCCAATCTACTTTTTCTAAAATGTCTTCAATCCACCTCCCTGAAATAATAGCATCATAGCCCATCACTGAGGATATCCAGAAATATATATTACCCTTAACACTTATATTTGCTTTGCAATATTATTTACATGTGAATTTTTATTTGTTTTCAGAGATCGACCCAAAAACTCCTTCTTCCATTAGGTTGCTATTTTTTTCCTTATCTATTGTCAAGTCAACTGTTTGGGATGGCGGGATCCAAAACCAAAGTCCAGACAAGGTTGGAGTCCAAATAAGTTGATGTGGTATGTGCATATAAGTATAGAAATGTCATAAAAATTCAAACATACGCCTCTCACCAATAACCAGCGCTCAAGCCCCAGCTGTGTAAAACACTTTATAACAACATTTAGTGCATTATATGTGCTTTACAAGGTTAGTTCTATTGATGTATATAAAACACCATATAAATAGTCTTTTATAAAAAGACAAAAAAAGTTTTGCTATGAAAATTGAGCACGAGCCATAATAATGACCTCAATACAGCACATGAAGCCCCCATATACAATGCAGTGTGCTAACATTTTCCTATTCAATCATTTGCCAATAGACTAGCTCATTGATCTTAACCCCTTAAGGACCAAGGACCAGGCCAATTTTATTTTTGCATTTTTGTTTTTTCTTCCTTACCTTCTAAAAATCATAACTCTTTTATATTTTCATCCACAGACCCATATGAGGGCTTGTTTTTTGCATCACCAATTTTACTTTGTAATGGCATCACTAATTTTGCCATACAATGTACAGCACCACCAAAAAAATATTATTTACGTGGGGAAATTGATTATAAAACCGAAATTTAGCAAATTTTGGAAGGTTTTGTTTTCATGCTGTACACTTTATGGTAAGAATGACATGTTTTCTTTATTCTGTGGGTCAATACTATTAAAATGATACCCATGTTATATGCTTTTTTATAACTGTACCGCTTTAAAAAAATTCCAAACTATTTTAACAAAATTAGTATGTTTGAAATTGCCCTATTTTGACCACCTGTAACGTTATCATTTTTCCGCATACGGGGCGATATGAGGGCTAATTTTGTGACAAAAAAGCAGCAATTTTAGACTTTTTTTTAACATAATTAATTAATTATAATTAACATTATATTTTAATAGTTTGGGCATTTCCACATGTGGCAATATCAAATATGTTTATTATTCATTTATTTTTCGCTTTTTGGGGGTAAAATGGGAAAAAGGGGCGATTTACATTTTTATTGAAGGATAAGGTGTTTTAATAAATTTTTATAATTTAAAAAAATTTATGTTTTTTTTACACTTTTTATGTCCCCATAGGGGACTATCTATAGCAATCTTTTCACGGCCAGAGGCAGGTGAGAGGACCATGCTGGATGATCAGATCCCTGCGGCAGCGCTGTGGGCCAGCCGATCATACATTTTACGTGCCCCACTGTTGCAGATACCGTGATCTGTATTGATCACAGCATCTTTAGGGTTAATGGCGATTGCTGATGTTCGCCATTACCGGCGGGTCCCTTGCTGCTGACAGCAGCTGGGACCTGCCATGCATGATGCGGCACTAATCCGGTGCTTGTGGTCATGTACATGATGTAAATGTTCATCATGGTGCACTAAGTACCACCGCACCATGACGTACATTTACGTCCAATGTCGTTAAGAGGTTAATATACTGTTTGAATATTTTATCAATCATCATAATGTTGGGCCATTTCTGGTGGGGAAAAAAATCCCATTGTACCCAATGCCTCAATAAAATGGTAAGTTGTCCAATATTAGGGTGCTTTATCCTGAAGATGAGGCCGGTACACAATGACATCTCGTGCAGCCGGTGATTTGACTTCAAAAGCATTTTCCTTTGACAAGAAAAAAGAAACACAGGTATATTTATAATCTTTAGACAAAATGTAGCATTGTATTTAATAGTGGCTTTTAGGGAAATGTAAAATGCTTGTTTGCAGAAGTGTAATGATGAGATTTCTTCAAGCACAAAGACAAATTGTGTATGTGTTCCTAAGTATTTTCATTTCCTGTCCTGTTTAAACATTGTGTTATTTTATGGTTGGACTGTGCTTTTCAGTCTGTTTGTCTGAAAATGTATTTGTGAATGCACCATTAGAGACAAGCTGCGGAGTGAGTTGTACAGAATGGACCATTTTAACTCATCTACAGTTTACTCAAAAGTTATTTTGCTGTGCAAGAGTGCATCAAGACCACCTATGGATTCTGTTTCCTCACCGAGGATGCTTATGATCCCTCAAGCAGAGACAGAGTGGCCTGTGGCACAGCAGGAGTCATTTCATTGCCTGTGAATGAAGTCATATTCCTTGCCAGGATGCTATTCTTGGTGGAGAGAAGGGGATGCTTCCTTAACCCTTAACCCTAAGAAGGATCAGGCAATGTTCCACTAAGCCAAGAGTTTCAGAGACAACGACAAAGTAACATCTCTTACTTAATGAATTCACTGGAGCTTTTACGAATCATTTCTAACTTAGGCTTGGTCATAAATGAAATATGACAGTCATGGTTTTCTGCTATTGCAACAAAGTGTTTGTAGTTTCCCATCGAAGATATTTTTATGGCAAATCACTTTGCCTTTCATCTTATGATTCGACAACATACTTATGTAGATCACTTTGTTAAATATACTGCGGTGGATACGTTGTGTCACATGTATTCATAGCTCTTTTTTTTACATTTAAAGTGGATCTGTGAACGCCTGTGAATGAAATAATTTCATTGTTTTAATGAGGTATTCCATGAAATAAAAATGTTTTCTTATCAACTGGATCCAGAAAGTAAAACAGATTTGTAAATGACTTCTATCAAAAAATCTTAATCATACCAGTACTTATCAGCTTCTGAAGTTGTGTTGTTCTTTTCTGTATGACAAGGGTGCTCTCTGCTGACACCTATGTTTGTCTCAGGAACTGTCCAGAGCAGGAGAGGTTTTCTATGGGGATTTGCAACTACTCTGGACAGTTCCTGAGACAGAAAGGTGTCAGCAGAGAGCACTGTTGTCAGGCTAAAAAGAACAACTTCAGCAGCTGATAAGTACTGGTAGGATTAGGATGTTTTAATAGAAGTAATCTACAAATCTGTTTAACTTTCTGGAGCAAGTTGATGTGAAAAAAAAAATGTTTTTCATGGAATTTAATGTCCATGAAAGAAAAATGGGTAACATGACACAAGTAATGCAATATTGTAATATTGTCAATTGTCTTACCATTCTTCATGAGGTGAGGGCCTACCGTCAGTTCTAGATATGGTTGTTGGACTTGGAGTTATTGTGTATGATTGTATTGTATTTCTTCAGTATTATTTTTAATAATTCATTTGTAATCATGTGACTTGTAACTGACATGCTTAATGTCAATATTTAAAGTTATAATATTTTGTATCAAAACAATTTAATCACTTTCTGTTACTTATATAGTGTTAACATTAACACTGCAATGTATACAGAGGGTAGGCAGTGCTTGTGTTAAATGGAGCTCTTAGTGTTGTTTCTGTATCTCAGAGCTATTAACCTATTAATAAACTTTTGTAGCATGAGAGACCCTACATAGTCCATGTACTGTGTAAGTTCTTACTAGCTGGCTTGAGCACTACAAGGGACAGTAACTCTGCTAACCAATAAACCATTAAATCGGTGGTCTCCGCACTGTGAACCTCCAGACGTTGCTGAAATACAACTCCAAGCATGACTAGGCAGCCATCGGGCTGATGGCAATTGTAGTTCTGCAACATATGAAAGGCCTCAATTTGGAGACTAATGCATTAAAGATGCATTTTACAAAGATTTGTTTCATTGTTTTTTATTTATTTATATTAGTCAATGGGACAAAGGGTTAAATAATATGCTATCCTATAAACACTGAAATAATAAATCTTTTGAGAAATCCTGTAACAAACATATTAAAATGTTCATACATACCAGAACCTTTCCTGGCAAAAATGTTAGCAAAAATGTGGGGACTTGACATTTTATGTCCCATTTATGTTTTCTGCCTCCCAACAGAATGTTGTCAAAGGTGGGGTGGGGTGGGGTGGGGGTTAAGGGTAAATCAAATATATTTGTTCTGTGCTTTGTATGCTCAAATGTTATGTATATTTGGAATGGTGTGGATTATAAAATGTAAATAAATTATTATTATTATTAATAATAATAATAATAATAATTGCAGTTCAATAAGTAGGGACATTGCCCATTCACATAAAAAATGTCAAATTGCTGGGATTTTTATTGTGATATATATTTTTTGTCAGTTGTATGGCCAGGTTTGGTGACGCCTGGAAATGGAGAAGCCCATGTCTCCAAATGTAACTCTACTACATGTTATGATACAGTAGAACTAAATAATGAAATAAATAAATAAATACGCTTCTATAAATATTATACTACACCCATCAGCTCGTTTGAAAGCAGCAAGGGCTTGAATGGCCATGGAAGAGTTAACTTCATAAAGCTGAAGCTCTTTATTCTAGCACACACAAACGCTTTCCCATCATACTTTAGGACCAGCGAACCGTCCCTTCATTGATGACACCTTTTGGCTTCACAATAGAAGCCAATTTGTTAGAATTCTTCACAGGTCAGGGGCTGCATGAAGATGTGGAGGGAGCAGCCGTTACTGCTGGAAAATGAAGTTGTATTCGGCTGGCAAATTATACGTCTGCTGCATTTTATGGGCACTGCTTTCCTTGGCTTTATCCTTCCCCCTCCTTTATTTATATATTTCTTTTTTTTTTTTTTTTTCTAAATCTACAAAGCATGTGCAAGGGGCATCAGCACATATCCAGTTAACATAGGTTAATAGATTGATTCCAGTGACACGGATCATAATGAACAGTAAATTGTTTTATCTCTTAAGTCTTATTTGGTCAGCCAGGAAAACATATGAGGTAATATGGCTCAGACTAAATGGACCGTCTAATAGATCTCCCTCTAAAGTATAAGGACAGAGGTGACAGCGCCTTCAATGATTAATGAAAATAATAATGCTCCTGAAATTGAAATTTTTCTAATTTTTTTCCCTCTGCTTCTCACTGCTGCCACCAAAAACTTGAGCTCGGAAATGATTAGTGGCCAGTAACTGGCTTGTGCTTCTAATAGAACCCGGTAGAGGTATGATCTCGGCTTTAATATACACAAAGCAGAACACTAGCGTGACAAATGTAATGGCCGCGTTTAAAGATATATGTGATATATGCATATTTACATGTATTGACGCAGCTACGGGATAGATGTATATGAGTATGTAAGTACATGAAGACAGAAGTAAACATGATTCATTAGGTGCCTTGTAGTAGAAAATATGTCTTTACTCTTTAGCACTATGTTTGTAGGGGGGAAAAAAATATTTTACTTAGTCTTTTACAATGTAATGAAACTCTGGAGAGTTGTGTAAAAATGAATGCAAACATTTTCTTAACCCCTTAACCCCAGGATTTTTATTTTTATTTGACTATGCTACAGGGGCTGTAAAGTTAGTGCAGTTCATAATATAGTGTCTGTACCTGTGTGTGATGGTTTTCTCACAATTCTTCTGTGATTTCCGCCCCAATATTTATTTTTAACAGCATACAAAATGACTGTTGTCTCAGATTTTTCCCAGGTTGCAATGTAGCCGAGACCTAACTCACTAGTCAGCTGATGACAGGGAGCCTCTCTGCTTCAATGTGTGGAGCGATCGCTTGGTGGGAGAGAGATCAATCTGCAACTAATGCAACAGCTATAGGCACAGTATTATGGTAATCACACAACATTTGGCTCAAGTCAAGAGCAGATCCTTCCGAAGCATATAAATTACTGTCTGCCAGGTACGTACTAAAATCACTAAAAGCAGCAATTTTGGACATCTCTTTTTTACGTTCACACCGTTCACCGCACAGGATAATTAACATTATATTTTAATAGTTTGGATATTTACGCACGCAGCAATACCAAATATGTTTATAAAAAAAAGGTTTTTAAACTTTTTGGGGGTAAAATGGGGAAAACGGACAATTTACATTTTTATTGGGGGAGGGAATTTTTTCACATTTTTTTACTTTTATTTTTTTACTTTTTTTACTTTCATTTTTACTCTTTAATAGCCCCATAGGGGACTATTTATAGCAATAATTTTATTGCTAATACTGTTCAGTGCTATGCATAGGGCATAGAACTGATCAGTGTTTTCGGATATCTTCTGCTCTGGTCTGCTCGATCTCAGACGAGAGCAGAAGACACCGGGAGGCAGACGGAGGCAGGTGAGGGGACCTCCGTCTGCCATTACAGATGATTGGATCACCGAGGCAGCGCTGCGGGCGATCCAATCATGCATTTTTCTTACCGCACTCCCGCAGATGCAATGATCTGTATTGATCACAGCATCTGAGGGGTTAATGGCAGACATCTGTCAGCAATTACCGGTGGGTCCCTGGCTGCTATCAGCAACTGGTAACTGCTGCGCATGACCTGAGCATAGCTCCAATGCTCGCGGTCATGTACAGGACGTAAATGTACGTCTTGGTGCGTTAAGTACCACCTCACCAGGACATACATTTATGTCATGCGTCGTTAAGTCCAAAATTGCTGCATTTTTGTCAAATTTTATTCCCAATTTTTTTTTTTTATAAAAAGTGATTTAAAAGTTTCAAATACGCAAATGTGGTATCGAAAAAAAAAGGATAGATCATGGCACAAAAAATGAGCCCTCATATACAGCCACATATACAGAAATATTGAGAAATTATAGGTGGTCAAAATAGGGAGATTTTAAACATATTGATTTTGTACACAAAAAGTTTGATATTTTTTAAAACTATGTAAAGATGGGTATCTTTTTAATCGTATTGACCCACATTTCCTCACAAAAAAAAAATATTTTTGGGATTTGCCGTACATTTTAAGGTAAAATGAGTGATGTCATTACAAAGTACAATTGGTCATGCAAAAAACAAGCCCTCATATGGGAATGTGGATGGAAATATAAAAGAGTTATGGATTTTAGAAGACGATGAGGAAAAAACGAAAATGCAAAAATAAAATTGGCCTGGTCCTTAAGGTGAAAATAGGCTTGGTTCTTAAGGGGTAAAGAGAATTACATGGACTTTTTTTTTTTTTTATCAAAACAAATAAGATGGTTAGGTAAACTTAAAGGGATATTCCAACCCTAGACATCTTATCCAAAGGATAGGGGAGTAACATGTCTGATCTGGGGCCACGCCCCCTCCCATAGACAGCCACCATGCCACCTTCCATAGACTTGCATTGAGGGGGCACGGCCATGAAGTCATGAGCCTCCTGTGCCACAGCCAGTGGTTCGCCGGGTGCTGCATGGAGATCATGGGGGGTTGGACCCCCACCATCAGACATCTTATCCCCTATTCTTTGGATAGGGGATAAGATGTGTAGGGGCAGAGTACCCATTTAAGGGTTTCAGAAAACACAATGGCAACAAAAGCTGATAGGGACTATCCAGCCAAAATATCCCCTAAATGTCTCATAGGGAATAGGCAATATGTTTTGATTTTGGCTGAATATCCCCCTTTAAGGGACACAATCCACAAGGTGCTTGGTCTTGAGTATTACCAAAACTTTCTTATCAGAATATTAGCACAATTATTCTACCATTAATTGCTGGTTATTATATCTCAATATGATCTTGCAAACACATGACTTGTGCCTTCACCTAATGTAACGTTACTTCAGAATTCCCCAAATGTTTTTTTTACATCAAGTTTTAAATTGTTAAATGTAAACTACAGTAAATGCAACTGACTTAAGGGCAGGGACTGATAGAAGTGAAAGCTTTTTTTGTACAGCTCTGGAGAATATGTTGGCACTATAGTAAAAATGGGAAATAAGAAAGCACCTGCCAATTACCAACCTCGGAAAGGTAATAAAATGAACTGCTAAAGTCAGCCATTCTTTAATTTATTTGTATCCATTTGTATATCAGAAAAGGAAAACAGAAGCTTGCACTTACATAGTTTTAAGTTAGAAAGATTGTCCTACTCACACAAGCTCTTTCTGAATATGGCCTCAGCAGCAATCAGATATTGGACCCAGGGCTATATTGCATGGGAAGCAGCTACCATCACCATAGGAATCTGTGACCACACAATTTGTATTTCACACTGACCATTTAAAGGAAAACGGTCATCTGTTCACCCACACCAAACAGGAGACCGATGAGGGGTTAATGGGTTAAATACCTGTCCTTCTGAGATCTGTCCCTTCAAAGATCATCATTCGTCTTCAGTGAATTGAGTGCTGGAGGCTGGCCCGCCAGCTCATTATGAATATCGATTGTCTCAGGTCAAGTGAGCGCTCAGTCGGCGCAGCGCTTACATGACCCGCGACAATGAATAGTCATATTGAGCTGGCAGGCCCGCCTCCAGTGCACAATTCACTGAAAATGAATGCCTATCTTCAGAGGGACAAATCGCCGGAGTGCAGGTATGTATTTAACCCATTAACCCCCTCATAGGTTGTCTGTTCACCCACACTAAAACCAGTGTATTGGGTTTAGTGTGGGTGAATAGATGCCCATTCTCCTTTAAACCAATGAGCAATGGCATCATATAGGGTAACATTGTAGCATCAAGAGTGACAGCTGATCTTTGCAATAGCTTTTTGTACTTGAGTGGTCCTGATCAGACCACCTACTTTGATGTCTATATGCCCTAAATGAATGTATGGAAGGGTCTTTTGCCAATGGGACAGCCAACTCATTTAATCATTTGAGTATGACCTAGTATCATGTAAGAACAGTTACTGTTGTCTATTTTCCCATATATCCAATATTCCTATAAAATTTATGGTTTACATTCTTGATATATAATGTCATTGTCCAAGAAGGAAAGCCATCATGTTATAAATAAAGTCCAATATTTGGGCAGCATCTTGTAGATTATGAGAAGCTGAGCCGGGTTGTATACATATTCATGGGAAAAAGATGCATATGGCCTTCCATGTATTAATTTGTATATAGAGTTAAAAAAAATACAAGTTATACCAAATATTTTTGCACAAAATACATATTTAAGAGGTTATCCAGTAATAGGAAACAGAGCTATTCCTCCGAAAAATAGCACCCCACACCTGTCCATAGGTTGTATGCGGTATTACTATTTAGTGTAGCTCTAATAACCTCAATAAAACTAAGCTGCAATACAGACACAACCTGAGGACAGGTGTGGTGCTGTTTTTAATATATCAGTTCTGTTTTTCTAATAATGGATAACCCCTTTAATCTGATCAGCTCATTTTTGTTTTAATACATGACGGGTGATTGGTAACGGGTGGCCTTTACCCAGGAAAAAACTTTTTTTTATATATCAACTGGCTCCAGAAAGTTAAATAGATTTGTAAATGACTTCTATTAAAAAATCTTAATCATTTCAGTACTTATGAGCTGATGAAGTTGAGTTGTTCTTTTCTGTCTAAGTGCTCTCTGATGACACATGTCTCGGGAACCGTCTAGTTAAGAAGCAAATCCCCATAGCAAACCTCTTCTACTCTGTGAAGTTCCCGAGACAAGCAGAGATGTCAGCAGAGAGCACTGTTGCCAGACAGAAAACTACAACTCAACTTCAGCAGCTGATAAGTAATTTACAAATCTGTTTAACTTTCTGGAGCCAGTTGATATATAAAATTTTTTTTTCCTGGAATACCCCTTTAAGTAAGAAAATATGGGTACCAAAGGAGAAAGTGGGAGTACTGTGCTTTTATATAAAAGAATAAATTAAAGTGGTATTTTACAATATGACACGGCTGTTTTTACACTTTTTTTTACTATTACAGAATAATAAGATAAACATTATTTCTTTATTTTAATGAAGGTGACATCTCTCTAAGAAAGAATAAAGCCAAACGAAAACATCTTTATAGGACTGGCAATCAGACCAAAATCATGGTGAGACCAAGCTTGGACTCTGTGTGATTTATGCACATCCTTACTTTATTCCAATGCTTTGAACAGTGGGTAGTTTACATGTTAAAAAAAAATCCTGCATTTTATGATCAGATTGACAAAGAGAATTGGAAAAGAGAACCAGTTTTGCCCCCGAGGATATGTCTGTAGTGATGGAGACCTCCTGAGGGTTGGACTGGGCAATGGCTTGTTTCAAGCAAAAATATTAGTCAGCCTCAGGCTCATGCAAAGCTTTGAAGGGAGTGTTGTTGTTGGTAAGAGATCCGAAACCGCAAGTAGCTTTGTGTGGGGCTGAAACTTTGTCAAAGTCTTTTTAATACCAAAACTTTATGGCCACATGACCAACAACTGTTCATGTTTTAGATTTGTTCCTATTTTGTAAAAGCTTACTATAGCTGAAGACAAATATATTTTTTGCTTGATTGTGTTAAAGAAGTACTCTGGGATTTTTTTTTAAATTTTTTTATTATGTAAGGCAGCATAAGCTATTATTAGAGAATAATGTAAAGGCTCTTGTATAGGCCGTATGCTTACCTATTTTAATTAATGTGGAAGGCATAAGAAAGTCTCCACTTTGAATGTAATTTTATCACTGAAAGGGTTTTATAATGCTGCCTACATTTCCCATAAGTCCTCTGACTGAGGGTGTGGCATTTGATTATTGCACCTATTCATCTAATCAGGCTGCAAGGGCTGGAATTCGCCCAGGTGAACTCATTAGACTCATACATGGGTTGAGGATAGTTCACATTATGTGCAGATTTAAAGAGTTTTATTTGAAAAAGGCGAAATAGATTTGGTCTATAATCACAACTGAGGTATTTATAAGGATTTGAATCTTTGCAAGGCTATGCTTGCATATTTTTACAACATTTTGTCTGTTTCTACTTCAGTATTCAAACATTTTCGTAAATGATTCATTTTACAGTAATTTGCACAATTGCAGTAAAATAGCACCTTTTGTGTCCAGATTTTGGAAATTCACATCAAAAACAGAAAAAATGTTACAAGAAATGCAATGTGTGAACAGAGCCTCAGGAAAGATGTACAACTACTATATAGCTTCACTCCACAAAGATAGCAATAGCAGGTGTTACGCCGAGCGCTCCGGGTCCCCGCTCCTCCCCGGAGCGCTCACTTCACTCTCTCCGCTGCAGCGCTCCGGTCACGTCCTCTGACCCGGGGCGCTGCGATCCCGCTGCCAGCCGGGATGCGATTCGCGATGCGGGTAGCGCCCGCTCGCGATGCGCACCCCGGCTCCCCTACCTGACTCGCTCCCCGTCTGTTCTGTCCCGGCGCGCGCGGCCCCGCTCCCTAGGGCGCGCGCGCGCCGGGTCTCTGCGATTTAAAGGGCCACTGCGCCGCTGATTGGCGCAGTGGTTCCAATTAGGGTAATCACCTGTGCACTTCCCTATATTACCTCACTTCCCTTGCACTCCCTTGCCGGATCTTGTTGCCTTAGTGCCAGTGAAAGCGTTCCTTGTGTGTTCCTTGCCTGTGTTTCCAGACCTTCTGCCGTTGCCCCTGACTACGATCCTTGCTGCCTGCCCCGACCTTCTGCTACGTCCGACCTTGCTTCTGCCTACTCCCTTGTACCGCGCCTATCTTCAGCAGCCAGAGAGGTGAGCCGTTGCTAGTGGATACGACCTGGTCACTACCGCCGCAGCAAGACCAACCCGCTTTGCGGCGGGCTCTGGTGAAAACCAGTAGTGGCTTAGAACCGGTCCACTAGCACGGTCCACGCCAATCCCTCTCTGGCACAGAGGATCCACTACCTGCCAGCCGGCATCGTGACAGTAGATCCGGCCATGGATCCCGCTGAAGTTCCTCTGCCAGTTGTCGCTGACCTCACCACGGTGGTCGCCCAGCAGTCACAACAGATAGCGCAACAAGGCCAACAGCTGTCTCAACTGACCGTTATGCTACAACAGTTACTACCACAGCTTCAGCAGTCATCTCCTCCGCCAGCTCCTGCACCTCCTCCGCAGCGAGTGGCCGCTCCTGGGATACGCTTATCCTTGCCGGATAAATTTGATGGGGACTCTAAGTTTTGCCGTGGCTTTCTTTCCCAATGTTCCCTGCATCTGGAGATGATGTCGGACCTGTTTCCCACTGAAAGGTCTAAGGTGGCTTTCGTAGTCAGTCTTCTGTCCGGAAAAGCCCTGTCATGGGCCACACCGCTCTGGGACCGCAATGACCCCGTCACTGCCTCTGTACACTCCTTCTTCTCGGAAATCCGAAGTGTCTTTGAGGAACCTGCCCGAGCCTCTTCTGCTGAGACTGCCCTGTTGAACCTGGTCCAGGGTAATTCTTCCGTTGGCGAGTATGCCGTACAGTTCCGTACACTTGCTTCAGAATTGTCCTGGAATAATGAGGCCCTCTGCGCGACCTTCAAAAAAGGCCTATCCAGCAACATTAAAGATGTTCTGGCCGCACGAGAAATTCCTGCTAATCTACATGAACTTATTCACCTAGCCACTCGCATTGACATGCGTTTTTCCGAAAGGCGTCAGGAACTCCGCCAAGATATGGACTCTGTTCGCACGAGGCGTTTCTCCTCCTCGGCTCCTCTCTCCTCTGGTCCCCTGCAATCTGTTCTTGTGCCTTCCGCCGTGGAGGCTATGCAGGTCGACCGGTCTCGCCTGACACCTCAAGAGAGGACACGACGCCGTATGGAGAACCTCTGCCTGTACTGTGCTAGTACCGAACACTTCCTGAGGGATTGTCCTATCCGTCCTCCCCGCCTGGAAAGACGTACGCTGACTCCGCACAAAGGTGAGACAGTCCTTGATGTCTACTCTGCTTCTCCACGTCTTACAGTGCCTGTGCGGATGTCTGCCTCTGCCTTCTCCTTCCCTGCTGTGGCCTTCTTGGACTCTGGATCTGCAGGAAATTTTATTTTGGCCTCTCTCGTCAACAGGTTCAACATCCCGGTGACCAGTCTCGCCAGACCCCTCTACATCAATTGTGTAAATAATGAAAGATTGGACTGTACCATACGTTTCCGCACGGACCCCCTTCTTATGAGCATCGGATCTCATCATGAGAGGATTGAACTTTTGGTCCTCCCCAATTGCACCTCAGAAATTCTCCTTGGACTTCCCTGGCTTCAACTTCATTCCCCAACCCTGGATTGGTCCACTGGGGAGATCAAGAGTTGGGGGTCCTCTTGTTCCAAGAACTGTCTAAAACCGGTTCCCAGTAACCCTTGCCGTAACTCTGTGGTTCCTCCTGTAACCGGTCTCCCTAAGGCCTATATGGACTTCGCGGATGTTTTCTGCAAAAAACAAGCTGAGACTCTACCTCCTCACAGGCCTTATGATTGCCCTATCGACCTCCTCCCGGGCACTACTCCACCCCGGGGCAGAATTTATCCTCTCTCTGCCCCAGAGACTCTTGCCATGTCCGAATACGTCCAGGAGAATCTAAAAAAGGGCTTTATCCGTAAATCCTCCTCTCCTGCCGGAGCCGGATTTTTCTTTGTGTCCAAAAAAGATGGCTCCCTACGTCCTTGCATTGACTACCGCGGTCTTAATAAAATCACGGTTAAGAACCGCTACCCCTTACCCCTCATCTCTGAACTCTTTGATCGCCTCCAAGGTGCCCACATCTTCACTAAATTGGACTTAAGAGGCGCCTATAACCTCATCCGCATCAGAGAGGGGGACGAGTGGAAAACGGCATTTAACACCAGAGATGGACACTTTGAGTATCTGGTCATGCCCTTTGGACTGTGCAATGCCCCTGCCGTCTTCCAAGACTTTGTCAATGAAATTTTTCGTGATCTGTTATACTCCTGTGTTGTTGTATATCTGGACGATATCCTAATTTTTTCTGCCAATCTAGAAGAACACCGCCAGCATGTCCGTATGGTTCTTCAGAGACTTCGTGACAACCAACTCTATGCCAAAATTGAGAAATGTCTGTTTGAATGCCAATCTCTTCCTTTTCTAGGATATTTGGTCTCTGGCCAGGGACTACAGATGGATCCAGACAAACTCTCTGCCGTCTTAGATTGGCCACGCCCCTCCGGACTCCGTGCTATCCAACGCTTTTTGGGGTTCGCCAATTATTACAGGCAATTTATTCCACATTTTTCTACCATTGTGGCTCCTATCGTGGCTTTAACCAAAAAAAATGCTGATCCCAAGTCCTGGCCTCCTCAAGCAGAAGACGCCTTTAAACGACTCAAGTCTGCCTTTTCTTCGGCTCCCGTGCTCTCCAGACCTGACCCTTCCAAACCCTTCCTATTGGAGGTTGATGCCTCCTCAGTGGGAGCTGGAGCTGTTCTTCTACAAAAAAATTCTTCCGGGCATGCTGTCACTTGTGGTTTTTTCTCTAGGACCTTCTCTCCAGCGGAGAGGAACTACTCCATCGGGGATCGAGAGCTTCTAGCCATTAAGTTAGCACTTGAGGAATGGAGGCATCTGCTGGAGGGATCAAGATTTCCTGTTATTATCTACACCGACCACAAGAACCTCTCCTACCTCCAGTCTGCCCAACGGCTGAATCCTCGCCAGGCCCGGTGGTCTCTGTTCTTTGCCCGATTTAATTTTGAGATTCACTTTCGTCCTGCCGATAAGAACATTAGGGCCGATGCTCTCTCTCGTTCCTCGGATGCCTCAGAAGTTGATCTCCCTCCGCAACACATCATTCCACCTGACTGCCTGATCTCTACTTCTCCTGCCTCCATCAGGCAGACTCCTCCAGGAAAGACCTTTGTTTCTCCACGCCAACGCCTCGGAATCCTCAAATGGGGTCACTCCTCCCATCTCGCAGGTCATGCGGGCATCAAGAAATCTGTGCAACTCATCTCCCGCTTCTATTGGTGGCCGACTCTGGAGACGGATGTTGGGGACTTTGTGCGAGCCTGCACTATCTGTGCCCGGGATAAGACTCCTCGCCAGAAGCCCGCTGGTTTTCTTCATCCTCTGCCTGTCCCCGAACAGCCTTGGTCTCTGATTGGCATGGATTTTATTACTGATTTACCCCCTTCCCGTGGCAACACTGTTATTTGGGTGGTCGTTGATCGATTCTCCAAAATGGCACATTTCATCCCTCTTCCTGGTCTTCCTTCTGCGCCTCAGTTGGCTAAACAATTTTTTGTACACATTTTTCGTCTTCACGGGTTGCCTACGCAGATTGTCTCGGATAGAGGTGTCCAATTCGTGTCTAAATTCTGGAGGGCTCTCTGTAAACAACTCAAGATTAAATTAAATTTTTCCTCTGCATATCATCCCCAGTCCAATGGACAAGTAGAAAGAATTAACCAGATCTTGGGTGATTATTTGCGACATTTTGTTTCCTCCCGCCAGGATGACTGGGCAGATCTCCTTCCATGGGCCGAATTCTCGTATAACTTCAGGGTCTCTGAATCTTCCTCCAAATCCCCATTTTTCGTGGTGTACGGCCGTCACCCTCTTCCCCCCCTCCCTACCCCCTTGCCCTCTGGTCTGCCCGCTGTGGATGAAATTTCTCGTGACCTTTCCATTATATGGAGAGAGACCCAAAATTCTCTCTTACAGGCTTCTTCACGCATGAAGAGGTTCGCGGATAAGAAAAGAAGAGCTCCCCCCGTTTTTTCCCCTGGAGACAAGGTATGGCTCTCCGCTAAATATGTCCGCTTCCGTGTCCCTAGCTACAAGTTGGGACCACGCTATCTTGGTCCTTTCAAAATTTTGTGTCAAATTAATCCTGTCTCTTATAAACTTCTTCTTCCTCCTTCTCTTCGTATCCCTAATGCCTTTCACGTCTCTCTTCTCAAACCACTCATCCTCAACCGTTTTTCTCCCAAATCTGTTCCTCCCACTCCTGTTTCCGGCTCCTCGGACGTCTTCTCGGTCAAGGAAATTTTGGCTGCCAAAAAGGTCAGAGGGAAAAAATTTTTTTTAGTAGACTGGGAGGGTTGTGGTCCTGAAGAGAGATCCTGGGAACCTGAGGACAACATCCTTGACAAAAGTCTGCTCCTCAGGTTCTCAGGCTCCAAGAAGAGGGGGAGACCCAAGGGGGGGGGTACTGTTACGCCGAGCGCTCCGGGTCCCCGCTCCTCCCCGGAGCGCTCACTTCACTCTCTCCGCTGCAGCGCTCCGGTCACGTCCTCTGACCCGGGGCGCTGCGATCCCGCTGCCAGCCGGGATGCGATTCGCGATGCGGGTAGCGCCCGCTCGCGATGCGCACCCCGGCTCCCCTACCTGACTCGCTCCCCGTCTGTTCTGTCCCGGCGCGCGCGGCCCCGCTCCCTAGGGCGCGCGCGCGCCGGGTCTCTGCGATTTAAAGGGCCACTGCGCCGCTGATTGGCGCAGTGGTTCCAATTAGGGTAATCACCTGTGCACTTCCCTATATTACCTCACTTCCCTTGCACTCCCTTGCCGGATCTTGTTGCCTTAGTGCCAGTGAAAGCGTTCCTTGTGTGTTCCTTGCCTGTGTTTCCAGACCTTCTGCCGTTGCCCCTGACTACGATCCTTGCTGCCTGCCCCGACCTTCTGCTACGTCCGACCTTGCTTCTGCCTACTCCCTTGTACCGCGCCTATCTTCAGCAGCCAGAGAGGTGAGCCGTTGCTAGTGGATACGACCTGGTCACTACCGCCGCAGCAAGACCAACCCGCTTTGCGGCGGGCTCTGGTGAAAACCAGTAGTGGCTTAGAACCGGTCCACTAGCACGGTCCACGCCAATCCCTCTCTGGCACAGAGGATCCACTACCTGCCAGCCGGCATCGTGACAGCAGGATTATACATATGGGGGAGAAAAGGGGCCTGTAAACTTGTGGGGGGGAGAGGGTTAGGGGATAGGGGAAGGGGAGGTGATGATGTCATCCTCTAGTTCACAGGAAAGTCAGCTGACCAAGGACGTGACTTCCATTTCATACTGGTGATCAAGTAACCGACTAGGGTTATTAAATATATAGAAGCAGCTGTGCTGGAATAAGATACATGACACACTGTATGACTATATATGGTAAGTGTGCCAAAAAAAAAACCTGTGCTTTATTTAACATTGTACCTAAAGTTTTTTTTTTTTTTTTTTCTTTTCTTACAAGGGGCAGAATATCTAGAGCTTTTAGGAGGGAGCAGGGCCTAAAATCAAGGATCACATATAATTGACTATTTCTGTAAGACCCATCACTTTGTAATGTGTGAAATTATTGTCCTTGTAATGGCGTGTACACATAATCTGAAATAACTGTACATTTCAAATATGCAAAAAACACATTAAATTTTTTTAACCCTTTAACAACATACGACGTAAATGTACGTCCTGGTGCCAGGACGTGCATTTACATCCTATACATGATGCGGCAGGTCCCGGCTGCTATCAGCAGCCAGGGACCCACTGGTATTGGCTGCTGTTGTCCGCCATTAACCCCTCAGATGCTGTGATCAATACAGATCACGGCATCTGCGGCAATGCATGTGTTAAATTGGATGATCGGATTGCACACGGCACTGCCACAGGGATACGATGATCTAAAATGGTGAACGTAGGTCCCCTCACCTGCCATCCTCCATCTCCTCATCAACTGTCTGCTTCTGTCAAAAAGAGATTGCACTCACCATCGACAGGCTTTATTCACTGGAATACAGGCACATATAGCGGAGGCAGGAGCACAACGAGACAAGTTGTTTCACGCTAGTATGCACTTCTTCTAGCCAGTGTGTCACACACCGGCTAGAAGAAGTGCATACTAGCGCGAAACAACTTGTCCTGTTGTGCCCCTGCCTCTGCTATATGTGCCTGTATTCCAGCGAATAAAGCCTGTCGATGGTGAGTGCAATCTCATTTTGACTCTTTCTTTGTGGATTACATTTCTTACATTGAGTTGCACCACCGCTGTCCACACCCACGCCTCACCTGCACGGACACTAGCCCGCACTCTTGCACTATATTCTAGTTCTGCAGTGCCGGATCCAAACTACTCCAGTTCCTCTGTCTGCTTATGTCTGCAGCTCTGAGCCTGACCTTATAAGCTTAAGAATTGTGTTTAAATACACAAAAGTGTTTATTGTTCTTAGTCAAATGTACTGTATTTCTCTCACATCATATACAGGTTATGCTGACATAGAATACCAAACACAAAAAGACACATTTCTGTAAATGAGTCTTATTATTTCTTAATAGAAATTTGTAATATAGCAGCATTTCACTACCTCCGTACACAGTGTTATGAATCCACATTCACGTTACATTATTGATCCAAAAAGCCAGGTGACAATGTAGAACTAATGCCATTGTTGTACAATGTTGGAAAATTATTCCATTTTAAAAGATCAAAAGGTGAAAAGTTGAAAATGTGAGCATTTTCTTTCTAGTGCAGTGTGTTTTTTCTTCTAGAATCAAATTATTGTTAGAATTGGTTTGCATAAATTTACTGTTGCATGTGAATGTATGAAACGGGGTGATATACAGTGGGGAAAAGATGAGGCCTGTAATAAAGATGAGGCCTGTAATTTTCATCATAGGTATAACTCAACTACGAGAGACAGAATGAGAAAAAAAATCCTTAAAATCCCATTGTCTGATTTTTTAAAGAATTGATTTGCAAATTGTGGTGGAAAATAAGTATTTGGTCAATAACAAACATTCAATACTTTGTTATATACCCTTTGTTGGCAATGACAGAGGTCAAACAGAGGTCAAATCTTAACAAGGTTTTCACAAGCTATTGCTGGTATTTTGGCCCATTCCTCCATTCAGATCTCCTCTAGAGCAGTGATGTTTTGGGGCTGTCACTGGGGAACACGGACTTTCAACTCCCTCCACAGGTTTTGTATGGGGTTGAGAGCTGAAGACTGGCTAGGCCATCCAGGACCTTGAAATGCTTCTTACAAAGCCAATTCTTTGTTGCCTGGGTGGTGTGTTTTGGATCATTGTCATGCTGAAAGACCCAGCCACGTTTCATCTTCAATGTCTTTGCTGATGGAAGGAGGTTTTCACCCAAAATCTTACAATACATGGCTCCATTCATTCCTTCCTTTACACTGATCAGTCGTCCTGGTCCATTTGCAGGAAAACAGCCCCAAAGCATTATGTTTCCACCCCCATGCTTCACAGTAGGTATGGTGTTCTTTGGATGCAACTCAGCATTCTTTCTCCTCCAAAACACAACAAGTTGAGTTTTTACCGAAAAGTTCAACTTTGGTTTCATCTGACCATATGACATTCTCCCAATCCTCTTCTGGATCATCCAAATGCTCTATAGCAAACTTCAGATGGGCCTGGACATGTACTGGTTTAAGCAGGGGGACACATCTGGCACTGCATGATTTGAGTCAGTCTCTGGCGGCGTAGTGTGTTACTGATTTAGCCTTTGTTAATTTGGTCCCAGCTCTCTGCAGGTATTTCACTAGGCCCCCTACCCCCCCGTGTGGTTCTTGGATTTTTGCTCACTCTTCTTGTGATCATTTTGACACCACAGGGTAAGATCTTGCTTGGAGCCCCAGATCGAGGGAGATTATCGGTGGACTTGTATGTATTCCATTTTCTAATAATTGCTCCCACAGTTAATTTCTTTACACCAAGCTGTTTGCCTATTGCAGATTCAGTCTTACCAGCCTGGTGCAGGTCTAAAATTTTGTTTCTGGTGTCCTTCGACAGCTCTTTGGTCTTGTCCATAGAGGAGTTTGGAGTGTGACTGTTTGAGGTTGTGGACAGGTGTCTTTTATACTGATAACAAGTTCAAACAGGTGCCATTAATTCAGTTAATGAGTGGAGAACAGAGGAGACTCTTGAAGAAGAAGTTACAGGTCTGTGAGAGCCAGAAATCTTGCTTTTTTGTAGGTGACCAAATATTTATTTTACAAAGAATTTACCAATTACTGTATATACTCGAGTATAAGCCTAAAAACACCCCCCTCGGCTTATACTCGAGTGAACTTTCCGCCCTCAGTGGTCTTCAACCTGCGGACCTCCAGATTTTTCAAAACTGCAACTCCCAGCAAGCCCGGGCAGCCATCTGCTGTCCGGGCTTGCTGGGAGTTGTAGTTTTGAAACCTCTGGAGGTCCGCAGGTTGAAGACCACTGCGGCCTTCGACATCATCCAGCCCCCCCCCTCACCCCCTTTTGTTCTGTACTCACCTCCGCTCAGCGGGACGTTAGGGTGCGCTGGTCCTGTGCTGCAGGACTGTCCGGTGGGGAGGTCGTCCGGTGGGATAGTGGTTCTGGGCTGCCATCTTCACCGGGGGGCCTCTTCTCCGCGCTTCGGAACCGGCCCCGGATTAGTCACGTTGCCTTGACGACGACGCAGAGGGACGTTGATTACCAACGTCCCTCTGCGTCGTCGTCAAGGCAACACCTCTATTCCGGGCCCGAAGCGCGGAGAAGAGGCCCCCTGGTGAAGATGGCAGCCCGGAACCACTATCCCACCAGACGACCTCCCCACCGGACAGTCCTGCAGCACCGGACCAGCGCACCCTAACGTCCCGCCGAGCGGAGGTGAGTACAAAACTAAAGGGGGTGAGAGGGGGGGGGCTGGATGATGTCGAAGGCCGCAGTGGTCTTCAACTGGCTGCCCGGGCTTGCTGGGAGTTGTAGTTTTGAAACATCTGGAGGTCCGCAGGTTGAAGACCACTGTATCAGACATTGGCAAGCGGTGATGATTAAGGTGGGGGGGGGCTGATGACATGTGGTGATGATGACAAGGGGATGATGAAGGGGGTGGTGTGGGATGATGACAAGGGGATGATGAAGGGGGTGGGGATGATGACAAGGGGATGATGAAGGGGGGGAGGGGATGATGACAAGGGGATGATGAAGGGGAGGGGATGATGAAGGGGGGGTGTGGGATGATGACAAGGGGATGATGAAGAGGTGGTGTGGGATGATGACAAGGGGATGATGAAGGGGGGATGTGGGATGATGACAAGGGGATGATGAAGGGGGGTGTGGGATGATGACAAGGGGATGATGAAGGGGGGGAGGGGATGATGACAAGGGGATGATGAAGGGGGAGGGGATGATGAAGGGGGGGTGTGGGATGATGACAAGGGGATGATGAAGAGGGGGTGTGGGATGATGACAAGGGGATGATGAAGGGGGGTGTGGGATGATGACAAGGGGATGATGAAGGGGGGTGTGGGATGATGACAAGGGGATGATGAAGGGGGTGTGGGATGATGACAAGGGGATGATGACAGGCGGTGATGATGAAGGGGAGATGATGACAGGCGGTGATGATGAAGGGGGTTGAGGACTGGGTGATGATGATGAGGGTGTTAATGACGGCGGTCTGGATGATGACAGGGGGGATGATGTATTCCCCCCCCCTAGGCTTATACCTGAGTCAATAAATTTTCCTGTAATTTTGGGGTGAAATTAGGGGCCACGGCTTATATTCGGGTCAGCTTATACTCGAGTATATACGGTAATTAATTAGAAATCCTGCAGTGTTATATCCTGTATTCTTCCTCCCCATTCTGTCTCTCATAGTTGAAGTGTACTATGATGAAAATTACTGGCCTCTCTCATCTTTTTAATTGGGTGAACTTGCACAATTGGTGGCTGACTAAATACTTTTTATCCCCACTGTACCTTAGAAAAAATATATATTTCTTCCCATGAAGCAGCCTACAGATCTACTTTCTTTAGACAGACATTTTCCATGGCAAAGGATCTGCAGCTCCCCGGCTGTCTGAATCGCGCACGATCGTGTTGCATGAGGAGCAGTCCATACCAATATGCCTCCACGGAGCATTTAAATGTCCCTTCAGATTCCATGAACAGTTTTGATAGTTCCGATCTAAAGGGTTAATAGCTGGCCAAAAGCAGCATGCATTTTTGTCTGTAATCGGTAAGAAAAGATGCAGCTTATGGATGAAAATGTGCACATAAAATAAATTATGTCGCTAAATTTTACAAAGTGTGACCCTGGCCTAAGGGTACAGCTATTTTGGCAATGAGAGAAAGAGGCTCACCTACTTCCTTGACTGATTGCTTGGTGTGTTGCACCACTTGCAAGGTGTGTATAGATTATGAAGCCAAGTTTAGATGTTTCTGTCATTGAAGTAATTATCGAGCTGTTTTTTGTGGGACCAGTTGTATTTTAATGGTGCAAATAATGCATAATAATTTTTTTTTCACATAGCTGTTGTGTGTGGTATTTCATTTTGGGATACATGCTAGTTTTTATTTTTATTTATAAATTTTATATATATATATATATATATATATATATACATATATATATATATATATATATATATATTTTTTTTTTTTTTTTTTGGGACAAAGAGACAGGATGAAAAAAGACAGAAATTCTAGTATTCTTTGCACCTATTTTTGCATTCTCAGACTCTGTCCCAAATCAGCTGACTGTGTAGAGACACATCCCTTTGACAGTGGGAATAGTAACACCCTATTGTCAGTTTATTCATAAATGTTCAGGAAGGATAACAGAGGAAATATTTTTTTCATGGCAGATGCAATTATTTATGAAAAAACAGGAGTAGTGACAGATCCTGGATAAACATTTGAAATAATTACAGAGAATCCTCAGATGTGTGCGTCATGCATTAGACTTACTTTATCTTTAGTTTGGACCTGTTAAAGTTTCTCCATGCTGATAACATGACATGTGAGCAGCTATAATGATAGAACAATATGACTCGAGGAGACAGTTCAAGCGGTGACATTGTATGAAAAGACCTCAGCCCTTTGTGCTCTGAACTGACCAATAGTGATAGAGCTACTATATTTTGCTGGAGTCCACTCAAAGCGACAGTGTCCAAGGTTGTGACTTCAGAGTCCCACAATCAGATAACTTGTGAGTTCAATGTCCTTGAGGCTCAATATCCTTTTGTTTTCTTTGGGAAGGGGGTTCTGCTGACTTTGGCAGATAGCACAGACTTGCCAAGGTTCTCTAGTCTATGTTTATAAGATTTTTATCATGCTTTGCAGGATCCTCTACATCACACTAAAATTTTTACTTCTCTTTTGGGATTTGTTTATATTGTCTGGCCCTTGAAGGAAAAGGATCAGGTCAGTAAGACTTCTGTTCTCAACCATTTGTTTTGTCATCTATTGCTTCATTTCGGGATGTGTGATTAATGGAAGCGTTTATTAACACAGTGTTACACTTGCACACAGGAAAGTCATTGTAAATTACTTTGTTTCACTACTAGTCCACTATTTGAAGTGGGAAAAGGATTTAGGCCAAATTAATACAAAATTATAGTTTGCAGCATGAATTTGTTACATTTTGGGAATAAACTGATCATTGGACTAAACATTGGAAGCACGCATTCACGTGTGAAACAGCCGGCATGGCCTCCGAGCGCCCATCTACCTGCGCCAATGCTGAGACCCAGCTTTCCGTGAACTAGACTCCCACACCGAGCTGTCTTCGCTGAGCGGTGAGTGCACGTACGTGCTTTCTTCATTGCAGATAGTTAAATTTATTAATATAATGGAATTAAAGGGATATTCCAGGAAAAAAAACTTTTTTTTTTTATATCAACTGGCTCCAGAAAGTAAAACAGATTTCTAAATTACTTCTATTAAAAAATCTTATTCCTTTCAATAATTATCAGCTGCTGAAGTTGAATTGTTGTTTTCTGTCTGGCAACAGTGCTCTCTGACGACACCTCTCCTTGTCTCGGGAACTGCACAGAGTAGAAGAGGTTTGCTATGGAGATTTGCTTCTACTCTGGACAGTTCCAGAGACACGTGTCATCAGAGAGCACTTAGACAGAAAAGAACAACTCAACTTCAGCAGCAACTTCAGCAGTACTGAAAGGATTAAGATTTTTAAATAGAAGTCATTTACAAATCTGTTTAACTTTCTGGAGCCAGTTGATATATGAAAAAAGTTTTTTCCTGGAATACCCCTTTAAGCTTGGACTGCACAGGAACTTTGCTTGCAATATGAGTTGAACAGCCAAAGCTTGCCATGTCAGACAAGTTACACCCCCAAAACCATGCTGCATCTAATGTAAGTGAATGATGTTATGTCGTGATGGAATGATTGTGGCCAATTGTGCCATTCTCTTACATTATATGTGACGATGTACAATTCAGGAAACACAATGTGGTAATCTCTGGCCTTCCACTCACGCCATGGCCACAGTTACTTTTTAAATCTTATATATAACTTGTAAAATCTTTTGGAATGACCACCCCTTCCCTAAAAAGTGTACAATTGCATAGAATCGAATAATAATAATCATTTGTGTTCTCCCCTGTGATGCTCAAATAGATTTTTTTCCCCTCTTTGGAATTTTGGAAATTTTGAAATCAATTGGCTTGAAATTTTTTTTTTCAACAGAGCAATTCTTACATTACATTAAAGCATGCTTAACCCACCAACTTCAATGGGTTTGTCTTACTGTTTACAGTGTATGGTGACCTCCCAAATGTCCACCGACATATGATGTCAGTGGATAGAAGGGTCGGACATAATGGATTTTTTTCCTCATTACCCTATTGTTCTGGGACACTGTTAGAGCTGCCTAGTGATGGCTTACTCCTGTCCTCCCCGTAGAAGAAACATGACCATTTGGTCATGCAAATGGGGAGGTCATAATAGTTGGCCAAACAAATGTCATTGTAAGTGCACAGCTACCAAAGCTGAATCAAAAACTAAGTCTCCTGGCAACCTCTTAATTTCATCTTGGAATGGTTTTACAGAGTAAATACAACATTATACTTTTTTTTTTTTTTTTACCAGATCTGAACTATTGTAAGTATAAGGCCCAGTTGGTGCATAATATTTGCCATCATCCTCATCCACTTGACCCCCACTACAGCTACCCTTTGTATTCCAGACTTTAAGCCTGAAATACAAACCTTAACAGGTTTACACATAGAAAGGGAAATCCTAAAGAAGAATTGTGTGAGCACTTACAGACAGAAGAACAGTAGACCCATCTGCCTGCTTACAATGACAGTTGTTTTTCAGGACTACTAGGTTATAATAAGCTGAACTAGCGCAGCATTCTCCAATGAGGATTGGCAAATTTATATAGATATTATAAGAGATTCCATGCCAAGGCGAGGCGTTTCCATGCCATGTTGGACCCTATTGCCATAGCCTCTCTTTCCCTACAGTAACATAACGCTTTATTCATAATCTCAATCCACATGAGGCCTATTGACGGGGAAGAAGAAACACTTTTTCAGGCGATTCATTTTCTAATTGCTGGAGGATTATTGTTAGCTAAATGAATCAGTAGATTTTTCATACTTTTCAACTGCAGGTAATTTTTTTCATAATGAATCTTTAATGAAAATTGCCTTTCTTATGAGAGCATTTTTTCTCACTTGTTAAAACCAAAAGCCCTCATTGAAATGTGCTTAGCATAATGGCTTAATAACCAGTGTTCGCTCGTCTCTGGCTGATAGGATCCAAATGAAGGACATAGACCTTAGAAATTTGGGACAAGCAGCTAATATCAGATACATAAAATGTAATAGCACAGATTCAGGAATTCCTGTGGTTGGTATGTTTAACATTTTCCAGACACTTCTTTACTCAATACTCTTGGTGCTAATAAATTACTGCACAAAGCATAACAGGTCAGGCAAGGGGTACAATACATTTTAATCATCCTTCTTAATCACAGGGGGAGGTTGAGTGGAGAAGCAATCATCTTCAAAATAAAATGAAAGAAAAATAAATGAAGGTAACACTTGCCTCTAGCATACTTTTTATTTCCGATGTAGCTTTGATTCCTGATGATTTTATTTCAGAAGTCTTCCACAGGTCTTTTCTTTTTTTTTTTTTTTTTTGCCCTGCCTAAGTTCTGAATCCTTTGAATATTTTACAAGGCGGAAAAAAAAAAAAAAACAATATTACCCTATATTTCCAACTCCTAACACTCACTTCCTTCGCTTCCTTAATGCCCGAAAGATTTCTTAGAATCTGAATGCTGAACGCTTTATGCCCTTTAAAGTTTCAAAGAAGCCGGTCTTCAAACCGTTTTATTCAGATACACTCAGGTGTATGGCGTTGATGATGACAACATGGCTGATGTTAGGAGACGTCCTGGGGTTACCATCATTTTAATACAAGATTGAAATGAGGCTGTTAGAAGGTTTAATAAATACAGAAAGAAAACAAAAAGTGGCAAATAGTTATCGTATAACAAACTTTAAGCCACAAGAGGACAAAGAACATGAATGATAGATGATTATTTAAGAGGATGTGCTACAGCTTAAGTAAATGATCCTGTGATAATATAAGAAGGGAATTAGCTGCTCCACTTTTCTTTATCATTTGTACCTTAGTGTATGTAGGAATGACACATGCTTAATATATTCACCCCCCCCCCCCTTTGCAAATTTTGTGTGTTTGCAAAATATGCAAACTTTTGTAACTGTAATATCTGTAATATTTCCTTATCACTGTTGTTTCTTTGGTCAGGAGAAGTGGAAGCATAAAAAATAAAATTAATTATTTAACTCCACCATTTACAATTTTTTGTAAATGTTTGCAAATAAATAAATGAAACATATGTGCAAGTAACGTAACACAACTTATATAACACAGTTTATTATTGCTGTATTCAACTTCAAAGCACAAACATCACTTTTAATGACCAAGCAGTCTCACAATTATTCAAAAGCACACAGATGCAAATCAGGTGTTGTTTCTTGCACCAAGGGCTTCATTAGTGGCATCAGGTGTGCTTGGGAAGACAACCAATATCTGGACAGGTTAGGGCTTTGTTGATTATGACTTTTTAACTTTTTAAGTTAAAACGTGGTATAAAAATTTATAAGAAGAAATCATTGCTTTGCACTAGAAGGAAAAGTATTTAAAATGATAACAAAGGCACTGAAATACTTCTAGAGATACAATTGAAAACATTATTTGCAAGAACCAGACTAAATCCTGTGGAGGTAGGTGGTCAACAGCCCTCTAGTGACTAAAGACCTGCAGCAACAGCCGCATACTAAGCATTAAAGATTTTCATGCCTGAATACCAAGACATAGAAACATAGAATGTGTCACCAGATAAGAACCATTTGGCCCATCCAGTCTGCACAATATTCTGAAAACTATAAATAGTCCCTGGTCCTATCTTATATGAAAGATAGCCTTATGCCTATCCCTATCTTATATGAAGGATAGCCTTATCCCTACCCCATGCATGCTTAAACCTCTTCACTGTATTTGCAGCAATCACTTCTGCTGGAAGTGGATTCCATGCATCCACTAGTCTCTCAGTAAAGTAATACTTCCTGATATCACTGCATAAATCTTTGTCCCTCTAATATAAAACTATTTCCTCTTGTGGTAGTTTTTCTCATTTTAAATATGGTGCTTTAACCTGCAATCCATGTACTGATTTAGTAGGTTTTCTCTATACTCTTGCCAAAGTACAACTCCACTGACCCCAAGCACACACAAAAAAATACCAAGATGCTCAAAACCATATAAACAAGCCACAGAAGTTTTGATATAATGTTCTGTGGACCAAACATACAAAACTGGACTTTTTGGGCCTAAAGATCAGGGGGATGTCTGGAGGAGTAAGAGTAAAATATATGCTAAATACCAGTGGCTCTGGAGTTGCTTTGCTGACTCTGGCAGTAGAAATCTGCAACATGTGAAGGGCAGAATGAATTCAATCAAGTGTCAGGAAATCCTAATGGCATATTTTAAATGAGAAAGCTGATGCTTGGGTGTCATTGGACCTTTCCATGGCAGCCACAGTTGCCTGACTTGAACTCCTTTAAAAATCTTTGGTGGCATTAAAAGAAAGTGGGAGCTGGGAGCCCCCACAATCTCCATAATAGGATCCCAGACTCTTTACCACTTCTATTGAATGGAACAAATTCCATCTACATCATGCACTCCTTACTGAAATCAGGGTCCTGTTCTGAAGATCAGCTAGTTTTCCCTTATTCTGTTGTTAGGGGATAAGATCGTTTTCAGCCAGACAACCACTTTAATCTGGCTTTTATGAACAGCAGGAACCATTCTGCTATTCTTTCTTCTACTGTTAATTAGCCTGTTTGAACTAGTTGCTGTGTAACTGTCCCATAACCTGATTCAGAGCAATGGATCAGACAAGCTTGATTGCTCAGGGCTGGATAGATTTTGGTGGCGTTCTATAGGTTAGCTTTTAAAAAGAGGCCTTGGCTTTTCTTTGCACATTATAGCTTATGCTACATGGGCCAGTCTAAGGAGTTCTTTGGGTATTTCTTGGGTATTGTGTGTTATCCCTTTATTTGTACTTTGAAGTTTTTGCAGTCTTAGCTCATCTTACAAGTTTTACTGATTTTGGTTTTGCACAGCTTTGTTTCTCTGGGTCCCAAAGCCTGCTTGCTGTTTTTTTAGGGGCATTGCAGGAGCAATGAGGTTTAGTGGTGTCTGTTAGTTTAGAGTTTTGTAGTGGATCCAGGAAAATATAAGAGAGTTAGGGCCAATCCATGAATTTGTACTTGTTTTGTCATCTTTTATTTTATGCCTGGCTGCTGACATCATTTGTTTGTATCATTATCTAAACCATATTTTCCATTTCCAGTGGTCTAATGGTAGGCTTCTAATCTCATTCATATTACCTTCATGCTTGTATGTTTTTTATATGTTATTTATATGTTATGACTGCCTACTGGTCACTCTATTCATCTTTACTATATGAGTGGTAGCTGTGTAATGGATGCCAGCAGAGGTGACTCCTCTACATATTATGTTAGTCATGTTAGTCACACTAGTGTCACAATTATATATCATTGGCCAATAAACTATAACATAAAACCCTAATATCACAGAAGTGATATTACATCTCTTCTATTTAAATTGTCATCTTATCTCAGTATCTGTATTAAATTGTTATGTGTTAGTTTAAAAATATGATTATGAAGGCATTGGTATTTTAGCCGTAATGCGGATAAGATATTTTTCTTTTCTAATGCATTTCCTAATAAACTTTTTCCGTATATGCATTGAATCTCTGCATCGAGCTTTCAATAAAGTAATGTTAAAATGTCATTTGTGTTTCTAATCTAATTAAACAGCAGCAACGCACCTGAGTATGGTAAATATTACAAAATGCAAGCCAGCAGATACAAATAATCTGCAATGACCTTTCTAAGTATTACTTTTCAACACTTGGAATTTGGTGTCTTTACAGTCTCAAATTATTATAATTCAGCAATGCTCGGTTCCTAGCAAAATGAATATATCCCTCTGCTGTTTCTCCATCTAATAAAGCTTAGAGTGCTGTTAAACTGTTATTTTAAATTGCCTATGCACTTTTAAATGTATGTAATTAAATTATCATCTCCGAATGAGAGATTATATTGAAAATCAAGGGCTGAATGGTCATTGCAACCAAAAGCAGGGGGAATGACTGTCTTATTACAGAATGGAAGGGCAGAGAGACTTTCCAGAACTGATACCAGTGGAAATGATCCGTTCTTCCTCATTACGGCAGCAGCTGTGCCAAGAGCAACCCAAATCATCCTCTGTAATACACGTCCAGCAATTCCTATGTGACAGAACAGCGGTTAGATAAATGAGGTTGGAGCAAATTTGCTATGTAAATGCTTAAAGTACTGAGTCTTGTGCAAAGGTTTTAGCATTGATTTAACTGGTACAGTATCACAACCATTCTTTTGTACAGACTAAGTTATTTGGCATAATGGATTGTGATGTCAGAAGTGAGTAGGTGAGTTATCACGATGAATAAAAAACAATATCTAATGACTGATTCAGCACTGCTGCACCTATATCTATGTAACCAATAAACTACAGTAGCTTCTAAATTACAATTTTAATTTGACAGTTGGGATGAACTTATTGACTCAGCATATATTAAATGCGATCCAAATAAAATAAAAAAATGATTTGTTAGAATCTGAACTTTTAGTAATTCATTTCAAATTAGTTTCACCCCTGCTCGGCCATAGGTAAGCATACTTTGCATGGGTAGTCACAGGACAATCAGGGCATTGATTAATCTTAATTGGGGTCCAAATTCAAAGAAAATCTGACTTTTGTCTAATCAGATCTGAAACAAATGTCAGGAGATTTACTCATCTCTAGATGTAATATGAGTAATGCATGTATTAGTCTATAGCTAGTCAGATTGACCACTAAGATCTATGGGACTAGGTGAAACCCTTTTGTTCCATTGATTACCACTAATTATTTATTTTCATTTGGGACAGCATGTAAATGCTAAGTCTAAGGGTTATTTGTTTGCTTCTTAAATGGATTTTCCAGCTAAATAAAGGGGAAAGAAATCAGATTTGGTTGAAAAAAAGATCCCTTACCTCTGCCGTTCATAATGGTGCCCGAGTGCAGACACATCTCTACTTTCTGGTCCTCACCTTGACACAAGGAAATGCCCATTTAGCCAATCACTGATTGAGGTGAGTAGCCATTTTGGCCAGTGACTGGCTGAGCAGGCATTTCCTGTGTGTGGCAGCTGGACTAGAAATTAGTGTGGATCTCACCACCATTGGTCAAAAGTCAAAAGAAAAAAAATGCAAGACCCGTTCACACAGAGGAATTTCAGTGGGGGACTATTCTGCTGCTAAAATTGATTTGTGCAAAGAAAAAACATGTTAATTCTTTGCGTGGACGTTTGTGAGCCCTGCATTGCTGTCAATGGTGACGGAGCCGCGCGGTCCTACCACCGAAGTATTTCAGCTACCAGATCCAGCTTGCGGAATTCTGTGAGTGGAGATTCCATTCACTTTACTCAATGTGAACATACCCTAAAGGAGAATTGCCTAATGGCCTACAGGCTTCTTCAGGGTTACCAGTAGTTGTATATCCATTCTTATGGAAAATTAATACAACAATGCCTTCCATCACATAAATATAGGGTATGTTTGGAGGAGTTGGCTTGTAATCTCTTCATATGCCTTAATGTTTTTTTTTTTTTTTGTTTCCCAATGTATTTTATGGTATAAGGATGCTGGTTTTATCACCTGCACTGACCTAATCTGATGAAGTGCCCAGTATGGGTGTGAAACACGTTACTCTGTTTATATTTAGAAGCAAGTTTTATGTTACAAGAAAACCAGTGTCCTGATCATCTAAGCATACGTTATATTACTTGTTGTGGAAGGGAGTCATACATTTCCTATAAGAAAGGACAAATCAGGGGCTCAGAAGTCATATGTTTATTTGGGGCTGTCTGCATGTAGCTCCCAAGTTGTTGGTAGCTGTAGATTCTATTGTGCATTAGTGATACCAGGGAAAACAGTGTTTGTGAAACTTGACAAGAGGGTAAACAATACCACCTGCAGTGAACACTAGGATAAAAGATATACCAATCAGTTATATATAGATACAGATATAAAATAGAATGTGTTTACTTAATACCCTTCATGTGAATATGGCTTATGACCTACAAACTTTTAAGAAGTTTCTTCTTTGTCCACAGTGATTACTAGGTATGTTATAGAGAAAGGTCCTGTGCACCTTGCAGTTGACAATGATCAGACTTCACATGGCTATATTGACCAACAAATATCCCAAACCCATTTACCTAGGAACTCCATACCTATGTAACCACATGCCTATGCATAGAGAAACACATTCACTTGCTAAAAGTCAAGTATATCATCAGGGCAGAACAGTTTATAGCCCTGGTCTTGGAATGCTTTTTATGACCCCAATTGTCTGTGTTTTCCAATGCATTATGATGTAGATTTAGTTAATTCTGCTTCCCATGCAGAACTATTCACACATAGCACAATTCAGTCCCATTAGAATTTGTTATAAAAAAGTAAATTAGGAGAATTCCCATTTTATTACAATAGAAGAGTTCAATAGTTTAATTTTTTTTAACGGAGATCTCTAGTATTAAGGTAAATTACATTGCATCTCTTATTACTAGCTTTGTTAATTGTCAAGCAATAAGAGTTTATGCACTCATCCAAAACAGTAGAAAATGTCCCATAATGTTACAAAACAAAACCTGACAAAGCACAATAATCTTTGCTTTATTGATGTGGCTGGGTGCAGACTGCAGAAACAAACACCAGGGCTTTGCTGAAAAATGAGGAACTACTAAGAAGTTCTCTACTTTGACAGAGATTGGTGTTTATTGACTCAGAACACATAAAGAAAAAGCTAAAGCAGTTATTTTGACTTATTATATTTAGTTGAGAGCGTTTTATAGTGTGAATCATTGACATTAGTTTATTGTTTTTAGTCTATTGTTTTTTATACTTCTGTTGTCCGGTCAGTGTACAATTTTGATCAGTTTGGCCTTTTTTGAAGAATTTTTCCACTCTATATTCCATAAAGCATTCAACTATGAGCAATGGCCATCTTTGATAAAGGTCATGACCTATAAGAATATACAGTATGTATACCCTAAGACTGCATTTATTGTTATTTATATTTATTTGGTTATCTGTAAATAAAGACTTGCTAATTATTTAAAGTGCCATATTTGCAAAACATGTGGGGCTGGGTTCACATGGAGCATTTTGATTAATAATTAGTGTAACACCGGCAATTGTCAGCTGCCTGTGTGCAGCGTGCCCTGCTGCTTACCTCAGAGGAGCAGGACACTAGGCTTCTCCTTGCCACTGCAGGCTTTGGACATGCTCCTCTCTTCTGTCCTGGCAGCAACAGTTTCTGGGGCAACCAATGAAAAAACACCTATATGAGAGTACTCCCTTCCTGGGGTGCCTGAGGAATATGGTAGTCTTCTACACAAAGGTTCCTGTCTCTTGTGTTTCTGTGTTCCTGCATTCCTGTGCTCCTGACCTAAGCCTGTTCCTCACTCAATTATCTGCTTCATTCTCCTGTACTTACCCTGCAATGTATGACCCAGATTATCAACTATGCCTCTGAATGCTGAGCTAGCTAAACACCACCTGGCTGTTTCTGAGATACTCAGCCAGACCTAACCAAAAGTAACTAAACACAATTCTAATCTATACAGAATGAATAAACATGCTGTTGTGGCTATCAACCTACATTTGAGCCAATGTGCATAAGAGCACAGCCTTTTCTGTATAGAATTATTATTATATATATATATTTTTTTGCAATCTGTCATTAAAGTATTTTTCTGTGCTGGTTGCACTCATTGTTTTGGCTTCAAATACTAACCAAAATGAAAACAAAACTGAGGATCAGATACTGAACAGAATATTATATGTAAACCCAGCTAAAATTTTTATTTTTGATATCTTTATTTGCCTTTCGATAATCCCTACTTGTTAGAAGGGATCCATGATATCAAACTGATCACAAAAGTTTCCATTTTTGGGGCTTGACAGCAATTATAGAAAGTAAGTTGAAAAACCAGCCACCAATTGTGCAAGTTCTCCCACTTAAAAAGATGAGAGAGGCCTGTAATTTTCATCATAGGTATACCTCAACTATGAGAGACATAATGAGAGAAAAAAATCCATAAAATCACATTGTCTGATTTTTTAAAGAATGTATTTGGAAATTATGGTAGAAAATAAGTATTTGGTCACCTACAAACATGCAAGATTTCTAGCACTCACAGACCTGTTACTTTTTCTTTAAGAGTCACCTCTGTCCTCCACTATACTTATTTTCCACCATAATTTGCATATTCCTTTAATAATCAGACAATGTGATTTTATGGATTTTTTCTCTCATTATGTCTAGGGATGAGCAAATCGAATCTGACCAATCCGAATTCCCTATGAATTTCAGGAAACATTCGATTTGTAAGGAGTTTGAATATTGTCTCTTCATTAAACTCCATTTAGTGCAGTCCAGGCTCCAGGGAATTTATAATGGCGGATCCACATTTGAGGACATGGGGCAAAGATCTCTGGGAAGGTGGGTAGGTGGGATGACCTCTGAATCACATGCAGCCAGCCACCCCTGTGATGTCATAGCCCTATATAATTGGCGGCCAGTCATTCCAGCACTTTATTTCAGGGAGAGCGTTTCATTGCAGGGAGAGAGAGAGAGAACACTTTTGAGTGTAATATCGTATTTATCGGCGTTTAACACGCACTTTTTAGGCTAAAATTTTTAGCCTAAAGTCTACCTACAAGTTATACGCTGATAAGCCTCGGCAGTTCAATGATTTAAAGCGGGCGCTTTAAATCAATGAACTGCAGCGGCTTTGCAGATGCAGAGACCTGCCGTCGCTGCCGGCTTCTCGGCCCCTGCCTGTCCTGGGGTCTAGAGCCCTGCTGCCGGCCCGTTCTCTCCCCCTGGCTATCCGTGGGGCAGTGACGCCCCGTTGCCTCCCCCATCCCCGGTTGTATAATTACCTGTTGCCGGGGTCGGGTCCGTGCTGCTTCAGGCCTCCGGTGTGTGTCCCCTGCGTCGTTGCTATGCGCTGCGAGACGCAGTGATGTCACTCGTCATTGCGCAGCGCCGTGCACAATGACGTAGGGGACGCACACCGGAGGCCTGAAGCAGCGCGGACCAGACCCCGGCAACAGGTAATTATACAACCGGGGATGGGGGAGGCAGCGGCGCTGCCCCTTCTCTCTCCCTGGCTATCGGCGCCGCTTTTCTCCCCCTGGCTATCGGCGCCGGCAATGGGGCATCGGCATCGATAGTCAGGGGGAGAGAACAGGCAGAGGCGCAGATAGCCAGCGAGAGAGAAGCGGCGGCAGCAGGGCTCTAGACCCAAGGAAAGGCAGGGGGAGAGAATTGGGCAGCGACGGCCTCTCTCCCCCTGCCTTTCCTGTATCGGGGTATACTCATGCACACACACGCACCCTCATTTTACCAAGGATATTTGGGTAAAAAACTTTTTTTACCCAAATATCCTTGGTAAAATGAGGGTGCGTGTTATAGGCCGGTGTGTGGTATACCCCACTAAATACGGTACTTAGCGACTGCTGCAATGAGGTGTACAGCAACTCTCAAGCTTATAGGGGGCAGTTAGGCTGAGCACTAAAAGCCATTGTCACCTGCTATTAGTGCCTAACAACACTTTACTGGGCTCTACTACACAGCGATTCTGTACTGCTGCAGTTGGGTGTACAACAACTCTAAAGCTAATAGGGGCCAGTCAGGCTGAGCACGAAAAGCCATTGTCATCTGCTATTAGTGCTTAATAACACTGTACTGGGCTCTTCTACACAGCAATTTTTTTACTGTTGCAGTGGGGTGTACAGCAACTCTGAAGTTTAGGGGGGCCAGTAAGTCTGAGCATGAAAAGCCATTGTCACCTGCTATTAGTGCATAATAATAGTGTACTGGGCTCTACTACACAGCGATTCTGTGCTGCTGCAGTTGGGTGTACAACAACTCTAAAGCTAACAGGGGCTAGTAAGGGTGAGCACAAAAAGCCATAGTCACCTGATTACAGTGCCTAATAAAGGTTGCGTAGCGGAGCATATTGTCCTCTCAGGAGTTGAAACCTGTGCATAGGTGGTGTATGTTTTTTTCTTCCTGTCAAACTAATTTTGGCCTACTTACTACAAAAGGCCAGCCAAAGCTACACGCTTGTTTTTGTAGCCTGATACAGTTTTAAGCGGAGTGTATTGTCCACCTCTCATAAGTGTAAACTGTATGTGCACCTACGTTGTGTAAGTGTTTTTTTTTTCCTGTAGAATTAATTTGTGCCTAGTTACTGTGAAAGGCCAGCTAAAGCTACACACTTATTTTTGTAGCCTTCTACAGTTTGTAGTGGAGCATATAGTCCACCTCTCATAAGTGTAAACTGTAAGTACACCTAGGTGGTGTCCTTTATATATTTTCCTGTTAAACAAATTTGGGCCTAGTTACTGTGAAAGGCCAGACAAAGCTACACACTTGTTTCTGTAGTCTAATATAGTTTTAAGCGGAGCGGAGCCCATAGTCCTCCTCTCATAAGTGTAACATATACGCAATCAGTTGGTGCATACAGTGGGGATCAAATGTTTGGGCACCAGGTAAAAATGTGTATTAATGTGCATAAAGAAGCCAAGGAAAGATGGAAAAATCTCCAAAAGGCATAAAGTTACAGATTAAACATTCTTAAAATATGTCAACAAAAGTTAGATTTTATTTCCATTATTTACACTTTCAAAATAACAGAAAACAAAAAAATGCTATCTGCAAAAGTTTGGGCACCCTGCAGAGTTAATATCTCGTACTGCCTCCTTTTGCAAGTATTATAGCTTGTAAACGTTTTTTTTTAGCCAGCCAAGAGTCTTTCAATTCTTGTTTGAGGTACCTTTGCCCATTCTTCCTTACAAAAGTCTTCCAGTTCTTTGAGATTTCTGGGCTGTCTGTCACGCATGGCTCTTTTAAGATTTTAATAGATTTTCAATTATGTTGAGGTCAGGAGATTGTGAAGGCCATGGCAAAACCTTCAGTTTACGCCTCTTGATGTAATCCCCTGTGGATTTCGAGGTGTGTTTAGGATCATTATCCATTTGTAGAAGCCATCCTCTCTTTAACTTCAGCTTTTTCACAGATGGCATCATGTTAGCATCCAAAATTTGGTGAAATTTTATTGAATCCATTTTTCCTTCTACTCATGAGATGTTCCCTGTGTCACTGGCTGCAATACAACCCCAAAGTATGATTGATCCACCCCCATGTTTAACAGTTGGACAGAGGTTCTTTTCAATAAATTCTGTTCTCCTTCTTCTCCAAACTTACCTTTGCACATTCCGGACAAAAAGTTAAATTTTAACCTCATCGATCTACAGAACTTGTTTCCAAAATGCATCAGGCTTGTCTATATGGTAATTTGCAAAGTTTAAACGCTGATTTTTGTGGTGAGGACGTAGAAGAGGTTTTCTTCTGATGACTCTTCCATGAAGACCATATTTGTGCAAGTATCTCTTTATAGTGGAATAGTGCAGTGTTTCCCAACCAGGGTGCCTCCAGCTGTGGCAAAACAATAACTCCCTGCCTGCCCGGACAGTCTTTGGCTGTCCAGGCAGGCTGGAAGTTGTAGTTTTGCCACAGCTGGAGGCACCCTGGTTAGAAAACACTGGAATAGTGTACCACAACTCCAGTGTCTGCCAGATCTTTCTGGAGGGATTGTGCAGTCAAACATGGGTTTTGAATAGTTTTTCTCACAATCCTGCAAGCTGTTATGTCTGATATTTTTCTTGGTCTTCCAGATCTTGCTTTTACTTCCACTGTTCCTTACATTTAGAACAGAGGATATTGACATCTGAAAAAGTTTTGCTATCTTCTTATAGCCTTCTCCAGCTTTGTGAGCATACTATTTTCAGTTTCAGATTTCTAGACAACTGCTTAGAAGAACCCATGGTGCTGATTGTTGGGGAAAGGTCAGATGAGTCTGGGCATTTAAAACCTTTGAGATTGACATCACCTGGTCTTCCCAGATGATGATTGTGAACAATCCATGACACTGGCAAGTCTCAGCTTTGCAAAGGGGGCAGTGCATGCTATAAATTCCGCAGGGTGCCCAAACTTTTGCAGACACCATTTTTTTTTGTTTTCTGTTATTTTGAAAGTGTAAATAATGGAAATAAAATCTAACTTTTGTTGATATATTATAAGAATGTCTAATCTGTAATTTAAAGCCTTTTAATGATTTTTCCATCTTGCCTTGGCTTCTTTATGCACATTAATACAAATTTTTTCCTGGGGTGCCCAAACTTTTGATCTCCACTGTAAGTATGTCAGGCAGAGAAGTGCCTGGACGTGCACAGAAGAGTGACAGAGGCCCAAATTTTTAGGCAGAGGTCACAGCAGAGTAGGGGCGTGTGGCAGCAGGAGTTGTTGCGAGAGGTCTGAGCTCCAGGTGTCAGCTAGCAGTCATGTTTGACCAGCAACCCAGCAGCTGTGATTGATTGGTCCACTCGGTCATCCACTTCATCCCAAGTGTCATCCGACTCCCCCAGTCAACAGTCGGTGGGTTCCTCAGACTCAACCCTCAGTTGGCATGGCCCTCATGCTGATGCTGTCACCTCCAGGCTCTGTCATTGTGCCGCCATATGTTCTCCTCATTCTGATGCTGCCACCTCCAGGCTTTCTCATTTTGCTTCTAGATGGTCTCCTCATGCTGATGCTGCAACCTCCAGGCTGTGTCATTGTGGCACCATAATGGTCTATTCATGCTGATGCTGCCACCTCCAGGCATTCTCATTGTGCTGCCGTATGGTCTCCTCATGCTGATGCTGCAACTTCCAGGCTCTGTCATTGTGGTGCCATATCACCTTCTCATGCTGATGGTGCCACCTCCAGGCTCTATCATTGTGCCTCCATTTGGTCTCCTCATGCTGATGCTGCCACCTCCAGGCTCTCTCAATGTGCTGCCATGGATACTGGAAAACATAATTAAGTAGCTGGTCCCCAGTTAGAAATCCCTCCGCATCAGACCAAAAAGTAAGTATTAACCCCTTAAGGACCCGGGATTTTTTCCATTTTTCATTTTCAATTTTTCCTCCTTAACTTTAAAAAATCATAACTCTTTAACATTTTCACCTAAAATTCAATATCATGGCTTATTTTTTGCGTCACTAATTCTACTTTGTAATGACATTAGTCATTTTACCCAAACATCTACAGTGAAACAGGGAAAAAAAATCAATCAAAGATAAGGTGTCATTTTTCGGCAAAAATGACACCTTATCTTTATTCTGTAGGTCCATACAGTTAAAATGATACCCTACTTGTATAGGTTTGATTTTGTATCACTTCAGAAAAAAATCATGAATACATGCAGGAAAATTTATACGTTTAAAATGGTCATCTTCTGACCCCTATAACTTTTTTTTATTTTTCTGTGTTCAGGCCGCTATGAGGGCTCATTTTTTGCGCCGTGATCTGAAGATTCTGATCAGACTTTTTGATCACTCTTTATTCCCTTTTTTTGTGGTATAAAAAGTGATCAAAAATGCACTTTTTTGGACTTTGGATTTTTTTTGTGCTTACGCCATTGAACGTGCGGTTTAAAAAGTGGTATATTTTTATAATTCGGACATTTCCGCACGTGGCGATACCACATATGTTTATTTTTATTTACACAGTTTTTTTTTTTTATTCTTGGAAATGCCGGGTGATTCAAACTTTTATTTGGGGAAGGGATAATTCAAAGGGTTAATGATTTTTTACACTTTTCTTATGCAATATTATAGCTTCTATAGGGGGCTATAACATTGCATTAACTGATCTTTAACACTGATTGATGCATCTCCATAGGAATGGATAAATCAGTATTTTTGGCGATTGATTGCTCAAGCCTGGATCTCAGACTTGAAGCATTCATTCGGCGATCGGACAGCGCAGGAGAAGGTAAGAAGACCTCCTCCTGTGCTACAGCTGTTCAGGATGCCGCGATTATACCACCTAGCCGGGCACTTTTACTTTCGTTTTTAGCCGTGTGGCTCAGCTTTGAGCGATCGGTGCCGCACGCTATTAGCGGCGGGTTCTGGCTTCACTATGACGCCGGGCCCACCGCGATATGATGTGGGGTCGCCGTGTGACCCCGCGTTATATCGCAGGACCGAGACTCATGACGTACGCATATGTCATGGGTCCTTAAGGGGTTAAGGATATGCATTAGCTAAACCTTAACTTTTCTTATGGTAAAATTTATGGACCAAAATTTTTTTTGTTGAAATCTAATAAAAGGAAAGGTGTACAAAAAACACAATGTGCCACCTACACCACCAAGTATTGATATGATGCAAAGATCTCTGAAAGGTTTAAGGGACTAACACATGGTCCACTGTAACAGGTGGGGGCAAAAACTTCCCCTGTAAGGCCCTACTATTAATTCCCTTATTGGCAAGTGTTACTTGCCCTAAAAAGGGCAGTCCCACACAGGAACCTCTCCCTATTTCCAACTGAAAATCCTGGGAAATGGCAGTGATTTAGGTGGAAATAGGGAGAGGTTCCTGTGTGGGTCCACCCTTTTTAAGGCGAGTAACACTTGCCAATAAGGGAATTAATAGTGCTAGAGTAGGGCCTTACAGGGAAAGTTTTTACCCCCACCTGTTACAATGGACCATACGTTGTTCCCACGTTTTAGAGAAACATAGAAACATAGAATGTGTCGGCAGATAAGAACCATTTGGCCCATATAGTCTGCCCAATAATCTGAATCCTATCAATAGTCCCTGGCCCTATCTTATATGAAGGATAGCCTTATGCTTATCCCAGGCATGTTGCATGTTTAAACTCCTTCACTGTATTTGCAACGACCATCTCTGCAGGACGGCTATTCCATGCATCCACTACTCTCTCAGTAAAGTAATACTTTCTGATATTACTTTTAAACCTTTGCCCCTCAAATTTAAAACTATGTCCTCTTTTGGTAGTTTTTCTTCTTTTAACCCCTTAAGGACCAAGGACGTACCGGTACGTCCTTGGTCCTGCTCTCCTGATATAACGCAGGGTTACACAGTAACCCCGCGTCATACCACGGCGGGCCCGGCGTCATAGTGAAGCCGGGACCCGCCTCTAATAGCGCGCAGTGCCGATCGCGGCTATTAACCCTTTAGCCGCGCGCTCAGAGCTGAGCCGCGCGGCTAAAAGCGAAAGTGAAAGTTGCCGGCTAGCTCAGTCGGGCTGTTCGGGATAGCCGCGACTAATCGCGGCATCCCGAACAGCTGACAGGACAGCGGGGGGGCCCCTTCCTGCCTCCTCGCTGTCCGATCGCCGAATAACTGCTCAGTGCCTGAGATCCAGGCATGAGCAGTCATGCGGCAGAATCGTTGATCACTGGTTTCTTATGAGAAACCAGTGATCAATGATGAAGATCAGTGTGTGCAGTGTTATAGGTCCCTATGGGACCTATAACACTGCAAAAAAAAAAGTGGAAAAAAAAGTGAAGAAAGATCATTTAACTCCTCCCCTATTAAAAGTAAATAAAAATAAACATAGATGGTATCACCGCATGCGGAAATGTCCGAATTATAAAAATATATAATTAATTAAACCGCTCGCTCAATGGCGTGCGTGCAAAAAAATTCCAAAGTCCAAAATAGTGCATTTTTGGTCACTTTTTATATCATTTAAAAATGAATAAAAAGAGCGATCAATAAGTCCTATCAATGCAAAAATGGTACCGTTAAAAACTTCAGATCACGGCGCAAAAAATGAGCCCTCATACCGCCCCATACACAGAAAAAAAAAGTTATAGGGGTCAGAAGATGACAATTTTAAACGTATTAATTTTCCTGCATGTAGTTATGATTTATTCCAGAAGTCCGACAAAATCAAACCTATATAAGTAGGGTATCATTTTAATTGTATGGACCTACAGAATAAAGATAAGGTGTCATTTTTACCGAAAAACGTACTACGTAGAAACGGAAGCCCCCAAAAGTTACAAAACGGCGTTTTTTTTTTAAATTTTGTCGCACAATGATTTTTTTTTTCCGTTTCACTGTAGATTTTTGGGCTAAATGACTGACGTCATTACAAAGTAGAATTGGTGGAGCAAAAAATAAGCAATCATATGGATTTTTAGGTGCAAAATTGAAAGAGTTATGATTTTTTAAAGGCAAGGAGCAAAAAACGAAAATGCAAAAACGGAAAACCCCCGGTCCTTAAGGGGTTAAATATGCTCTCCTCCTTTACCTTGTTAATTCCCTTTATGTATGAAAAATCTCTATCATATCATCTCTGTTTCTTCTTTCTTCCAAGCTATACATGTTAAGGTCCTTTAACCTTTCCTGGTAAGTTTTGTCCTGAAATCTATGTACTAGTTTAGCAGCTCTTCTCTGAACCCTCTCTAGAGTATCTATATCCTTCTGGAGATATGGCCTCCAGTACTGCGCACACTATTCCAATTGAGGCCTCACCAGTGTTCTGTACTGCGGCATGAGCACTTCTTATACCTCTCCCTATACATCCAAGAGGTCTTTGCATCCTATCAATACTTGGTGGTGTAGGCGGCACATGGTGTTTTTTGCACACTTTTCCTTTTGTTAGATGTCCTAAGAATAATATTAAAAGTTACGTTTTACGTAATGCATATCCTCAGTACTTACTTGTGCACACCAACACTTTGACAAAATAGATTGTTTTCTTCTGCCTACCTGCCTCAGCTAATTTTCTGCTCCACACATCTGATGCCAAGTTTTCCTTCTTTCACCCACCTTTGTCACCGGTTACTGGTATTAACACCCTCCACCCCACCCTATCAAAGTGTACCAAAGTGCACGGCAGCACCTACATGTGGAGCTTTTACTATGGTCAGGGACAATACATGTCCATTATGGCTCACTGGGTGAATGTGGTTCCTGCAAAGCAACAACAGCAACATGGACAGGTAACGTCGCTTCCGCCACCACGCTCTCAGGCCATTGGTCCTACGACAGTGTGAAACTCTGCCTCCTCATCCTCCACTGCATGGACAAGTCTCAGTGCCCCTCCAGCATACCATGTGTGCAGGGCACAGCGCTGTCACACTGTCATTCACATGGTTTGCCTTGGTGAATGGAGTAACACAGGGGAGAAACTGTTAAAAGTCATTCATGAAGAAATTGAATCATGGCTTACTCCATGAAAACTGGAATTGAAAACCATGGTGACTGAAAACAGGGAGAACATCTTGTCTGTGCTGCCTCAAGGAAGCCTGAGCCATGCACCCTGCATGGCACACATGTTCAATCTGGTTGTCCAGCGGTTCCTGAAGTGTTCCCCCCCATCTGCAAGACATCCTAACAATGGGAGGAAAACTTTGCATGCACTTCAGCCACTCATACAAAGCAAAGCACACCCTCCTTGAGCTGGAGCGTCAGAACGGCATCTCCCAACATAGTCCGATTTGCAATGTTTGCACATGTTGGAATTCCACCCTCAATATGTTGGACCAACTATACGAACAGAGAAAAGCTATCACCGATTTCTTGATGATCCGAGCGGATACAGTGGTACACAGTTTCACAGTCAAGGGGCAGGGGGAGGAGGGTCCTGAGAGGCAGGGGCTGTAACAGGTGGTAGCTCGCCTTGCGGAGGACCACCAGCTTGATTTTAAGATACAATTATGAGCATTAACATTGCAGCAACATCTAGCAGTATGTGCCCACTTATCCAACGGTGCAGAAGCTGAATGTGCCCCTGTCCAAGTTGCTGGTACCGCAGTCCCTCCCTTTTCAAGTGAACACTCAGAGCATGGGGGTGTGCTAAGAGGCAGGGGCTGGGACAGACGGTAGCTGGCCTTACAGGTGGTAGCTAGCCTCACAACGGACTGCCAGCTTGATGCTCACCAGAATAGGTCCTCAAAAAAGGATTTTAATATTTTTTGTATTAATTGAAATTAAATTAAATGAAAATTACATTAGAAAATCTCTTTAATCTTTTCAATTGTGACGCCATATGGTCTCCCAACCCTACTGCCACATCCAGATGCTCTTCGGCAGTGATTCTCATAGCGATGCCTGTAATCTGCATGTCATACTGAATAACAGTATTATTTCACTAACACAGCTCACTCCCTATGTGTGTTGTGATAGGGCAAAGTGTTCTACACCCCTACTGAGCCTCTCTGTAGGCCAGAAATAGCCATTTTTAATACCGATTCGCCACAAATAAATTCGGACCAAACCATATTTTTTTCGGAAAATTCGCCTAATCGGCGGAATCGAATTTTTCTAAAATTAGCTCATCTCTAATTATGTCTCTCATAGTTGAGGTATACCTTTGATGAAAATGACAGGCTTCTCTCATCTTTTTAAGTGGGAGAACTTGCACAATTGGTGGCTGACTAAATACTTTTTTGCCCCACTGTAGCATAAATAAAACATGATACCAGGGTTAAAATTATATCATCAACATCAACCTTGGGTGGGAAAAGTCTATGTGACTGCCTCATCGTGTTCTCCTCTTCCAGCTCATTCTATTGATCAGAGTCTTAACACTCAGCCTCTGGCCAATCAAAACATTTGACATCTTTGTAACATGTCAAAAGTTTTTAAAGTAACAGGTACTCTTTAGTGTAAAAGAAGTGGTCTGAGGAAGTCCATTATGGGCAAATAACTGCTGTCAGAACCATTTGATCCCTACCTTCTTTATTTTGTCTCTCCCGCTACCGTATTTTTCGCCCTATAGGACGCTCCGGCATATAAGATGCACCCAATTTTAAATGATGAAAATCTAGACTACAATGTAAAGTATAGGTTACAGTGATCTTCTACCAGCGGACCTCCAGATGTTGCAAAACTACAACTCCCAGCATGCCCGGAAAGCTGTTGGCTGTCTCCGGGCATGCCAGGAGTTGTAGTTTTGCAACATCTGGAGGTCCGCAGGTTGAAGACCACTGGTATAGGAAGTTGTACTCACCTGTCCCCGCCGCTCCGGACCCGTCACAGCTCATCACCGCTGCTCATCACCGCTGTCCCCGTCGCTCAGGAACATCACTGCTACATGGAATCCTCACTCTCCGTCACCACCATCACGTCGCTACGCACGCCGCTCCTATTGGATGACGAGGCGACGTGTGCAGCGACGTGATGACGACAAAGGAGAGAGCCGCCCATGCAGGGGATCCCGGCACGGAGCAGACACCGAGGAGGCAGGTAAGGTCTCTCCCGGTGCAGCCAGGTTAGTGTCAGCTTTGATCGCCATGTCTGAAGGGTTAATACAGGGCATCACCGTGATCGGTAATGTCCTGTATTAGCCACGGGTCCCGGCCGTTGATGGCCGCAGGGACCGCCGCGATAGGTGTGTATTCGCCGTATAAGACGCACCAACTCCCTCCCCCCCCCCTGTTTTGGGGAAGAAAAAGTGTGTCTTATACGGCAAAAAATACGGTAAATTTTTGCAACATATTTCAAACTCTTCTTTGATGGAATAAAGATGTGCGATTTGTTGATTCATTATAACCAGATTGCTATATTTTATACTTCTCTATTTGACACTTTAGTGAAAAGACAGCCAATCTGACAGTTCGGGGACTGAAAAACTCTCGATTGTGTATGGCGGCCTCCTGAGTCTCCCAAACATATAATGAACAGGTTCATTGTTTCTGCGGATGCCAAAATTGGAACATTTTGCTGTGTGCACAATGCAACAAAATCTCATTTAAAGCTATGGGACTATGCAGCAGAAATTCTGAGCGGAATATAAAAGAGATAGCTGTCAGCCAAACAAACAGCTATAGAAGGTGCTGATTGGCTCCTTTACTTTCCTCATTTAGAACACATGTACACTTTCTTAAGCTAAGTGTGCAGGTGTGTAGGGTGATCAGGAGAGATAGATTAAATAAATGGCTTGCTTTACACTATTTTTATAACCTTTCTACTGTTTTAAACTCCAAACAATGTCTACATTGATTGGGTTCCTATAATATTTACCATAAAATGTGCCTTCTTTTTTCCACTTGAGACAAAAGAAAACAATTTCCCCACATTGCTGTGTAAGTTGTAATTGATAAATATGTATATTTTGGGTATATGCATTGTCATTTTTATCTTTTCTATTGAATAGCCTTTCTGAACAAACTCAACTCTCTGGAGAGTGATGTCATATATAATTTACCTTGAAATAAAGTATCCAGGAAAGATTATAATGAACTCATGAATATTATGATTAATGTCACATTCAATGTAAATTGTATTCATCTGCTTATTAAGATGACGCTTCACACCTGCACTTACATTTGCAGTAAAATAGTTAATGCAGAAAGCAAAATTTGAAAAATGTTCAGACTTTGCTTAATTCTGGCTTGAAGAAAAAAAAAACTCCTAAAGGAGAATTACTGTATCCAACAAGTCAGCAAATGAAATGAAGGATTCTGTGCATGACTGCAATCTAAAACAAAGGCTGTTGGTTTCTAACAGTGCTGGGTCAACATGGTGCACAGTCAACAGTGGTGAAAGAACACATGGCATATACATATGACCCCCCCCCCTTGTTCATGTGCCCCATTAGAAAGTGCAGTATTACACACATTTAAATAAATAAATACATTAAAAAAATGTAAGTAAAAAGTGATAATGTCATACTCAGTGTTAAATGTTTTGGAGTTGGTTGAATCTGTCAGCTTAGTTTTAGCATATTTGAACCTTCTTTTTCCCAGTCACTATTCAATGCAAATCAGGGCAGTCACATGGTGTCATCACAATCATAGGGGCATTGTAGTTATCAACAAAATGCATGCCATTTGATAAATACTGAGCAATGTCTGGTTTTCAAGTGCCCATTTGTGCAGGTTGAAAGCTGTGCGACTGTTTTCCATAATGTACCAAGTATCAAAATAAAGGTAAGGAGTTTGATAAATACAGAACATAAACATTCTACACTCATTAAAGTGTCTATAAAGGAGAATTTTGATAAATATAGGGTAAAACCTGAAAATCCCAATATATGGGGGCAAAGAAGGGAGGCTACTACTATATAGTTGACATGGAGGGGGCCTAATTACCTTACAGGGTAAACAGAGGGGGGGGGTCACCTACTATACAGGGGGCTGAGGGGCTACTACTATATGGAGGCACAAAGGGGAGCAAGATGTTTGCCTAAAAGATTGCTAGGTGCCAATGGAATAAGTTACTGTGTCTGTGCCACTTTAGTCAATGGAAGGTAATACCATTATTTAGCCATGGTCATACCTCATACAAGTTAATACAATTCAAATAAGTCACCAGGGGCCTGATGAAACACCAACGACCAACGGCATGAAATGGCTACAATTGCCCAGGTGAAGACGCTCCTGAACTAACTGTTCTGCACTTTATTGCATGGAGGCATTGCATTAAGACTGTGCTTTACTTCTAATAAAGCATCACCTTAGAAGAGTCTGAAGAGCGAGTGCGCTCATTCTATTTTCTCTTAAGACACGCACAATTCAAATAAGATTTGTATAGAAATCTAAAGGAAGAAAATTGCAAGTGTTTGCATCCTGCTAGATTAGTCACTCACTTTGATAATAATGGTCATTTAAAATGCTAATTGTACAGTACTAAAGAATATGTTAATACTAATAATACTCATAGTATCCACTCAACAGCAGTGGATTGTGAAGGGATTGAATTGCAAACAAGTTAGGAACAATTACTGAAACAGAATATACAGTAATACATGTAAATAAAAAAAGGGGGGGGGCACAATCTAAAAGGTGTGAAGAAAAATAATGAATAAAAAAACTCCTCTGGAATGACACATCCAGTTTGTAAATTGAGAGGTATGAATAACAAGCGGGAGCGCAGTGGCAGGCAGATATTCTGTATCTGGCAATAAAAGATGGCAGTGTGATAAATTAGTGTTCTCTACTGAAATTGATTGCATTGTTGTCTCCTCCAGTGGAGGTAGCAGGAAGCCCGCTCCTCTCAAACACCGTAATGACACATCGGAGACACCTATCAGGTTAGCCTCTTATAAGACACTCAGCAATCTTTGTTTAAAGGGAAGCAGCTTTACTCTGTGTGCTCGAATGGAAACAAAAGAAAAGTAACAGGACTTCTCTCGACTCACTCCCCCACGCGTTTCACACAGACACAATCCCGGGAGCCCCAAATGTTTAAATGACAAATGTAAGTGATTTTGTCTTCCCATTGCTGAGATATATATTTTATTCTCTTAGGAGGGAACTGGCATAGTGGAAGGTTAAAGCAACATCAAAGCCACCTTGAGGCAATTGTAACCAATATTGTCCAATAAAGCATACAAAGTTTATTGCCATAATTTTGGCATATGCTTGACTTTTTCTTGTTTTAGCTTCAGCGGAACGCACAAATAAAAACGAATACAAAGATATAGAAAACTGTAACTTGCAAGAAGCATCCAGTTAGTAAATATAGGGTATTCACAGTCGGACTTACCTTGTACAACCAAGTCATAGGATGAAAGTTGTTTATATTATTTTAAATTTATTTTACATATTGCATTATCATAGATAAAATAAACTCTATTTCAATGCTGGGAAATCCTACTGTTGTTTCCTATTTCTTTTTAAACTGGAAATAAGTTATAAAAAGAAACTGAGTAGAATCTCATAGTTTTAGTGGAACATATCAGATTACAGTGACATGACAAAATAGCAAAGCTAAGTTGAGTAAGAGGTTTTTGTCTACAGTGACACTTTAGTAAAGGGTATATATACTATAGATGCTGCCTATGGGGCCCATGGAAAGACGGGGCACAGCCCAACTTTGTCTCTTTCCCTTTGACAATAATAATGATGACAATAATAATGATAAAAAAGTATACTCTGCTCACTCCCTGTCCAGTCCTGGTGCCCCAGTGACATCATCAAACACTATGAACAGGTGGCTGCAGTCAATTTTTGGCCTCCGCAATCACCTGCTTGTAAGCCATGTGGCTAGAAACTGTCTGCAGCATCCTGTGCACAGTGTATGGTGATGTCACTGAGGCACTTGTGATATCTAGGTTGGTCACAACACGAGGAACAAGTGGAGGGTTAAGCTTAATTTCTCTGTGCCAGCATCATATTTGTCAGCATGTAAAAAGCCAAAATCAGGCCAGCTAAGCCCCACCCTAGGTATGTTTGAGAGCACCCCAAATCTGAGATCTCCCTTATACTACCTAAACTTAGAAAGGGGTTTGTATACACTTTTCCAAAACAAAACTCTACCGGCCTAGCCACACTGTAAACAACAATGGATTAAAGTTGCAGTGGACTCCACAATGGCCAAATCTAGTACCCTGTGACTTCTTTCTGTGGAGCTACATGTCCCCACACCCCCCCCGCATAGAATGTAAATGACTTGAAGCACTGGATGATATCACAGTGTGCCCGTTCAATGTTGTACTAACAAAATAAACACAATGACCCTGATTTACTAAGAGTGGAGTTTAGGTTTCTTTGTGGGTTTTAATTCCCTACCATCTTTTTCACAGTATTTACTAAGCTTTCCCTACACTTTGTTTTTTTTTGTTTTTTTTATTAACACATGCTCTGTAGGGTTTTCCTCAGCTCAAATCCACCACATTTACCTTAGTAAATATATTGGGTTTTTGTGAAAATGTCAGGAACACACCCCTTTTCTGTGACCATGCCTCCTTTTCATGACATGCCCCTTTTTCAAGTTTTCACGGTAAAATGGAGAGCTGGTCAGGTTTTTTTATTCCTGACACAGACAGAATTCTGGCGCAGACAGAATTCTGGTGCAAATTCCGGCACAGACAGAATTTTCTGGCGCAATGAATTTTTATTTATTTATTTATTTTATTTATATAGCGCCTACAGATTCCGCAATGAATCTGACAGAATCTGGCACATAACCTGACAAGACATGTCAGGTTTACAATAGTAAATCAGGGCCAATGTGCAGAAGAAAAAATGTAATGACAAATGTAACATTGCAACATCTGCAAAGGAAGATGAAGTAGCAAAAATGATATAAAATATAAAAAATTAAAGGATATGCTGACATGCGTCTGGTCAGAAGGGGACTATTGCCTAGCTATCTTATGTGTCACCAATGGATGGAAATCACATTGAACATTTGTTGTGTATAGATAAAGCTTGGCTAGATAGTACATCTTTTTATGTTAATAAATTAATCTTTTTTGAATCACCCGGTATTTTTGGCATATGTACAACTGTGCTATTTTTTCTATTCTCTATCTTCATACCTAGCGTATTCTATCCTTAACACTATTACAATGATATCATAACTGGTCATCTCATGTTCAGGTCGATGTGACCTAGCCTTGGATACAATATACAATATAAGACATCATCTTTCTTTACAATATTACTGCCACTGGTTTCATTTGAATGAAAAACCTTTATTGTCACTTTAGGAATATAACTGGGACTTTTTCTCAAAATCATATGCAAGTGAATTTGAATGGACGCTTGTTGTAGCACTTGTTACATCCTCTTTATTGTGCGGAATAATAAATGACTTCAATAGTACTATTATCTGAATTTAACTGAAATTCCCCGTTCCTGTCCTATTTCTTCAAAAAGCTTGTTAATATGCAATCACCTGGTACAACGGCAAAGTTTTTAAAGGTCAGCTATGTTTTATTCATAAAGGGTGGTTTTCTAGAAGGAGAAAGGTTACAGTGTCATGTAATACCATATTCTGATAGAGGTTGTGTTTAAAAATGTATCTTTTAATAGCCACAAGAAATTAGGAAAGGATTTAAAGGACTTGAATAGATTCCATGCGCACAAACAGAGAAAATAAAGAGGTTTATAGTAGAAGACAGATGACAGCACAATACTGACCTTACCCATGGATTTCAGATTGTGCTTATGTACGGTATTTGTACAGATGTAGCAAAGATGGGTTTGTTATTTGGTGCAGCTTCCTAGGATATTGCAGTGTGTTCTCTGTTATACTAAGGAAATAAATATAATGCATACAAGAAAAAAGGTAATGACAAATTCAACAACACCTGCAAATGAAGATAACATAGCCCAAATTTGAAAAAAATTACATTATAAGAAAGCATCCATTAATACCTAATAGACCCCTATCTCTCTGGAAAGCAATAGACATTTGCAAATAGCTGCAAACAACCAAACCAACTCCAAATTTTAAAACGTACAAAATTATTAAAGGGGTACTCTGTCACAAACATCTTATCCCCTCTTCAAAGGATAGGGGATAAAATGTCAGATTGCGGGGGTCCTGCTACGCAGAAGCTAGTAGCTTCTGCGTTTGTAACGTCACGTTACACCTTCTCCATTCATTTGCATGGGAGGAGGCGTGATGGCTATGTCATAGCCGTCACGCCTCCTCCCATAGAAGTGAATGGAGGGGATAGAGGGAGTCCCCAGAGGCAGGATCCCCGCAATCTAACACCTTATCCCCTATCCTTTAAATAGGGGATAAGATGTTTGCGGCGGAGTGACCCATTAAGAGAAAATATCAGGCAACATTCACATGACAGAAATGTTCACATGACAGAATTTCCTATACATTTTCAAACATATTTCATATCAAAGTGCAGCAGAATTTGTCTTCAGAACTGCATATTTTTACCTTTATTGGGAATCCAAGCCATAATTTATATACTGAAAATGTTTCTGATTCAAAATTCATAGGCAGAAAAAAAAAATACGTACACTTTTTTGATGTGTCGTATGCATCAGGTAGCCAAAACACAGAATAGATGAACAGATAGATAGATAGATACAGTAAAGTAATCAGCAGCACTCTTTCTTTATTGGATTTATTGGACTTTCGACCGAGTTGTTCCAGCATGCACCACCCTACATTTCAGTCAGTGCTGCCCATTTCTGGAAAATAGATAGATAGATCCTGATGCTGATCCTGATATACCTGAATGAACAGCTTTAAAGGGAATCAATCATCAGATTTTACCCTATAAAACGCTTTGAAAAGCATTATATAGGGTAAAATCTTTATCCTCACCATCACCGGAGGACGTTCCTGCTTGCGGGGATGGTGAGGATATGAACCCATAAACTGCTCCCTGCCATGCCCAAAAGTAGTCGCCTGGACATGGAGCTCCTCTCAACTAGTCCTGTGTCTTCAGCCGGCAGCGATGCCCCCTCGGCTTGATTGCAGGGCCGCGTCATCGCTCTACTCCGTCTGTTCAGTAAGCAGAGCAATGACAGGGCCTGTCAATCAAGCCGAGGGGGCATCGCTACCGGCCGAGTAGGCGAGTGCCTAAAGCCAAGTAGCATTGAGGTGGATCACAGAAATAGCGGTGTGTTCATTTTTCAATATTCTTTAACATTTTTGCTATTTGATTTTATAGATTTTTACCCAGGAATACAGTATATGTTATTTTGTATATATGCTATATGCTATTTTATGCTATTTTTATGGTATGGTGCCTAGACTGGCATAGTGACCTTTGGCATGATACACTATTGTTATTCTTCCCAATAATTACAGTAATGACCTGGAAGATGAAAGAGGACTCGCGTGACTCATGCAACCTCTAGTCTCGGCCATACTGTCTCATGATGCCAGAAAGCGGTTCAAAGTGTTTTCGCTTTCCTAAGCTTTGAGGATTACTTTTGACTGCACATGAGTCCATACACATAGGCCAAATGATCTGTTCACCAGAGCTGGTCCTGGTCCCAGGTCCCAGCACCAATTGTAAATGCTATCCTGGTGGGAATATTACATGACATGGTGGGACTATAATGACAACTAGTAGACAATGTAATGATGTAGAATATTTTACTCTATGTTCCGTATTGTTGAACAAAGTGAGTAGTAGGTATAAGAAGCAGAACACATATATGGAACTGAATAATTTAAATTGCTAAATTGTTAAAAAAAAAAAAATGTAGCGGAGCCAAGTTGATCAATGTAGTGGAGAATGATTTGACAATTACCATGACTCTATGTGTTATCTTTGGCTGATCTAAGTCACAAATAGTTGCCGACATGAGTAGTGTCAATCCTAAAAAATTAGACCATACAAGCAATGTGATAGCTAAGACTCCCCCCTCTGTATTGCATAAATGTAAGAAGTATATAGGCACTCCCTGAAATATAACACCCTGTAGAATATTAAGCTTTGCCTTTTTTTCATGTCTTTAAACCCATAGAAACAAATGGAAACTCTAATGACATTTCAGAATCTAGTATCTGCACTACATGATGAGAATCCTCTGCTTACACAGCTTAGTTTCAGTATCTATACATGAAATCACACACAGCCTCCATCTATCTTATGGGCTACAGGCAATTATTCATAGCAAAGATAATATAGTTGGTCCACATTCATTGCATTCATTCTCTTTTTTTTCCAGTTTTGCTTCATCTTTTGCCAAACATAGCATTTTGAACAGGCTTTTGGCTTTTCTTGCTGAAAGAAGAAAAAAAAACAATAAGCAGATAACACAGGAGAATATCCAGAGAAACACAATGTCTAATGTCTTCAGCAGCGCTTAATTGCACGGGTGTAAAGGCACAAGAAAGGATATACCAGCATAAAGGAGAAACGCCGAGCAGAAACCAGAGGAGGGAAAGCTATTCTGCTAATTCCCCACACATATTACACTTTGCATTATTTATACAAATGTTTGTGTGGTTCTTGGATATGAACTTCCATTCATAATAAAAAAAAACTAAGAAATGTCTTATAAATTTATATTTAACCACCTCCCTGCTATAGACGAGCTCTCCTCTAAAGGCAAACATCTCAGATATACTCTTCATATTTATATTCAGGTTCTCTTTGATAAAGGGAACCCCCAAGGCTGTGTTTACACACAGTATTTTGGTCAGTATTTTTAGCCACAACCAGAAGTGGAAGTGATATAGAGAAAAGAGATACAGAGAAAACTACAAGGTGGGTCATTTACATGGATACACCTTAATAAAATGGGAATGGTTGGTGATATTAACTTCCTGTTTGTGGCACATTAGTAAATGTGAGGGGGAAACTTTTCAAGAGGGGTGGTGACCATGGTGGCCATTTTGAAGTCGGCCATTTTGAATCCAACTTTAGTTTTTTCAATAGGAAGAGGGTCATGTGACACATCAAACTTATTGGGATTTTCACAAGAAAAACAATTATGTGCTTGGTTTTAACGTAACTTTATTCTTTCATGAGTTATTTACAAGTTTCTGACCACTTATAAAATGTGTTCAATGTGCTGCCCATTGTGTTGGATTGTCAATGCAACCCTCTTCTCCCACTCTCCACACACTGATAGCAACACCGCAGGAGAAATGCTAGCACAGGCTTCCAGTATCCGTAGTTTCAGGTGCTGCACATCTCTTATCTTCACAGCATAGACAATTGCCTTCAGATGACCCCAAAGATAAAAGTCTAAGGGGGTCAGATCGGGAGACCTTGGGGGCCATTCAACTGGCCCACGATGACCAATCCACTTTCCAGGAAACTGTTCATCTAGGAATGCTCGGACCTGACACCCATAATGTGGTGGTGCACCATCTTGCTGGAAAAACTCAGGGAACGTGCCAGCTTCAGTGCATAAAGAGGGAAACACATCATCATGTAGTAATTTTGCATATCCAGTGGCCTTAAGGTTTCCATTAATGAAGAATGGCCCCACTATCTTTGTACCCCATATACCACACCACACCATACATTCAATTTTTGAGTTCCAACAGTCTCGGAGGGATCTATCCAATGTGGGTTAGTGCCAGACCAATAGTAGTGGTTTTGTTTGTTAACTTCACCATTCACATAAAAGTTTGCCTCATCACTGAACAAAATCTGCATAAACTGAGGGTCCTGTTCCAATTTTTGTTTTGCCCATTCTGCAGCACCTGAAACTACGGATACTGGAAGCCTGTGCTAGCATTTCTCCTGCGGTGTTGCTATCAGTGTGTGAAGAATGGGAGAAGAGGGTTGCATTGACAATCCAACACAATGGGCAGAACATTAAACACATTTTATAAGGGGTCAGAAACTTGTAAATAACTCATGAAAGAATAAAGGTACATTAAAACCAAGCACATAATTGTTTTTCTTGTGAAATTCCCAATAAGCTTGATGTGTCACATGACCCTCTTCCTATTGAAAAAACAAAAGTTGGAAAATGACCAACTTCAAAATGGCCGCCATGGTTACCACCCATTTTGAATAGTTTCCCCCCCTCACATATACTAATGTGCCACAAACAGGAAGTTAATATCACAAACCATTCCCATTTCATTAAGGTGTATCCATATAAATGGCCAACCCTGTATAATGGCTAAAAAGGCTATGCAAAATACTGGTCAAAATATGTGTGTGAACCCAACTTAAATTTACAGACGTATTTTATTTTACACACGCATATTCATCTGTAATTGACAAAAAAGCTGCTTTTTTTTTCTGAATACAGACTACAATGTGCATGTAACATAAAATAAATCAGTACAATTTATGATGTGTGAACTTAGCATTAAAGGGGTAATTACAACTTGCAAAGTTATCTCCTATCAATAAGGTAAGGGATAGCAAGATGATTGGTGGGGGTCCAACTAGTGGCGGATCCAGAGTCTAGTCTCAGGAGGTGGTCAAAAAAAAAAAATCCTTAAGTTCCCAGCCGTCAAAAACAATAATTTACAAGACTTTATTACTTAAGTCCACAAAATAAATCATATTAATGATGAAAAAGGAAAAAGATAGAAAAACACACACTTAAAAACACTGTGTGCTCTCAGCCAGCATGAATTATAAGTAAGAGGGCTTAGCTAGCTCCATTAATAATCAATTGAATGTAGAGGGCATTTCTGCAGGTAATGTGCCCTTTCTACTATTGTTGGCTGAAGCACACAGCTGATTAAAAACCAAAACCTCAACGTTTCACCACCTAAGTGGCTTTGTCAAGATGCATGTGAGCAATGGCATCTGAAAACGCCGACCTGGGGTTTTATAACCTCCTCTCATGAGGTCAGTGAATACATCCTCCAATCAGGTACTATTCCTATGATTACATGATTGGGTACTCCAATCAGCATCCTCTAATCCATGATGGACATCTGAAAAAACCAAAGACCGCTCTTATTCTTCCTACCGGTCAAAGAAGGCCACATATATAATTCCAATTGGTAAACCGCCCAGATATTCCGCAATGACGTGGTAAGTACTTTCTGCACAGATTGCACTGCACAAGTTCTTAGATACAGCCGGACCTCTGACTACACTTCTGTGCACGCGCAGCGAGGACGTGGCATGTAAACAATCCCCACGTGGCACTGCACAAGATCTTAAGGATGTTCGGGGCTCCGCTGGTAATTCTGCGCATGCGCGTCCGAGCAGTGCGCACATACAGTTGCGCAAATACTTAGTCCTTTTTCCAATAATCCCAGTTATCCTTGGATAGGTGCGCAATCAAAGGATGCACGAGAACTTAGTTTATTTATACACAAATGTTATTTATATTGTACAAGGTAGGTATAAGGTTACATTAATTTCTTTAATACTCTAAGGGATTAGGGCTATCTCCATAAGGGGCTCCAGATATAAAGATGACATATAAGAATAAACTTAAATCCAGATAGAAAATCCCACACTCACCATGTCCAGCGCTGGGTCTGTGGAGGTTCCTAGGAAGAGAAAGGTGATCACCTTCCTCTTCCTTGGAACCTCCACAGACCCAGCGATGGACATGGGTAGTGCAGCATTTTCTATCTGGATTTAAGTTTATTTACTAGCTATGTTCTGATTTATCCGAGCACCTCCTCCACCATCCTTTTACAAGTTGGAATTGCTTCCACTGGGATCCTCCACTTTTTTGTTACCGAAATGAACTGTGCCTCCCCTTACTCTTTTTTATTGACATAAGAATGTCTCTCCAATTAACAAATTGCTATCAAAAAATTATAAGATAGTGTCATATGTATCCACTTATCAAAATCTTGACATGTATATAAATCACATTAGTAGTTTGTTAAAAAATGCCATACAAAGGAGACGTAACTATTGAAAAATTGGGATGGTACCCATCAGTCAGAGTTGTCATGAGACATCATTTAAAGGTGTATCACCAGTTATTTTTGATCGGCCGTGCAGCTACCATCTAATTTTTCTGGTTATGTAAAGTGATGAGCGGCATTGGCCATATTCGAGTTCACAATATTTCGCGAATATATAGATGAATATTTGTCCTATATTCGCAAATTTCACGCATTCGTTATATTCACATATTCGCATATGTAAATATTTGCATATTCGAGGAAGAAAACAGTGAGGGGGTGGGCAACGTTACTATTGGTTGCTAGGGATGTTATTGATAACCTCTGACAAGTGTATTTGCATCATTCTAATTGGCCCACAAGGGAAAAGAAGGAATATGCAAATATTCATATATGCGAATATGCGCGTATACGGAAAAAAGTGAATATTCATAATTTCGAATATATAGTGAATATATTCGCAATATTCACAAATTTGCGATATTCGCAAAAAAAAAAATAGAAATTTGAATATTCGCGCCCAACACTAGTTATGTAGTATTGCCAATTAAGAGAACCTCAATTTTAGACTATTATTGGGTAGGAAGGATTTATAAAAAGGCAGAGAAGGTGAATCCCTCATTTAACTCTTGAGGGTTCAAACTATGTAAATTATAAATCCATTTTGCTTCAGTACGCAGCAATCTGTTATCAAGGTCTCCTCTCCTTGGAGCTAATTTGCATTTAATGAAACCCCAAAATTGTAACTGGGATAAATCTCCGTTACTAAATTTGCAGAGGCCTATGTCCCCCAAAAATACATTGCCATTGACGAGTCCCTTATTAGTTTGAAAGGAAGGCTCCATTTCCGCCAGTACATTCCCAGTAAAAGGGCAAGGTATGGTGTGAAAGTATACAAGCTCTGCGAGAGCTCCTCAGGGTACACTTACAGATTTAGGGTGTATGAAGGGAAGGATTCCCGCATTGAACCCCCAGAATCCTTCCGGGGAGTTAGCGGGAAAATTGTGTGGGAACTGATGTACCCACTGCTGGATAAAGGTTACAGCCTGTATGTGGATAACTTTTATACAAGCATCCCTCTCTTCAAGTCCCTTTCTGCCAGAGCCACTGTTGCTTGTGGCACTGTGCGGAAAAATTAGAGAGGCCTTCCAAAACATCCTATAAAAACGTCAATCGCTAAGGGCGAAAGTAGGGCCCTTACTAGTGGCAATAGGTTCCTGGTCAGGTATAGGGACAAGAGGAATGTCCTTATGCTGACCACCATTCATGGTAATGGCAGCACCCCTGTCACTGTACGAGATACCGCAACACCGGTCCTCAAACCTGATTGTATTCTGGGCTACAATCAGTATATGGGAGGAGTTGATCTCTCTGATCAAGTCCTCAGACCATATAGCGCCATGCTCCAAACCAGAAGATGGTACAAAAAAGTAGAGTTGTACATGGTCCAGACGGCATTGTACAACGCTTTTGTACTATTTCGAAGCACTGGCAACATGGAAACATTCCTTCAGTTCCAGGAGGTAGTAATCAGGAAGGAGCGGGCCCAAGTACCTCTGGAACTGAAGGTGCTCGTATTATACCAGGGCAACATTTTCCAGGAGTGGTCCTCCACACTGGAAAGAAGGGACAGTTCTAAAGAAGATGCCGAGTCTGTTCTAAAGTGATAAGAAAATACACCATTTTCCAGTGTGACACCTGTCTTGAAAAACCAGGCCTCTGCATCAAAGAAAGCTTCGAGGTGTACCATAGGTCTTTGGAGCACTAAATTTACAATTTACCCCCTTTTTATCTTTCCCCAAATTAACTGTTCATTGTACACGAGCCATGCAGCATTGTCCAATGTTTTTGTTCTTTTCCAATGTGTTGGTGACATTGTACATGAGCTTGGGACCACGGCTATGTACAGCGCTTTTCCGATGCATTGGCAACACAGGGACATTCCTGTCCATGGCTACATAGTTACATAGTTAGTACGGTTGAAAAAAGATACGTCCATCAAGTTCAACCAGGGAATTGAAGGGTAGAGGTGTGGCGCGATATTGGGGAAGGGATGGGATTTTATATTTCTTCATAAGCATTAATGTTATGTTGTTCCAGGAATGTATATAACCCTGTTTTAAAGCTGTTAATTTTTCCTGCTTTGACCAGTTCCGGAGGTAGACTGTTCCATAAGTTCACAGTTCTTATGGTAAAGAAGCCTTGTCACCCCTTGAGACTAAACCTTTTCTTCTCCAGACGGAGGGAGTGCCCCCTCGTCCTTTGGGGGGATTGACCTGGAACAGTTTTTCTCCATATTTTTTGTATGGGCCATTAATATACTTCTAAACATTTATCATATCCCCCCTTAAACGTCTCTTCTCAAGACTAAACAATTGTAACTCCTTTAATCGCTCCTCATAGCTAAGATGTTCCATGCCCCATATTAGTTTAGTCGCGCATCTCTGCACCCTTTCCAGCTCCACAGTGTCCCTTTTATGGACTGGTGCCCAAAACTGAACAGCATATTCCAGATGAGGCCGTACCAATGCTTTATAAAGGGGGAGTATTATGTCCCTGTCCCGTGAGTCCATGCCTCTTTTTATACATGACAATATCCTGCTGGCCTTGGAAGCAGCAGCCTGACATTGCATGCTATTCTGTAGTCTATGATCTACAAGTACACCCAGATCCTTCTCTACCAGTGACTCTGCCAGTTTAATCCCCCCTAAGACATATGACACATGCATGTTATTAGTACCCAGATGCATAACTTTACATTTATCCACATTGAACCTCATTTGCCAAGTGGATGCCCAGACACTTAGTCTATCCAAGTCATCTTGTAACCTATACACATCCTCTATAGACTGTATCGTACAACAAAGCGTGGTGTCATCTGCAAAGATAGAAACAGAGCTGTTAATGCCATCCTCTATATAATTGATAAATAAATTAAACAACAGCGGGCCCAGTACTGAACCTTGGGGTACACCACTAATAACCGGGGACCAATCAGAGTATGAATCCTTGACCCCCACTCTCTGGGTACGATCCATGAGCCAGTGTTCAATCCAGTTACAAACTAAAGTTTCCAAACCCAAAGACCTTAACTTACCTGTCAGACGTCTATGAGGGACAGTATCAAACGCTTTAGCAAAATCCAGAAACACTATATCCACAGCCATTCCTCTGTCAAGGCTTCTACTCACCTCTTCATAAAAGCAAATTAGATTGGTTTGACAACTTCTATCCTTAGTAAACCCATGCTGGCTATCACTTATAATACTATTATCCCCTATGTATTCCTGTATGTAATCCCTTATAAGTCCTTCAAACGATTTACCCACAATGCACGTTAAACTTACCGGTCTATAGTTTCCTGGGGAAGACCTAGAGCCCTTTTTGAAGATTTGCACCACATTCGCCTTGCGCCAGTCCCTTGGCACAATACCAGACACCAGTGAATCTCTAAATATCATGAACAGGGTACAGATATTACTGAACTTACCTATCTAAGAACTCTTGGGTGGAATCCATCTGGCCCTGGAGATTTGCTTACATTTATATCACTTAACTTACCTTTTAACATTTCTACATTAAGCCAGTTCAGTACATTACATGATGTGTTACCAGCACTGACCTGTCCAATGTCAGCTCCTTCTTCGTTAGTATATACAGAACTAAAGAACCCATTCAGTAGCTCTGCTTTCTCTTTATCGCCTGTGACAACCTCCCCATTATGGGGAGGTTTATTTGCTTTTTTGAATTTATATATCTAAAAAAATATTTAGGATTAGTTTTGCTTTCTTTGGCCACCTGTCTCTCATTTTGAATTTTTGCTGTTTTTATTACATTTTTACAGATTTTATTAAGCTCCTTGTACTGTTTAAATGTTATAGCTGACCCATCAGATTTGTATTTTTTGAAAGCTATTTTTTGTTGTTTATTGCTCTTTTAACATAATTTGTCAGCCATGTAGGATTTAGTTTTAATCGTTTATATTTGTTCCCCTTTGGTATATATTTAGCTGTATAGTTATTTAGAGTTGATTTAAAGATGCCCCATTTACCTTCTGTATCAGTATTTGAGAACACCTCCCCCCCAGTCTATGTCCTGTAGTGCAGCCCTCAGCCCAGGGAAGTTTGCCTTTTTAAAGTTATATGTTTTTGCCTTCCCCGCCTGTCTTTGTTTTCTACATTTTAAGTCAAAAGTAACTATATTGTGGTCGCTATTACCAAGGTTTCCCCTCACAGTTACATTACCAACCAGCTCTGTGTTGTTGGAAATGATCAGATCCAACAAGGCATCACTTCTTGTTGGGTCCTCCACAAACTGGCCCATAAAATTATCCTGCAATAAATTAAGGAATTGTCGCCCCTTTGTAGTTTTAGCCAACCCCGGACCCCAATCTATATCTGGATAGTTAAAATCTCCCATTATTACCACTGTACCTGCCCTGGCGGCCCTCTCTATTTATTTATACAGCCGACCTTCTATCTCTTCAGTGATATTAGGGGGTCTGTAGATTACACCAAATATTTTTTCAGTATTTCCCTCCTTTTGTAATTCTACCCACAGTGATTCCACATCCTCAGTATCATCACACACTATGGCATCATTCACACTGACGTTCATACCACTTCTAACATACAGACAGACTCCACCACCTTTTCTGTTCATTCTATCTTTGTGAAACAATGTAAACCCCTGCAGATTGACAGCCCAGTCATGCGAGGAGTCCAGCCATGTCTCAGTGACCCCAACTATATCAATGTGTTCCTCCAGTATCAAGGCCTCAAGCTCCCCCATTTTATTTGCTAGGCTTCTGGCATTTGTGAACATACACTCTACATTTCCATCCTTTATGTTATTGGGGTTAACATTCTAATATTCCCCAAAAAGTTCCCAGAACGTTGATCCAGGGATTAAGTCTGATTAGCATATTTGGAGTCGGGAAGGGATTTTCCCTCCTAGTATGGGGCAAATTGGCATCTGCCTCAAGGCAACCTCAAGGTTTTTTTTTTTGCCATCCTCTGGATCAACACAGTAGGGCAGTGTTCCCAACCAGGCTGCCTCCAGCTGTTGCAAAACTACAACTCCCAGCATGCTGGGAGTCACAGTTTTGCAACAGCTGGAGGTACCCAGGTTGGGAAACACTGCAATAGAGGAAGATTTACTAACTGCAGTGTTTTGGTACACCAGATGTAAGTAAAACTTTACAACTATCAGCCGCCCCTGTGCAAATCACTAATTTAGGCCTCAAATGTGCATGGCTCTCTCTCACTCCGGAGCCCAGTTGCCTGACAACAGTGTAGGGCCACATATGGGGTATTTCTATACTCGGGAAAATTTGCTTTACAATTTGGGGGCTTTTTCTACTTTTACCTCTTATGAAAAAAAAAATTGTAGGCTACACTAGCATATTAGTGTAAATAAAATAGCATTTTCTACACTAACATACTATTAATTTTCACAAGAGGTAAAAGGAGAAAAAGACTCCCAAAATTTGGAACGCTTTTTCTCCAGAGTATAGAAATATTACCCCATATGTGGGCGTAACGTCCTCTGCGGGTGCTTAACATGGCTTAGGAGTGAGAGGCCTGAGGCCTAAATTTGTGATTTGTACAGGGGTGGCCAATAGTTGCAGCATTTCAGACATAAACCCAAAAGAAAAAACAATCACATGAGACCCCATTTTGGAAACTACACCCTTCAAGGAATTTAACAGAGGGGGCAGTGAGCATTTACATCCCCCATGTGTCTGAAAAATTTTTGGAACAGTGGTCTGTGAAATAAAAAAATTTCACATGCACAGCCCAATGTTCCAAAGATCTGTCAAACGGCAGTGGGGTGTAAATGGTAACTGCACTCCTTGTTACATTCCTTGAGGGGTGTCACATGTGGGGGGGGGTCCACTGTTCTGGCACTACATGGGCTTTGAGAACGCAAATGCCCCCCCCCCCCCAACCTCAATTAAAGCCAAATTCTCTCTCCAAAAGCCAAATATTGCTCCTTCTCTTATGAACACTGTTGTGCGTCCGCAGAGCAATTTAAGTCCACATATGGGGTGTTTCCATACTCAGAAGAAAAAGGCCTCCAAAATTTGTAACCCAATTTCTCCCATTACCCTATGTGAAAATAAAAAAATTGGGGTAACACTAGCATTTAAGTGCAAAAAATCCACTTATGGCCCACTGTTCCAAACACTCTTGAGGTTTAAATACTCACTGTACCCCATGTTACATTCCTTAAGTGGCGTAGTTTCCGAAATGGTGTCACAAATGGTTCTGATGTTCTGGCACTATGGGTGCTTTGTAAACGCACATGGCCTCCAACTTCAATTCCAACCAAATACCCTTTTGAGCCCTGTAGTGTGCCAGCAGAGCACTTTACGTCCACACATTGCCTTACTTGGGAAAAATTGGACTACAAGTTTTTTTTTTTTTTTTTCGGGGGGGGGGGGGGGTTCTATTAGCCCTTCTGAAAATGAGAACATTGGGGTAACAGTATCAATTCAGTGAAAAAAATCATTTTTTTCATTTTCACGTCCAACTTTAGCAAAAACTCATCAAACACCTGTGGGGTGTTAAGGCTCACTGTACCCCTTGTTACGTTCCTTGAGGGGTATAGTTTCCCAAATGGTGTGCCATGTGTTTTTTTTTTTTTTTTTGCTGTTCTGGCACCATGGGGGCTTCCTAAATGCGACATGCCCCCCAGAAACCTTTTCAGCAAAATTCTCTCTCCAAAAGCCCAATGGTGCTCCTTCTCTTCTGAGCCCTCTAGTGCGCACACAGAGCACTTTACATCCACATATCGGGTATTTCAATACTCGAGAGAAACTGGGTTACATATTTTGGGGGGCTTTTTCTCCTATTACCACTTGTGAAAATGAAAAATTTGGGATAACATTAGCATTTTAGTGAAAAAAATAGATTTTTTTATTTTCATGTCCAACTTTAACAAAAAGTCGTCAAATACCTGTGGGGTTTTAAGGCTCACTCTACCCCTTGTTACATTCCTTGAGGGGGGTAGTTTCCCAAATAGTGTACCTTGTGTTTTTTTTTTGGCTGTTCAGGCACCATAAGGGCTTCCTAACTGCAACATTCCCCCCCCCCCCCAAAAAAAAACCTTTTCAGCTAATTTCTCTCTCCAAAAGCCCAATGGTGCTCCTTCTCTTCTGAGCCCTCTAGTGCGCTCACAGAGCACTTTACATCCACATATGGGGTATTTCAATACTTGAGAGAAACTGGGTTACAATTTTTTTCTCCTATTACCACTTGTGAAAATGAAATATTTTGGATAACATTAGCATTTTAGTGAAAAAAAATATTTTTCTCATTTTTACATCCAACTTTAACAAAAAGTCGTCAAACACCTGTGGAGTGTTAAGGCTCACTGTACCCCTTGTTACATTCCTTGAGGGGTGTAGTTACCCAAAAGGTGTGCCATGTGTTTTTTTTTATTATTATTTTTTTTTTGCTGTTCTGGCACCATGGGGGCTTCCTAAATACACATGCCCCCTAAAAACCTTCTTCTGAGACCTCTAGTGCGCTCACAGAGTACTTTACATCCACATATGTGGTATTTCCTTACTCCAGAGAGATTGGGTTACAAATTGGGGGGGGGGGGGCTTTCTCTCCTTTTACCGCTTGTAAAAATGAAAAAAGAAAATGGGGCTACAAAAACATGTTAGAGTAAAAAAATGAAGATTTAGATTTTTCTCCTCCACTTTGCTGCTATTCCTGTGAAACACCCACCCAAGTGGTTAACAAACTTTCTAAATGGTATTTTGAGTACTTTGAGGGGTACAGTTATTAAAATTGGGTCATTAATGGGGCAATTCTAATATGAAGGACCCTCAAATCCACTTCAAATTGAACTGGTCCCTGAAAAATTAAGATTTTGAAATTTTCATGAAAAATTGGAAAATTGCTGCTAAACTTTGAAGCCCTCTAATGTCTTCAAAAAGTAAAAACATGTCAACTTTATGATGGAAACATAAAGCAGACATATTTTATATGTGAATCAACATATAATTTATTTGGTATGTCTGTTTCAAAAGAGAGTTTCAAAATCAGAAAAATGCTAAATTTACCAAATTTTCATGAACTTTTGGAATTTTTCATAAAGAAATGATGCAAGTATGGTGAAAATTTATCACTAACATAAAGTAGAATATGTCATGAAATTTTTTTTCTCAGAACTAGTATGATAAGTAAAAGCATCCCAGAGCTATTAATACTTAAAGTTACAGTGGTCAGATTTGCAAAAAATGGCTACATCCTTAAAGGGGTACTCCGGTGGTCAACGTGTTTTTCCGTTTTTGACTTACCCTACTTGTTTTTGTTTCATTTCTATTCTTGTTGTTTAGCCTACTCTATTTCTGTTCTTTGTTGTCTTTTTATCCCCCACTTTGTTTTCCTATCTTTGCCTCTATTTCCTGTTTCTTGCTGTGCTGAAAACTACAAATTCCAGCATGCCACATGCCTTGCTGGTTTGGGGCAGCTCCTTTTTTGTTTTGTTTTGTTTTTTCCACCCTTTACCCATCCTACTATTTTCCTGGGTCAGCCCCCTTATACACAGCACACTAATATAATCAGCCCTGGTTGGGATACACTGGCATACACACACAAAAGGGGCTACAACTCCCAGCATGTGTCATTCAGGAGTCCTCAGTCTGTGGTATTACACCAGCATGCTGCCTCTGTAGTCTCCTGGGGGTTGTAGTTCACCACACCTCTGTAGGGCATACACCAGTGTTTCCCAACCAGGGTGCCTCCAGGTGTTGCAAAACTACTACTACCAGCATGTCCTGACAGCCATTGGGCATGCTAGGAGTTGTAGTTTTGCAACAGCTGGAGGCACACTGGTTGGGAAACACTGGTGTTACATGATGTGTATGCTGAATAGGCTAGAACAGTGTTTCCCTACCAGTGTACCTCCAGATGTTGCAAATCTACAACTCCCAGCATGCCCAAAGTCTGTCGGGCATGCTGGGAGTTGTAGTTTTGCAACAGCTGGAGGCACACTGGTTTGTAAACACTAGCATACACACACAACAGGGACTACAACCCCCAGCATGTGTCATTCAGGAGCCCCCCCCCCCCCTTCACATATAGGGGGAGATTTATCAAAACCTGTGCAGAGGAAAACTTGCCCAGTTGCCCATAGCAACCAATCAGCTTGCTGCTTTCATTTTTATGAAGGCCAGTGAAAAATTAAAGAAGCAATCTGATTGGTTGCTATGGGCAACTGGGCAAGTTTTCTTCGGCACAGGTTTTGATAAATCTCCCCATAGAGATCATTCCCAGTATGAGATTTATTCCCCTGCAGTCCATACATCCCCAACCCGCACACTTATCTTCTCTGCGTTCTTTCTCCTGTGCAGACCTGCGTCCTTAGAATACAGAGAAGGGGGGAGGTGAGGAGGGGGATGAGATGAGGGGGCGTGGCTTATTCCTCTCATGCAGACAGAGAGAAAAAAAAAAAAAAAAAAAAAAGCTGTGACATCTTGTCCACAACAGACTCAGAACTGTGGACAACAGTAAAAGAAAACCCTCAGAACTACAGAACTTCCTGCCCAACAAACAGGTAAGAAAAACACATACACGCTGCCAAAACATATAACACATGTATATTGCAAAAAACTTACAAAGAAGATGCCATATAGTCAAAAAAAATTAACCACCGGAGTACCCCTTTAAGGTCAAAATAGGTTTTGTCCTTAAGGGGTTAAAATAGAATTTACAGACTGGAGGATCACACATCTCTAGCTTGCTACAATCACCCCTGCGAGGGATAGAGGACCACTGAGGGTCCCTAATATCCCCATGGTTGAGTGTAGCAGGCTAGATTTCTTTTTCCATTTTTTGTAACCTAGTTGGTGTGCAATATTTCATGACTGCTTGCTTTTTCTTCTTTATATACTTATACATATCTATAATACACACATAGTTATCATACATACACACATAATTCATACACACATATCTATAATGCATACACACATCATATATACACACCACATACATATATACATACACACATCTATCCTACACACATAATACATGCACATACATCTATCATACACCCATCTATCATACATATCATATACAAACAAACACACATATATCATACACATATATCATCACACATACCACATATATCATACACATGATACATACACACAATACACACATCATACACACATTTATCATACACCTATCATACATACGCACATTATTCATAAACACAGACCTATAATACACACACTCATCTTTTATGCACATCATACATACACACATTTATCATACATGCACCTCATGCATACACACACACACACACACACACACATCTATCCTACACACATGATACATACACACGCATCTATCATACACAAATCTATCATACATACACACATCCACAAAAACACACATATATAATACATACACATATATCATAACACATACCACATATATCACACACATGATACATACACACATCTATCATACATAAACACATCATACACACACACATCTATCTATCTATTATACACACATCTATCTATCTATCTAGTAAGGTGAAAAAGCAATGCAGTTTATTTCCTCATATGTGGCAAGCAATGTTTCGACAGTCTGCACAGTCTTTATCAAGATTTATAAAGACTGTGCAGACAGTCGAAATGTTGCTTGCCACATATGAGGAAATAAACTGCATTGCTTTTTTACCTGATTTGAGTGCTTTGGGACGTTTTACTTGGTATCTACTATTGCTGCCAGTGACCTGGGCTGCGATTGGGCCCGCTTGCACCCACATCATCCAGACATTGCTGGCAGTGCTGCTCTGCTCTACTACTACTTATCTATCTATCCATCTGTCATACAAACACACATGATACATAAACACACATATATAATACATACACATATATCAATCGCACAGTTCTCGCTCTTAGCTCCATTCATTCTCAATGGGGCTGAGCCTTGAGTCCTGAGCTTGACTATGTTGATAAGATAGGAGAGTTGGGAATACCCTTCTAAAAACTTTTGCCAGGGTCTGACGACCATTTCATGTGTATGGAGGCCTATCAACTCTCCGAAGACACCAGGATTCACAGTAACTGGGATAGAGGTACCATGAGTGAGTTTTATCAAAACCTGTGTAAAGGAGAAGTTTACCAGTTGCCCATAGCAACCAATAAGATTGCTTCTTTCATTTTTGAAAAAGCGATCTGATTGGTTGCTATGCGAACCTGGTCAACTTTTCCTCTGGACAGGTTTTGATAAATCTCGCCATAGTATATGTAGTAAAAACAGCTATCTTAGAGAGGAGGTTAAGAAAATTATACTAATGCAGAGTTCTGTGGAAAGCTCCTTTTTTCTAGGGAGATTGAGATTTGGGAAAAACTAGTAAGCAAGATCAAGAAAATAAAGGGATTTTAAGTGGGAGAAAAGAGAAGAAAATTTAAAATAATATAAAATGTGGCAATATTAATGATTAATATTTAATATGGGGGGGGGGGAGATACACATATGAAATATTTCATTCTGCTGCTTAAAAAAATGATATAAAAGGTGGTTGACCTTAAATAACAAAACAAAAAAAATAAGACACCAAGACTCGAGGAGTTGCTTCACAATGGGTAACTTGGTAACTTTACTTAAACATAGAAACTTTATTCATAAAGTAAAAGCTCTCTACTTAAACAGTTCCAACAAACAGCAGTGGAAGGGTAGCCTTGCACAACCGGAGGGCCACAAGAGCTAAGGGGCCCTTGAAATTATTATCCCTCCATTTTGGAGAGTAGCAGAAGAGAAAGAGTGTCCCTCAGTTTAAGGTCAGGACTAGTGATGCCGCGAACATAAAATTTCCGCAAAAGTTTGCGAACTGGCGAACCGGGCGAACTGCCATTGACTTCAATGGGCAGGCGAATTTTAAAACCCACAGGGACTCTTTCTGGCCACAATAGTGATTTAAAAGTTGTTTCAAGGGGACTAACACCTGGACTGTGGCGTGCCGGAGTGGGATCCATGGCAAAACTCCCATGGAAAATTGCATAGTTGATACAGAGTCTGGTTTTAATCCATAAAGGGCATAAATCACCTATTATTCCCAAATGGTTTGGAATAACGTGCTTTAGCCCCCCTTTAGACAGCACATAGATTCCCCCATATTAGGCAGCACATAGTTAGAGCCTCCCTTTAGGCAGCACATAGTTAGATCCCCCCTTTAGACAGCACATAGTGGGATTTGAACACAAGGCCCCAGCGTTGCAAGGCAGCAGAGCTAACCTCGGAGCCACCATGCTACCCTTAGCATACATCCAATATCCACGGTTGCTAAAATGGACAGAGATGTCAGCAGAGAGTACCAGAAAAATTAGGCATGTACACATGCCTGAAAAATTTGGTATTGTTGCCGCCGCTTCTGTAGCAGCGGCCAGAAAAATTGCAGCACCATAACAAGTGGAGCAGCAGAGTCCCGAAAAATTAGGCATGTACATCTGGCTGGAAAATTTGGTATTGTCGCAGCCGCTGCTGTAGCAGCAGCCAGAACAATTTCTGTTTGTTTGGTGGCGGATAAGTCACGCAAGTCATCCGGCATTCAGAGTTCAAATACAGCAGCGTGTGGACCATTTTTAGCCCAAGGCAGCTCATCTGATCAGGCCTTGTTCAGTCAAATGTATCGCCCAGTGTCAGTCCCTTTGGGATCCATCCCTCATTCATCTTAAGAAAGGTGAGGTAATCCAGACTTTTTTGACAAAGGCGACTTCTCTTCTCAGTGACAATACCTCCTGCTGCACTGAAGGTCCTTTCTGACAGAACACTTGAAGCGGGATAGTCCAGAAGTTCAAACGAGAATTGGGATAGCTCAGGCCACAGGTCAAGCCGGCACATCCAGTAGTCAAAGGTTTCATCGCTCCTCAGAGTGTCGATATCTGCGGTTAAGGCCAGGTAGTCTGCTACCTGTCGGTCAAGTCATTCTCTGATGGTGGACCCCGAAGGGCTGTGGCGATGCATAGGACTTAAAAAGCTCCGCATGTCCTCCATCAACAGTATGCATGTACAACATCCTGTCCTTGCCGGCGTGTTCGTGGAAGGAAGATTACTTTCACCTCTTACCCTGTTAGATCCCTGTTGTGCTGTGACATGACCCTTATACGCTGTGTACAGCATACTTCTTAATTTATTTTGGACGTGCTGAATCCTTTCCGCCTTGCTGTAATGCGGTAACATGTCAGGCACTTTATGTTTATACCGGGGGTCTAGTAGCGTGGACACCCAGTACAGGTCATTCTCCTTCATCTTTTTATATGAGGGTCCCTCAACAGGCACGACAGCATGAAAGACCCCATTTGCACAAGGACGGATGCCGAGCTTCTCATGTCCCGTTCCTTGTCCTCAGCGATGTCAGGGAAGGTATAATCTTCTTCCCCCCAGCCACGTACAACACCAAGGGAACCAGATAGGTGACAAGGAGCACCCTGGGATGCCTGCTGTTGTTGGTCTTCCTCCTCCTCTTCAAAGCCACATTCCTCTTCTGACTCTTCTTCCTCACAATCCTCTTTCAGTGTTGCCGCAGGTCCAGCAAGCGTTGCTGATAAGGCTGTTTCTGGTGGTGATGGTGTCCACAACTCTTCCTTTTCACCCTCATCTACTGCCTGATCCAGCACTCTTCGCAGGGAACACTCCAGGAAGTAAACAAACGGTATGATGTCGCTGATGGTGCCTTCGGTGCGACTGACTAGGTTTGTCACCTCCTCAAAAGGACGCATGAGCCTACAGGCATTGCGCATGAGCCTCCAGTAACGTGGCCAAAAAATTCCCAGCTCCACAGATGACGTCCTAGCACCCCGATCATACAAATATTCGTTGATGGCTTTTTCTTGTTGGAGCAGGGGGTCGAACATTAGGAGTGTTGAATTTCAACGTGTCATGCTGTCGCAAATCAAGCGCCTCACTGGCATGTTGTTTCACCGCTGGATATCTGACAAGTGTGCCATGGTCGTGTAGAAACGCCTGAAATGGCCACACACCTTCCTGGACTGCTTCAGGACATCCTGTAAGCCTAGGTACTTGAGCACAAAGCATTGTACAATCAGATTACATATATGTGCCATGCACGGTACATGTGTCAACTTGCCCAACCTCAATGCTGCCAACAAAATAGTTCCGTTGTCACAAACCACCATGCCGATCTCCAGTTGGTGCAGAGTCAGCCACTGGTCCACCTGTGCGTTCAGGGCCGACAGGAGCGCTGGTGCGGTGTGACTCTCCGCTTTGAGGCAAGTCAACCCCAAGATGACGTGACACTGCCGTATCCGGGAAGTGGAATAGCACCTGGGGAGCTGGGGGGGTGGTGCCGGTGATGTGGAGAAAGACGCAGCAGTGCAAGAGGACTCGGCCGAGGATGTTATGGAAGAGGATGGAGTAGGAGGAGTAGAGGAGGTGGCAGCAGGCCTGTCTGCAAGTCGTGGCGGTGTCAACAACTCCTCTGCAGAGCCATGCATTCCATGCTTGGCAGCCGTCACCAGGTTTACCCAATGCGCAGTGTAGGTGATATACCTGCCCTGACCATTTTTTGCAGACCAGGTATCAGTGGTCAGATGGACCCTTGCCACTACACTGTGTGCCAGACATGCCATAATTTCCTTTTGCACAATGGAGTAAATGTTGGGGATTGCCTTTTGTGCAAAAAAAATTTGGCCGAGTGCATTCCACTGTGGTATCCCAATGGCTACACATTTTTGAAAGGCCTCAGACTCCACCAGCTTGTATGGTAAAAGCTGGCGGGCTAGCAGTTCCGACAAGCCAGCTATTAGACGCCGGGCTAGGGGGTGACTTTGAGACATTATCTTCTTGCGCTCAAACATCTCCTTGACAGACACCTGACTGTGGGTAGATGAGCAGGAACTGCTCAAGGCGAGAGACGGAGAGGCGGATGGTTGAGAGGGGGGCAAGGAGACCAGCACTGGTTGACCTGGCTGAAGATGCTGGACCAGGAGGAGGATGGCGGCTTTGACTTTGTGTGCTGCTTGTACTGACGTGTTAATCCCATAGGCGTTTGTGATGTGACATCATGTGCCTTCGCAAAGCAGTTGTGCCTAGGTGGGTGTTGGACTTCCCACGACTCAGTTTCTTCTGGCACAGGTGCAAATGGACTCTCTGTTGTCAGAGGCAGACACAAAAAAATGCCACACTGCTGAGTTCTGCAATGACGGCATTCTGGTGGTGGCAACAGCATGAGTTGATTAGCGTCCCGTCTAGCTGACCCTGGGTGCCGATGCATGTTGTCTGACTGTGCCACTAGCTCCTTGCGATGACCTCCCCCTGCTTCCAACTCGTCTCCTCCTCCTCTCTGTCTCCCCATATGAACTTTCCCCCTCTTCTTCTCTTCTAATGGTCACCCACGTGGCTTCCACCGACACATAGTCATCATCAACACCTTCACCGCTATCTGACACCTCAAGAAAGGAAGCAGCAGCGGGTACAACATCATCATCACACCGTACGTCCATGTGTGTAATGCTGCCTGACTAAGACATATCCCTGTTAACTACATCCTCTGGCAATAATGGTTGCACATCACTCATGTCTTCAAACTGATGTGTAAATAACTCCTCTGATGGATCAAGTAAAGCTGCTGTGGTGCTAGTGTTGGTGGCAGGCGGGCAAGTGGTGGCATGGGAGGTGCCCGAAGCTAAGCTAGAGGAGGAGAAGGACGGTGCGTCAAGGTTCTGAGCGGAAGCTGTAGTAGATTAGGTGTCTTGTGATACCCAGTCAACTAAGTCCTCAGAACTTTGGGGGTTCAGGGTACGTGGCCTCTGAACACTGGCCATTCTAGGGCCAAAGGGAATCCCAGCACCACGACGGCCGTGTGGGGTGGCCTTCCTCTGCCTGTAATTTTTTGGGTTAAATTTGCACAAGTGTCACACCAAATGTGATTTGCACTAGGGTGACACAATTTGCCCTGCAGGCAAAAAAAAAAAAAGGCAACTGTGACGTGAACTGACGACTGGTTTTATTTAACAGCCAAAAAAGGCCTTTTTTTTATTTGCACAACTGTCACACCTAATGTGATTTGCACTAGGGTGACACAATTTGCCTTGCAGGCAAAAAAAACTGGCAACTGGGACGTGAACTGACAGTGACGACTGATTTTATTTAACAGCCAAAAAAGGTTTTTTTTTTTTATTTGCACAACTGTCACACCAAATGTGATTTGCACTAGTGTGACAATGAGCAAAAAAGCTTGCCAGCGGAGTTCCCCTTTTAAGCAGTGGTCCCCAACCAGGGTGCCTCCAGCTGTTGCAAAACACACGGACTGATATATTTCAGCCCTTTGAATACTGTAGTAGTTGCTTTAAAGAAAAAAAAGCTTGCCAGCGGAGTTCCCCTTTTAAGCAGTGGTCCCCAACCAGGGTGCCTCCAGCTGTTGCAAAACACACGGACTGATATATTTCAGCCCTTTGAATACTGTAGTAGTTGCTTTAAAGAAAAAAAAGCTTGCCAGCGGAGTTCCCCTTTTATGCAGTGGTCCCCAACCAGGGTGCCTCCAGCTGTTGCAAGACACAGACTGATATCTTGCTTGAAGGAACTTAAGTTTGATTCTGGAGTACCCCTTTTAACCAGCGGTTCCCTCCCAACCAGGACTGATATCTTTCAGCCCTAAAAAAGGGCTTTTTTGGGTGCTGTCCTTAAAGCAGATGTTACACTAGTGCTTTAGAAGTAAACTGGACCCTGAATACACCACCTAGCAGCAACCTAGCTATCGCTTTCCCTATACAGCAGGAGCAGCTTCTCTGACCCTCCACTTCCTAAGCCTAAGCCTGCAGCATGCTGAATGAGGCTAAAATGGCATCCGTGCAAGAGGTAGGAGGGTCTGGAAGGGAGGGACTGCTGCTGATTAGCTGTAATGTGTCTGCTGACTGACTCACAGGGTCAAAGTTTACTGCAATGTTAAAGTATAGGGGGCGGATCGAACTTCACATATGTTGGCCCGGCAATGCGAACGCGAACATGCTAAATTCGCCGGGAACTGTTCGCCGGCAAACAATTTGCGACATCTCTAGTCAGGACAAAGGTGGTACACAGGATGTCTTAAATAAGTCCAGATAGTAACCAGGCTTTGTTTCACGAGTTCCTGGTAGGCCTTGAAAATTAACTCTAGGCTAGGATTTGAGGCTTTGAGACAACAACTCTACTCAAAAGATGTGGTTGGGGAAAAGTAGTGGAGATCAATGTTGGAATAATTGTGCTCTATGACTTCCTTCTAGCTGTAGATGCCATCTGTTCAAGGCTACAAAGAGGAGGTGCAGAAGAAAAAAAAAGTTGGTTGTGTAGCTTTATCCTCTACAGGAGTTAAAAAAATCTGACACCCTGTTTACCCGCACTAAACCCCATATACTGTAATATTCAGCTGCATTGCATTCAAGCATGCAATGAAGGCAGGGAGCCGACTCACCCAGCTCCCGTACCTCCTCCATATTATCTGTCCTCCCAATCCCTATCATAAATATGTAAATTAATGTCCTGGGTGAGCGCAGAGAGAGCAGAGTATTCACCTGCAGCATTCATTAGCATATTAATGACAGGGAGGGCAGAAAGAAAATATGGAGGAGGCAGGGGAACTGGATGAGCTGGCTTCCTGCCTTTATTGCGTGTTGGAGCTCAATGCAGCTGAAGATTACAGTGCCATAACTCAGGAAATACTCAATGGATTTAAGTAAGTGATCCCTCTTTGTAAAGCTGTTCACCCGCCCTATAACACAGTATATTGGGTTTGTGCAGGTAAACAGGGTGTCAGATTCTCTTTAAAAGAGTTACTGAAACAGACCAACAATTGGGAGAAACATAAGACCCACATGCTGCAAGTAAAAATTTGAAGCCTATTAGACATTAAAGACATACTAATGCCATAATGAAATAAATGTCTCTTACTGACATATTACATTTTGCTTACTTTCACTTACAACAGAAATATTAGAGGTTTACACAAAAAGCAATTCCTTTACATACCAAACCAAAGACAGAGCAACAAAAGCTAAAAGGGGCAATCCACCCAAATCTTGACATATGAAATCATGTCAGAAGGGAGGAATTACCAAAACTATAGGATGCCCCTCATCCCATTAATGGAAATCCACACTGCTGCATCCTAAGCATAATTTTATTAAATCTTTGCTTAGAATGTTGTATCAGGGATTAGTAGGGGCAGAAATCGCAGAGTAGAGTCAAACAGCCCCTTTGTTCAGGAAATTGTTTGTGTTCTGAGCTCATGGCCTTAGGATCTCTTGGCATGTGTCTAGAAAAGGTCAGAGTAGCTGTGTATTTTTTTTATTTTTTTATTCGGAATATTGTCTTTATATAATGTACCGGTGTCCTGAGAGTCCATTCATTTTCTATGTGCTCCTAATTTTGTATAGGGAAAAGTAGACAACTAAATGTTATTTCCCTGTTCCATAGCTTTTCAATTAATGCACTGTTCTTATAGCCAAAGGCTGTCCAAGCATGCTGAGAGTTATAGTATTGCAACAGCTGGAGGCACACTGTTTGGAAAATATTTCCCTATAGAGAAGCCTATGGAGAAAATGAAAAAAAAAACTGAAAAACCATCATACTTGCATAAAAAAAAAAAATACCACTGGCTCAAAATAGCCATATAACACTACAAACCAAACCCAGTGTATTTAGTATGCTACAATTTACTATAAACTTTACAGTAACAACTGACCACTAAATAAATAAATTATAATGAAATACATTTTTTCAAAAACAATCTCCCAGAGTTACTAAAACAGCCCACTTCTTAGACAGTGTAAAATTAGACCAGACTAGACTAATCAGTTTAAGAATATACCAGATTATCACAATGGTTAAGGTTAGTGCATCTTTAGACTATCTAGTCTAAGTTTAGACCAACTATTAAAGGGGTATTCCAGGAAAAAAAAATGTTTTATATCAACTCCAGAAAGTTAAACAGATTTGTAAATTACTTAAATTAAAAAATCGTAATCCTTCCAATAATTATCAGCTGCTGAAGTTGAGTTGTTCTTTTCTGTTTGGTAACAGTGCTCTCTGCTGATATCTCTTGTTGTATTGGGAACTGCAAGGAGTAGAAGAGGTTTGCTATGGGGATTTGCTTCTACTCTGGACAGTTCCCGAGACAGGTGTCATCAAAGAGCACTTAGACAGAAAACAACAACTCAACTTCAGCAGCTCAGAAGTACTAAAGGGATTAAAAATTTTTTATAGAAGTAATTTACAAATCTGTTTAGCTTTCTGGAGCCAGTTGATATATAACAAAAAAGTTTTTTCCTTCCTGGATGAACCCTTTAATTGGCTCAAACTGCACCAGAATTTTGCGCCAGTGCGGTTCACAGCTTGGTGCACAGTGTTGCATCTTAAAGGGGTACTCCGGTGATCAATGTGTTTTTCCGTTTTTGACTTATCCTATATTTTTTGTTTCATTTCTATTCTTATTGTTTAGGCGACTCTATTTCCGTTCTTTGTTGTCTTTTTATCCCCCACTTTGTTTTCCTATCTTTGCTTCTATCTTCTGTTTCTTGCTGTGCTGAAAACTACAAATCCCAGCATGCCACATGCCTTGCTGGTTTAGGGCGGCTCCTTTTTTTTTGTTTGTTTGACCCTTTACCCATCCTACTATTTTCCCGGGTCAGCCCCGTTATACACAGCACACTAATATAAATCAGCCATCGTTGGGGATGCACTGTCATACACACAAAAGGGACTACAACTCCCAGCATGTGTCATTCAGGAGTCTTCAGTCTGTGGTATAACACCAGCATGCTGCCTCCATAGTCTCCTGGGGGTTGAGTTCACCACACCTCTGTAGGGCATACACCAGTATTTCCCAACCAGGGTGCCTCCAGATGTTGCAAAACTACAACTCCCAGCATGCCCTGACAGCCTTTGGGCATGCTAGGAGTTATAATTTTGCAACAGCTGGAGGCACACTGTTTGGGAAACACTGGTGTAACATGATGTGTATGCTGAATAGGTTAGAACAGTGTTTCCCAACCAGTGTACCTCCAGCTGTTGCAAATCTACAACTCCCAGCATGTCCAAAGTCTGTCAGGGCATGCTGGGAGTTGTAGTGTTGCAATAGCTGGAGGCACATTGGTTTGTAAACACTAGAATACACACACAACAAGGGCTACAACTCCCAGCATGTGCCATTCAGGAGTCCTCCCTTCCCCCTTCACATATAGAGATCATTTCCAGTCCGAGATTTATTCCCCTGCAGTCTGTACATCCCCAGCCCGTGCACCTTCTCATCCTCCCCTTCAGATAACACTTTTATCTTCTCTGTGTTCCTTCTCCTGTGCAGACTTGTGTCCTTAGAATACAGAGCAGGGGGGAGGGGAGGTGAGGAGGAGCTGTGTACTGTGACATCTTGTCCACAACAGACTCAGAACTGTGGACAACAGTAAAAGAAAACCCTCTGAACTACAGAACTTCCTGCCCAACAAACAGGTAAGAAAAACACATACATGCTGCCAAAACATATAACACATGTATATTGCAAAAAAACTAAACTTACAAAGAAGATGCCATATAGTAAAAAAAAAAAAATAACCACCGGAGTACCCCTTTAAGGCAGGCCAACTTTGTCTAAGATGTGACCCCTTCACAAAAGCCATGCTCTTTTGTAGAACTCAGCGAAAAAAAATCTAATACAATAAATGTGATGCACAACATGCCAAAATGTTGGTACATTTTCAATAGTAAACCTGACCCGACAAACCAAGAATGAATTGGTATAAAAACTTTAAAAATAAAAAAAAAATTTGGGCACATGAGCTACAAAAGTGCTATAGTACAGGTTCATGTGTAAAATGAGCCCCATTTACAAATGGACATGAACCAGAATAGTAAATCTATGTAGTGATGAGTGGCAGGGGCCATATTCAAATTTGCGATATTTTGTGAATATATGGACGAAAATTTGTCCTATGTTCGCAAAATTTGCATATTTGCTATGTTTGTTTACTTTCTTTCCATGAAATTTGCATAGTGCACATGGGAGATTATATCTTTCACCTAAAAGAAGGGAGGGATCAGTATCCTCTGGAAGAGCCGATATTCACGAATATTTGCATATTCGCATTGTAAGGATTCCTCCTTGGGGGATTAGCTCTGGGATCGTCCTGGTCACTTGCCACGGGACACGTTCCTCCCAATAATCCGTATACAAGTCTGGCTCCTCGTCAGCTTTATTTCCACAGGTTGCAGGTAAAACAAAACATAAACAGGAACAAAATAAAGTCCTAGACCGTCTGGTAACTGACTACACATATCAGCATGCCCTGACTACTAACTGGTGAGCTACCCTCAGCCAGTTAAACATGTGACTCCTGCAACCTGTTACTCACAGTTCACACCACTTCTTGGACCACTCGCAGCACCTTCTGCGTGTTACCTAAACAGGGCCCGTGTGTCTCCCCCTCTAACAGCCAGCATACTGTTTCCCAGGGAGAGCCCCAACTATTCTGTTTTCTTTCCTTTTAAACACACTTCCCCTTCCTGATACCTCATTAATCAGGCCACAGGTGTATTCTCCAGAGTTAGCAAGGGAAATACACCCTTTCCTTGCCACACTGCCACAGCATATACGAAATATTCGTGCTCCACACCAACTCACACAGTAAATAATATTGGAGCCTTCTTTGGACCACAAGCATGAAGCAGGGAGCGATTATCACTTATTTTTTACACAGTACACATCACTGTTGTGATGTGTACTGTGAAGAAAAAAAATCTAATATTCGTCATTATGAATATATAGCGCTATATTCTAAATATTCGCAAAATCTTGAAGTGCCGATGTTCGCAGTAAAAATTAGCATTTTTAACCCCTTAAGGACAAACACAAATAAACCTGTACGCCCCTGAAAGACCAGGCCTGTTTTTTCAAATCAGGGATGTCTGTCTTTATTAGAGAATAACTCTGGTAACGTTTTGCCAATCACGATAATTCTGACATTGTTTTTTTTGTCACAAGTTGTCCTTCATGTACATAGTAAAAGTAAGCTGATATCATTTGTAGTTTTTTTTTTTTTTTACAATGCAAAAAATCATGACATTTTTTAAAAAATTACGATTTTTTTGCTATTTTAACACTAATAGGTTGCATACATAATGACCAAATAGTTTATGAAACTTATACTTTCAGATGTCTACTTTATTTTGACAGCATTTTTTTTGTTTTTAATTAACATTTTAAATTAATTAGAAGCCTAACAATTTAACTTGAAATTTTGAAAATTTTGAGAATTTGAAAAGTACATCTTTTTTTTGTGTGCTATGCAAGGTTTGCAGACATTTTAAGGTAGTAGAACATAGGAACACCCCCTCAAATTACCCAATTTTAAAAACTAGACCCCTCAAGGTATTCGCTAGGGGGTACAGTGAGTATTTTAACACCATAGTTTTTGGGCAGGAATTAGTACAATGTCAGTGATAAAAATTCAAAATTTGCCTTTTTTCACAAATGCATCATTTGTGGGGCATATTTTTTGTACATCACTTCTGATATTGCAAGAAATGCACCCTATATTTTATTAAGCTGCTCGGCCCGTGGTCGCTTAGGCCATATTTGGTTCCTTGGCCGCGTGGTAGGACCCCAAAGGAGAGGAGCCCCCTTTGGCTTTCAGGGCATCATTATATGAATATTCCCCATTCATACTGCGTTTCTGCAGTATAGGTGTCCATTGTCATGTCAAAAAAGGGATGCCAATGTATACTGTAGCAGTCAGAAATGAATGGAGCTGCTACAGTATACGTCAGCATCACTCTTTTTGACGTGATGCTGACGGATACCTCTAACACTGCGGAAACGCAGTATGAATGGGACACAGTGTAGGGTAACATAGAGCGCATCTGCAGCATATTTCACACCGCGGATGCCCCCGGCAGTCACAAGGGCGAGATCACTGCTGTGGCTGGGTAACTCAGTGTGTCCACTCATGACTGCCGGCAGGAAATCCACCACTATTAGTGGACACACAAAGCTACCCAGCCGCAGCAGGGAGCTCATTATTGTGACTGTTGGCGGACATCCGCAGCAGGTAATATGCTGCCGATGTGCACCGTGTGATCCTACACATTATACATTTTTATTTTTTACTATATTTATTTAATTAATGTGTTTTTATTTTTTTTAAACTTTTTACACTTTTTTCACACTTTTTTTACACTTTTTTATTTATTTATTTTTTCACACTTTTTTTACACTTTTTTATTTATTTATTTTTTTTACACTTTTTTTATACTTCTTGTTTTTATACACTTTTATTGATATTTTTTTCACTTTTTTAATATTTTGGAATACTTAGTATTCCAAAGCATTGCAGATATATGCTGCCTGCTAGTTTTACACTAGCAGGCAGCATATGAGCATGTGCCTCTGGCACGTCCTCACAGGCAATAACCAGGGCAGACCTGGGGGTCCTTGTAAAGACCCCCGGCTGCCCAGGTAAGCAGCAGCACCCCGCGATCATTGCGGGGTGCTACAGGTAAGAGACAGAGGGAGCCCCCTCCCCCTGTCAAAACTCCTTACAGCTTGCGGTCGCTTCTGACCGCGGCTGTAAGGGTTAAACTGCCGGGACCGAAGTTGTCTTCGGTCCCGGCAGTGCGGCAGGTCCCCGCCCGCCGGGGATCACACACAGCACCCTGCGATCGCGCTGCAGGGTGCTGCAGGGGTGACAGAGGGAGCTCCCTCTGTCATAACACTTACAGCCCGCGGTCAATTCCGACCGCGGCTGTAAGGGTTAAACTGCCGGGACTGAAGTCTACTTCAGTCCCGGCAGTGCGGCAGGGTCCCGGCTGTGTGTTACAGCTGAGTCCCTGCCGCGATCTCGTGGGTGCACTGGGCAGCACCCACGAGAACCATGGACGAGTATACACGTCCTGGTGCGGGAACGTGCATCCATGATCGTAAAGGGGTTAATATTCGCGCTCAACACTAAATCTATGCACAAATGAGATTAAAACTATGCCAGTGTATAAAAAAAACTGTCTTAGTAAATTCCCCCAGCATGCACCACTTTTATGTTCCAAATAAGTGTCTAGTCAGTTTCAAAGTATGGCTTAAAGGGGTACTCCGGCACTAAGACACTCGCCGGAGCATTGTGACGCCATGGCCCAGCCCCATGTGACATCACGCTCTGCCCCCTCAATGCAAGCCTATGAGAGGGGGCGTGGCACACTGAGGGGGCGGAGCGTGATGTCACATGGGGTGGGGCCGTGATGTCACAATGCTCCAGCCCTGTGATCGCCAGTAATCAGACCTGGAGCAAACATGCTCCGGGGACTGATTGTAATGGGGTGCTGCGTGCAAGATCATGAGGGTCCCCAGCGGCGGGACCCCCGCAATCAGGCATCTTATCCCCTATCCTTTGGATAGGGGATAAGATGTCTTAGTGCCAGAGTACCACTTTAAATATAGACTATCTATAGCCACATCCCTTTTGGTGGATGAAAATGAAAAACTGCTAGTGTGCTGAATTTTATTATTCTTTCTGGTGCAAACTTCAGTCAATGCAACACAATTCTGGCTCTTGAGGCATAGGAAATGTGGCCCACTGTTTTTAGTCACTTTTCACCATTATCAAGTTCTCTGTACTTTGTAAGTCAATGGGAACAATTTTGCTTTTGACTAAAGGCAGAAAACACATACATTTTATATCTTGCACTTCTCACAGCTGACTTTTGCTACAGTTTTATCCAGTGCAGGAAATCCTCTGTTACAGATTTCTGTCTATAATGAACCACTCTGGACAAAATTTATCAATGAGTAATCCAGGCTGTTTACTATGCAAAGGATTGCCCAGACTGGATACTGTAGCAAATTCTCAGCTGTTAGAATGATTAGGTCTGTGGAGGGTTTGTAAGAAATAAATGTTTTCATTTACTAGCAGCAAAAAGAAATCTTGAAAATTGTCGAGGAATTAAAACACAAGTAGGAATGTGCAAGGATTTTCATTATGCAATGTCTATGGCTTCAATTGTATAAACAGAAAAACTTCTCTGAGCTGAAATTATTTTTTTTTCCAAACAGGAACTTATATGGACTAACATCTTTCTATCTATCTATCTATCTATCTATCTATCTATCTATCTATCTATCTAAGTATAAACCAATAAAGAGCAGCACATCCAATGAGAAAAATCCTGGGGTGCCAGTAAATTGAATCTCGGTGCTCCGATCCTCGTTTTAAATATAATTGATAGTAGGCAGCACACCAACTTAAGTGAAATCAAGTGTTCTTTATTCCATGTAAGAGAGACAATGTTTCAGCGATCTCACATCGCCATTTTCAAGTTGAAAATGGCGATGTGAGATCGCTGAAACGTTGTCTCTCTTACATAGAATAAAGAACACTTGATTTCACTTAAGTTGGTGTGCTGCCTACTATCAATTATATCTAGCTATCTAGAAACAAAATATGCAGCACTATCAAACCAAATTAAGGTGTAGCTGGTGACAGCGTCCAGAAAACCGGATAAAGGTTTCTCCTAGATATCCACCCAAAAGACACAGCACTCCATAGATCAAAAAAAAACTTGTATTTATTCCATCATATTAAGTCAACAAGCAACGTTTCTGCTCTCTATGGAGCCATTTTCAAGCTTAGGTGACACATAGTCTTAGGGTTTTTTTTTTTTCATCAACTGGTGTAAAGAAGTTAAACAGATTCCAGTACTTATTAGCTGCTGAATACTACAGAGAAAATTATTTTCTTTTTGGAACACAGAGCTCTCTGCTGACATCACGAGCACAGTGCTTTCTGCTGAGATATCTGTCCATTTTAAGAACTGTCCAGAATCCCCATAGCAAACATATGCTGCTCCGAGCACTGTGCTCGTGATGTCAGCAGAGAGCTCTGTGTTCCAAAAAGAAAATAATTTCCTCTGTAGTATTCAGCAGCTAATAAGTACTGGAAGGATTAAGATTTTTAAATAGAAGTAATTTACAACTCTGTTTAACTTTCTGGCACCAGTTGATTTAAAAAAAAAAAAAAGAGTTTTCCACCGGAGTACACCTTTAACCCCTGAAAGACGCAGCCCATTTAGGCCTTAAGGACGCAGACAATTTTATTTTTCCGTTTCCGTTTTTTCCTCCTCGCCTTCAAAAAATCATAACTCTTTTATATTTTTATCCACAGACTAGAATTAGGGCTTGTTTTTGGCGCTACCAGTTGTCCGTTGTAATGCCATCACTCACTTTACCATAAAATATGGCGCAACCAAAAAATTACTATTTGTGTGGGGAAATTAAAAAGAAAACCACAATTTTGCTAATTTTGGAAGGTTTAATTTTCACGCCGTACAATTTACGGTAAAAATGACATGTGTTATTTATTCTTTGGGTAAATACAATTAAAATATTACCCATGATAACATACTTTTCTATTACTGTTGCGCTTAAAAAAAATCACAAACTTTTTAACCAAATTAGTGCGTTTAAAATCCCCCTATTTTGAAGACCAATAACTTTTTCATTTTTCTGTGTAAGCGGCGGTATGAGGGCTCATTTTTTGTGCCGTGATCTGTACTTTTTATTGATACCATATTTGCTTATATAAAACTTTTAATACATTTTTTATCAATTTTTTGGGGAATAAAATGTTATAAAAAAGCAGCTATTTTGCATTTTTTTTTACGTTCACGCCGTTCACCGTACGGTATCATTAACATTTTATTTTAATAGTTCAGATATTTACGCACGCGGCGATACCAAATATGTATATAAAATATTTTTTAACACTTTTTGGGGGTGAAATAGGGAAAATGGGACAATTTAAGTTTTTATTGGCAGAGGGGGTTTTTCACATTTTTTTACTTTATTTTTTTACTTTTTTTACTTTTATTTTTACACTTTAATAGTCCCAATAGGGTACTATTTATAGCAATCATTTGATTGCTAATCCTGTTCAGTGCTATGTATAGGACACAGCACTGTTCAGGGTTATCGGTCATCTTCTGCTCTGGTCTGTGGGAAGGCAGATCAGAGCAGAAGACTCCCGAAAAACAGCGGAGGCAGGTGAGGGGACCTCCGGATGCCGTGCAGGATGATCGGATGATCCATTTTAGTGTCCGCAATGCTGCAGATGCCGTGATCTTTATTGATCACGGCATCTGAGGGGTTAATGGCGGACATCCGCGGCATCTCGGGTGTCTGCCATTACTGGCGGGTCCCTGGCTGCGATCAACAGCCGGGATCTGCCGCGCATGATCCGGGCATCGCTCCGATGCCCACGGTTTTGCTTAGGACATAAATGTATGTCCTGGTGCGTTAAGTACCACGACACCAGGACATACATTTATGTCCTTCGTCGTTAAGGGGTTAAGGATCCTTGACATACGCGTTCGTCATGACACCCTGGTAATTAAGGACCCATGACGTACGCGTACGTCATGGAGAATTCTGGCCCCCGCCGAGCACCGGGCGTGGATTGGACCGGGATGCCTGCTGAAATCATTCAGCAGGCATCCCGTGCAAACGCCCAGGAGAGTCATCAGACCCCCCCATGTCGGCGATCACGGCAAATCGCAAGTGAAATCACACTTGCGATTTCCGCGATTCCGGGTCATTACGGGTCTATGGTGACACGGAATAGAAGGGGGATCGCGGGTGTCCATGGCACCTACGATCCCCCTGAAGGGATAGGAGTGAGGTGGCAGGGGTGCCACCCCTCCTATCCCTGCTATTGGTGGTCTAGACGGGAGGATTAACTTTTGTTTTCCCCTTTATGCCCACCCACAATAGGCGGGGCAGGACGGGGAAACAACACAGGACCAGGCGCAGAAGATCCACTTACCGATCCGGAGGCTGCGGGGCGCAACGGAGATCGGCAGGCGGCGACGTTGTGCGGCTGGATCCTACGGAAGCCGGTGAGTTGCCTATCGAGATCTGGAGGGTACAGTCTGAGACCACTAGATAGTGGTCTCTAACTGTAGCCCTCCAGATGTTGCAAAACTACAACTCCCAGCATGCCCAGACAGCTGTTTGGGCATGCTGGAATATGTAGTTTTGCAACAGCTGGAGGGCTACAGTTTGAGACCACTGTCACACTGTCACCTCCTAGCATGCCCAAACTGCTGTTTGCTGGGATTTGTAGTTTTGCAACATCTGGAGGTTCACAGTTTGGAGATCACTTTGCAGTGTTCTCTAAAACTGTAGCCCTCCAGATGTTGCAAAATTGCAAATCCCAGCATGCCCAAACAGCTGTCTCGGCATGCTGGGAGTTGTAGTTGCGTACCTCCAGCTGTTGCATAACTACATCTCCCAGCATGCCCTTTGGTGATCAGTACATGCTGGGAGTTGTAGTTTTACAACAGCTGGAGGGACACTGGTTGGAAAATACTGAGTTAGATAGCAGAACCTAACTGAAGGTTTTGCAACCAGTGTGCCTCCAGCATCCCAGCATGCATGGTCTGTCAGTACATGCTGGGAGTTGTAGTTTTGAAACAGCTGGAGGTTTGCCCCCCCATGTGAATGTACAGGGTACATTCACACGGGCAGGTTTACAGTAAGTGTCTTGCTTCAAGTTTGAGCTGCGGCAATTTTTTTGCCACAGCGCAAACTCCTAGCTAGAAACTCACCGTCACATACCAGTGCGAACGAACCCTAAAAACACTACACTACACTAACACAAAATAAAGGATAAAACACTACATATACACCCCTTACACTGTCCCCCCCCCCAATAAAAATTAAAAACGTATTGTATGGCAGTGTTTCCAAAACGGAGCCTCCAGCTGTTGCAAAACAACAACTCCCAGCCTTTCTGGACAGCCACTGCATGTCCAGGCATGCTGGGAGTTTAGCAACAGCTGGAGGCACCCTGTTTGGGAATCACTTGCCTAGAATACCCATATGTCCACCCCTATGCAATCCCTAATTTAGTCCTCAAATGCGCATGGCGCTCTCACTTCAGAGCCCTGTCGTATTTCAAGGAAACAGTTTAGGGCAACATATGGGGTATTTCCGTACTCGGTAGAAATTGCACTACAAATTTTGGGGGTCTTTTTCTCCTTTTACCCGTTATGAAAAGGAAAAGTTGGGGGCTACACCAGCTTGTTAGTGTAAAAAAAAAAAAATAAATGTACACTAACATGCTGGTGTTGCCCCATACTTTTTATTTTCACAAGCGTTAAGAGGAAAAAAAGACCCCCAAAATTTGTAACGCAATGGAAATACCCCATATGTGAGCGTAAAATGTTCTGCGGACGCACAACAAGGCTCAGAAGTGAGAGTGCACTATGTACATTTGAGGCCTAAATTGGTGATTTGCAAAGGGGTGGCTGATTTTACAGCGGTTCTGACATAAACGCAAAAAAAAGAAATACCCACATGTGACCCCATTTTGGAAACTACACCCCTCACGGAATGTAAAAAGGGGTATAGTAAGTCTGAACACCCCACAGGTGTTTAATGAAAATTCTTCAAAGTTGGATGGAAAAATGAAAAAAAAAATATTTCACTAAAATGCTGGTGTTACCCTAAATTTTTCATTTCACAAGGGAAAATAGGAAAAAAGCCCCCAAAATTTCTAACCCCATTTCTTCTGAGTAAGGACATACCCCATATGTGGATGTTAAGTGTTCTGCTGGCGAACTACAATGCTCAGAAGAGAAGGAGCGCCATTGGGCTTTTGAAGAGAACGTGTGTTTACAAAGCCCCCACAGTGCCAGAACAATGGGCCTCCCCACATGTGACCCCATTTTGGAACCTACACCCCTAAAAGTAATGTAATAAGGGGTACAGTGAGCATTTACGCCCCACAGGTGTCTGACAGATTTTAGGAACAGTGGTCCGTGAAAATGAAAAGTGTAATTTTTCATTTGCACAGCCCACTGTTCCAAAGATCTGTCAAACGCCAGTGGGGTGTAAATACTCACTGCACCCCTTATTAAATTCTGTGAGGGGTGTAGTTTCCAAAATAGGGTCACATGTGGGGGGGTCCACTGTTCTGGCACCACGGGAGACTTTGTAAACGCACATGGCTTGACTTCCATTCCAAAAAAAATTTCTTCCCAAAAGCCCAATGGCGCTCCTTCTCTTCTGAGCATTGTAGTGCACCAGCAGAGCATTTGATTTCCACACATGAGGTATTTCCATACTCAAAAGAGATGGGTTTACAAATTTTGGGGTGCATTTTGTCCTATTATCCCTTGTAAAAATGTTAAATTTGAGGGAAAACTAGCATTTTAGTGGAAAAAAATCATTTACACATCCAACTTTAACGAAAAGTCGTCAAACACCTGTGAGGTGTTAAGGCTCACTGGGCCCCTTGTTACGTGCCTTGAGGGGTGTAGTTTCCAAAATAGTTTGCCATTTGTTTTTTGTTTTTTTTGCTGTTCTGGTACCATAGGGGCTTCCTAAATGTGACATGCCCCCCCCCAAAAACCATTTCAGAAAAACTCACTCTCCAAAATCCCACTGTCACTCCTTCCCTTCTGAGCCCTCTACTGCACCACTGCAACACTTGACATACACATATGAGGTATTTCCTTACTCGAGGGAAATGGGGTTACACATTTTAGGAAGAATTCTCTCCTTTTACCCCTTGTAAAAATTCAATAACTGGGTCTACAAGAACATGCCAGTGTAAAAAATGAAGATTTTGAATTTTCTACTTCAATTTGCTGCTATTCCTGTGAAACACCTAAAGGGTTAACAAACCTTTTGAATGTCATTTTGAATGCTTTGAGGGGTGCAGTTTTTATAATGGGGCTATTTATTGGGTATTTCTTGTAAGAAGGCCCTTCAAATCCAGTTCAAAACAGAACTGGTCCCTGAAAAACTTCGATTTTGAAAATTTTGTGAAAAATTTGAAAATTGATGCTATACTTTGAAGCCCTTTGATGTCTTCCAAAAGAAAAAACATGTCAACTTTATGATGGAAACATAAAGTAGACATATTGTATATGTGAATCAATATATAATTTATTTGGAATATTCATTTTCCTTATAAGCAGAGAGCTTCAAAGTTTAAAAAATGCTAAATTTTCTATTTTTTCATAACATTTTTGCATTTTTCACCAAGAAATGATGCAAGTATCGACAAAATGTTACCACTAACATAAAGTAGAATATGTCACCAAAAAACAGTCTCGGAATCAGAATGACAGGTATAAGCATCCCAGAGTTATTAATGCTTAAAGTGACAGTGGTCAGATGTGCAAAAAATGGCTGCGTCCTACAGTGAAAATTGACTGGGTCCTTAAGGGGTTAAATACCCAACTCTGTGCTCATTACACAGTACACAATCAGGTGCTAATTACAATGAAAACAATCAACTAATAAAGTGCATATATCATGTAAACAAACATAATTATAAAGTGCAAAATATTCATAGTGAACAATTCAATGTCCATATCTTTACATTCACAGTGACAATCACAAATTTGTGTTAAAAAGAGCATAAAAACTATTAAAAGATGCTTGAAAAAGACAGTTCCATATTCATTACATTAATTAATCATAAAACATAACTCCTGTGTTACTAGAAATGACCATATTCATACATTGTATGATGAAGAAGACGCTTACCGGCTCTGCCTCTCTGTAATGGCGCCGGCGGCGTGTGAATATCCCACCGCGCATGTGCCTGAACGTGAAACACATCGATACGTCACAGGGACCATCATGTGACCTCAGTCATGTGACTGTATACTCCGGATCATCAGCTGCCCGCAACCACGACTACCACTGATGCCAAGCTCTCAGCGAGAGTCGGGACACAGGGAGCAGAGCACCCAGATTGGACAGATGGTGGTAGGCTCCCCTACAGCAATATTCGCACAACATATATATATATATATATATATATATATATATATATATATATATACTGTAATTGTCCACTAGGAATATTTTGCACTTTATGATTATGTTTGTTTACATGATATATGAACTTTATTAGTTGATTGATTTTATTGTAATTAGCACCTGATCGTGTACTGTGTAATGAACAATGAGTTTGGTATTTAAACCCCCTAAGACTTTGTGTCACATAAAGGGGTACTCCGGTGGAAAACTTTTTTTTTATGAACTGGTGCCAGAAAGTTAAACAGATTTGTGAGTTAAAAAATCTTAATTCTTTTGGTACTTTTTAGCCGCTGTATGCTACATAGGAAATTCTTTAATTTTTGAATTTCTTTTTTGTGTTGTCCACGGTGCTCTCTGCTGACAACTCTGTCCATTTCAGGAACTGTCCAGAGCAGCATAGGTTTGCTATGGGGATTTTCTCCTGCTCTGGACAGTTTCTGATACAGGCATCAGGTGTCAGCAGAGCGCACTGTGGACAATACAAAAAAGAAATTCAAAAAATAAAGATTTTCCTCTGTAGCAAACAGCTGCTAAAAAGTACTGAAAGGATTACGATTTTTTAATAGAAGTAATTTACAAATCTGTTTTGGCACCTTTCTGGAACCAGTTCACAAAAAATGTAAAAAAATAAAGTTTTCCACCGGAGTACCCTTTTAAGTTCGAAAATGGCTCCATAGGGAGCAGAAACGTTGCTTGCTGACTAGTTATGATGGAATAAATACACGTTTTTTTTTTTTGTTGTTGTTTTTTTTTTTATCTCTGGAGTGCTGCGTCTTTTGGGTGGATATCTATATATCTATCTCTCTTAACTCATATTTTTCTATAGGTCTATCTATTTATCTATCTAAAGTCATATCTTTTATATGTCTTAGGGGGAGATTTATCAAAGGATTTAGACTGGTTTTTCCTGTCTAAATTTGTCGCACAGAAAGTCGCAGTCTAAATATGTGCGACTTTTCTGCTACTTTTGCTGTAGAGGATTTTTAGAACATGATGCATGCAAGTCTATTTTAGACGGAAATGCATTGGAAAATGCATTGGTGCTGAATTTATCAAGAGCGACTTTTGTGCGACAAGTCGCATCTGCCCAAAATACGCTGAAATGTCAGACCATGTTGGAGCAGGTCTAAATGCAGTTTAAGCTGTAGACCCTGAAGTCTGAGCACAGAATTTATCAAGGGCTGTGAGACCTTTGATAAATTAGGAGCGCAATAGACAGGAGACTACCACATACGCTGGTCTATAAGCATACCCAGAATAGACTAGATTAGGAAATGTCCCCCTAAGTGTTTCATATGAATATATCGATCTATCTGTCTGTCTATCTATCTAATCCAGTGTTTCCCAACTAGGGTTGCTTCAGCTGTTGCAAAACTACGACTCCCAGCATGCCCGGACTGCCAAAGGCGTGCTGAATCCTTTCCGCCTTGCTGTAATGCGGTAACAAGTCAGGCACTTTATGTTTATACCGGAGGTCTAGTAGCGTGGACACCCAGTACAGGTCGTTCTCCTTCATCCTTTTTATACGAGGGTCCTTAAACAGGCACGACAGCATGAAAGACCGCATTTGCACAAGGACGGATGCCGAGCTACTCATGTCCCATTCCTCGTCCTCAGTGATGTCAGGGAAGGTATAATCTTCTTCCCCTCAGCCACGTACAACACCACGGGAACCAGATAGGTGACAAGAAGCACCCTGGGATGCCTGCTGTTGTTGGTCTTCCTCCTCCTCTTCAAAGCCACATTCCTCCTCTGACTCCTCTTCCTCACAATCCTCTTCCAGCGTTGCCGCAGGTCCAGCAAGCGATGCTGATAAGGCTGTTTCTGGTGGTGATGGTGTCCACAACTCTTCCTCTTCACGCTCATCTATTGCCTGATCCAGCACTCTTCGCAGGGCACGCTCCAGGAAGAAAACAAACGGCATGATGACGCTGATGGTGCCTTCGGTGCGACTGACCAGGTTTGTCACCTCCTGAAAAGGACGCATGAGCCTACAGGAACTGCGCATGAGTCTCCAGTAACGTGGCAAAAAAGGATTACGATTTTTTAATAGAAGTAATTTACAAATCTGTTTAACTTTCTGGCACTAGTTCATAAAAATTTTTAAAAAATAAAGTTTTCCACCGGAGTACCCTTTTAAGTTCGAAAATGGCTCCATAGGGAGCAGAAACGTTGCTTGCTGACTTGATATGATGGAATAAATACACGTTTTTTTTTGTTGTTTTTTTTTTTTGGATCTCTGTAGTGCTGCGTCTTTTGGGTGGATATCTATATATCTATCTATCTCTCTTAATTCATATTTTTCTATAGGTCTATCTATTTATCTATCTAAAGTCATATCTTTTATATGTCTAAGTGTTTCATATGAATATATCGATTTATCTGTCTGTCTATCTATCTAATCCAGTGTTTCCCAACTAGGGTTGCTTCAGCTGTTGCAAAACTACGACTCCCAGCATGCCCGGACTGCCAAAGGCGTGCTGAATCCTTTCCGCCTTGCTGTAATGCGGTAACATGTCAGGCACTTTATGTTTATACCGGAGGTCTAGTAGCGTGGACACCCAGTACAGGTCGTTCTCCTTTATCCTTTTTATACAAGGATCCTTCAACAGGCACGACAGCAGGAAAGACCCCATTTGCACAAGGACGGATGCCGAGCTACTCATGTCCCATTCCTCGTCCTCAGTGATGTCAGGGACGGTATAATCTTCTTCCCCTCAGCCACGTACAACACCACGGGAACCAGATAGGTGACAAGGAGCACCCTGGGATGCCTGCTGTGGTTGGTCTTCCTCCTCCTCTTCAAAGCCACATTCCTCCTCTGACTCCTCTTCCTCACAATCCTCTTCCAGCGTTGCCGCAGGTCCAGCAAGCAATGCTGATAAGGCTGTTTCTGGTGGTGATGGTGTCCACAACTCTTCCTCTTCACACTTATCTACTGCCTGATCCAGCAATCTTCGCAGGGCACACTCCAGGAAGAAAACAAACGGTATGATGGCGCTGATGGTGCCTTCGGTGCGACTGACCAGGTTTGTCACCTCCTCAAAAGGACGCATGAGCCTACAGGCATTGCGCATGAGCCTCCAGTAAAGTGGCAAAAATATTCCCAGCTCAGCAGATGATGTCCTAGCACCCTGGTCATACAAATATTCGTTGATGGCTTTTTCTTGTTGGAGCAGGTGGTCGAATATTAGGAGTGTTGAATTCCAACGTGCCGGGCTGTCGCAAATTAAGCGCCTCACTAGCATGTTGTTTCGCCGCTGGATATCTGACAAGTGCGCCATGTAGGAACGCCTGAAATGGCCACACACCTTCCTGGTCTGCTTCAGGACATCCTGTAAGCCTGGGTACGTGAGCACAAAGTGTTGTACAATCAGATTATACACATGTGCCATGCCCGGCACATGTGTCAACTTGCCCAACCTCTATGCCGCCAACAAATTTGTTACATTCTCACAAACCACCTTGCCGATCTCCAGTTGGTGCGGAGTCAGCCACTGGTCCACCTGTGCGTTCAGGGAGCGCTGGTGTGGTGTGACTCTCCGCTTTGAGGCAAGTCAACCCCAAGATGATGTGACACTGCCTTATCTGGGATGTGGAATAGCACCTGGGGAGCTAGGGGGTGCCGGTGATGTGGAGAAAGATGCAGCAGTTGAAGAGGACTCGGCCGAGGATGTTATGGAAGAGGATGGAGTAGGAGGAGTAGAGGAGGTGGCAGCAGGCCTGCCTGCAAGTCGTGGCGGTGTCACCAACTCCTCTGCAGAGCCACGCATTCCATGCTTGGCAGCCGTCACCAGGTTTACCCAATGTGCAGTGTAGGTGATATACCTGCCCTGACCATGCTTTGCAGAACAGGTATCAGTGGTCAGATGGACCCTTGCCCCTACACTGTGTGCCAGACATGCCATAATTTCCTTTTGCACAATGGAGTAAAGGTTGGGGATTGCCTTTTGTGCAAATAAATATCGTCCGGGTACCTTCCACTGCGGTGTCCCAATGGCTACACATTTTTTAAAGGCCTCAGACTCCACCAGCTTGTATGGTAAAAGCCATACAAGCCAGCTGTCAGACGCCGGGCTAGGGGGTGACTTTGAGACAATGTCTTCTTGCGCTCAAACATCTCCTTGACGGACACCTGACTGTGGGCAGATATGCAGGAACTGCTCAAGGCAAGAGACGGAGATGCGGATGGTTGAGAGGGGGCAAGGAGGGCAGCAGTGGTTGACCTGGCTGAAGATGCTGGACCAGGAGGAGGATGGCGGCTTTGACTTTGTGTGCTGCTTGTACTGACGTGTTGATCCGATAGGCGTTTGTGATGTGACATCATGTGCCTTCGCAAAGCAGTTGTGCCTAGGTGGGTGTTGGACTTCCCATGACTCGCTGTTGTCAGAGGCAGACACACAAAAAAAATGCCACACTGCTGAGCTCTGCGATAACGGCATTCTGGTGGTGGCAACAGCATGCGTTGATTGGCGTCCCGTCTGGCTGATCCCGGGTGCCGATGCATGCTGTCTGACTGTGCCACTAGCTCCTTGTGACGACCTCCCCCTGCTTACAACTCGTCTCCTCCTCCTCTCTGTCTCCCCATCTAAACTTTCCCCCTCTTCTTCTCTTCTATCGGGCACCCACGTGGCATCCACGGACACATCGTCATCATCAACACCTTCACCGCTATCTTACACCTCAAGAAAGGAAGCAGCAGCGGGTACATCATCATCATCATCACACCGTACGTCCATGTGTGTAATGCTGCCTGACTGAGACATATCCCTGTTAACTACATCCTCTGGCAATAATGGTTGTGCATCACTCATGTCTTCATACTGATGTGTAAATAACTCCTCTGACGGATCAAGTAAAGCTGCTGTGGTGCTAGTGTTGGTGGTGGCGGCAGGAGGGCAAGTGGTAGCATGAGAGGTGCCCGAAGCTAAGCTAGAGGAGGAGAAGGACGGTGCATCAATGTTCCGAGCAGAAGCTTTAGTAGTAGTCTTGTGATAGCCAGTCAACTAAGTCCTCAGAACTTTGGGGGTTCAGGGTACGTGGCCTCTGAACACTGGCCATTCTAGGGCCAAAGGGAATCCCAGCACCTTCTTCTGCCTGTCATTTTTTTGGTTAAATTTACACAAGTTTCACACCTAATGTGATTTACACTAGGGTGACACAATTTACCCTGCAGGCAGGAAAAATGGCAACTGTGACGTGAACTAACAGTGACGGCTGATTTTATTTAACAGCCAAAAAAGGTATTTTTTTTTTAATTTGCGCAACTGTCACACCTAATGTGATTTGCACTAGGGTGACACAATTTGCCCTGCAGGCAGGAAAAATGGCAACTGTAACGTGAACTAACAGTGACAGCCGATTTTATTTAACAGCCAAAAAAGGTATTTTTTTTATTTGCGCAACTGTCACACCTAATGTGATTTGCACTAGGGTGACACAATTTGACCTGCAGGCAGGAAAAATGGCAACTGTGACGTGAACTAACAGTGACGGCTGATTTTATTTAACAGCCAAAAAAGTTTTTTTTTTTTTAATTTGCACAACTGTCACACCTAATGTGATTTGCACTAGTGTGACAATGAGCAAAAAAACTTGCCAGCTCAGTTCCCCTTTTATGCAGTGGTCCCCAACCAGGGTGCCTCCAGCTGTTGCAAAACACACGGACTGATATATTTCAGCCCTTTGACTACTGTAGTAGTTAGTTGCTTTAAAGAAAAAATGCTTGCGGAGTTCCCCTTTTAAGCAGTGGTCCCCAACCAGGGTACCTACAGCTGACACAAAACACACGGACTGATATCTTTCAGCCCTTTGAATACTGTAGTAGTTAGTTGCTTGAAGGAACTTAAGTTTGATTCTGGAGTACCCCTTTTAACCATCGGTTCCCTCCCAAACAGGGTGCCTCCTGCTGTTGCAAGACTAACGGACTGATATCTTTCAGCCCTTTGAATACTGTAGTAGTTAGTTGCTTGAAGGAACTTAAGTTTGATTCTGGAGTACCCCTTTTAACCAGTGGTTCCCTCCCAACCAGGACTGATATCTTTCAGCCCTAAAAAGGGCTTTTTCGGGTGCTGTCCTTAAAGCAGATGTTACACTAGTACTTAAGGAGTAAACAGAACCCTGAATACACCACCTAGCAGCAACCTAGCTATCGCTTTCCCTATACAGCAGGAGCAGCTTCTCTAACCCTCCACTTCCTAAGCCTGCAGCATGCTGAATGAGGGTAAAATGGCATCCGTGCAAGAGGTAGGAGAGTCTGGAAGAGAGGGACTGATGCTGATTGGCTGTAATGTGTCTTCTGACTCTGACTCACAGGGTCAAAGTTTACTGCAATGTTAAAGAATAGGGGGCGGATCCAGTGGCGTAGCGTGGGTTGTCAGCACCCAGGGCAAGGCAAGTAATTTGCGCTCCCTAACCAGTGGATTTTAGCACTCGAGTCTCTTCCACTAGATTAGTTAAAGAAACCCTTACCCCCTTGTTTGTCATGAAAATACTGATGTAATTAAAGTAAAATGCATCTAAATACAAGTTTATTTTCAAAAACTTTATTGAGTGCGAACATGCATTACACATTCTCCACATTTTCAGCAGGTCTATGAATGCAAATCTACAAAGAAACTTCAGTTTTGGAGATGCTCTGCTAACACCACCCAGCCAGCCCACTGAGCCCAGTACTACTCCAGTCAGTACGACTCCTTTCACTCGTGATTCCTACCGTATATGCCGGCGTATAAGACGACTGGGCGTATAAGACGACCCCCAACTTTTACAGTTAAAATGTAGAATTAAGGATATACTCCCCGTATAAGACTATCCCTCCTACCGTAATGTACGGTACCTTGTAGTTCCCCCTACATTAGGTAGGCAGTAAAGTTCCCCCACATTAGGTAGGCAGTATAGTTCCCCACATTAGGTAGGCAGTAAAGTTCCCCCACATTAGGTAGGCAGTATAGTTCCCCCACATTAGGTAGGCAGTATAGTTCCCCCACATTAGGTAGGCAGTATAGTTCCCCCCACATTAGGTAGGCAGTATAGTTCCCCCACATTAAGTTGGCAGTTCGCCCATATTAGATTGCCAGCTCCCCCACATTAGGTTGGGAGTTCCCCCACATTAATATGCAGCTTCCCCACAATAGTAGGCAGCTCCCCCACATTAATAGGCAGCTCCCCAACAATAGTAAGCAGCTCCCCCACAATAGTAGCAGTTCCCCCACAATAGTAGGCAGGTTCCCCACAATACGTCAGCATTTCCCCACAATACTTCAGCATTTCCCCACATTAGGTCAGCATTTCCCCCACAATAGTAGGCAGGTTCCCCACAATAGTAGGCAGTTCCCCCACAATATTAGGCAGCTCCCCCCCACAATATTAGGCAGCTCCCCCCACATTTGTAGGCAGCTCCCCCCCACATTAGGTCAGCAGTTTCCCCACAATAGTAGGCAGCTTCCCCCCACCCCACAGGCATACAGCTTCCAGCCATATACAGTGTATGGCTGGAGGCTGTATGTCTGTACTGCTGCCCCCACAGTGATCCAGTCACCGCTCCTCCAGCCCGGGGTCACATCTACTGCTATGGCCTATTGACCATAGCAGTAGGTGCCGGGACCGGGGGAGCGGTGACCAGAACACTGAAGAAGATGACGCGCTTCCAGTCACTTACCAGGCCCCGGCCAGCGCGCGTCCTCCTGCGATGATCCTGCGGTCCTCCTGCGTCTCTATGGTTGTACGCATGGGACGTCAGTGACGTTCTGGGCGTGCAACCATAGAGGTGGAGAAGCAAAGGACCGAAGGTGGACGTGCGCTGGCCAGGGAATGGTGAGTGACAGGCGGACATTCTTATGTCCCGAAAAGATTTCCCGGGACACAGGGATGTCCGGGATAGGAATACTTCTTTTTTTTTCTTTTCACATAGAGATCTGTGGTCAATTTGTTGTTGCTAATGGTAACCTGAGTATCCAAAAAACTAACAGATGTGGTGGAAGCATATTAGGTAAACTCAATATGGGGATCAACTGAATTGAGATGACGAACAAAATCCAATAAAGTGTCCATAGTGCCTTTCCTAATCATAAAAATGTCATCTATGTATCTCCCCCACCCCAGCAAAAAGCTGGAGTGGTAGTAAACATAGACAAATGTTTCCTCCAGCACTGCCATATACACATTGGCATATGTGGGCGCTACCTTTGGTCCCATGGCGGTGTCGGAGGTCTCATTATCATTAAATTTAAAAAATTGTTTTTAAGAATCAGTTCAAGGAGCGTCATAACAAATTCATTTTTATGGGTGAAAAATTAGGTGTAATGTTGTACCTCACAGCCTGTACATCCCCATCATGTGGGTTGGAGGTGTACAGGCTAACGACGTCCAACGTGGCTATAATGGCTCCATTTGGAATCTGCAAATCCATACTTTTTGTTAAAAATTCTAATGTGTCTCGAAGGTAAGATTTCGCCTGGCTGGCATAAGGGCGAATAATTTGCTCCACAAACATTGACAAATTGCTGGTAATAGACCCCCGGCCCAAGACAATGGGCCTGCCTGGGGGGGGGGGGGGGGGGGTCCACCAGCAATTTGTGGATGTTTGGGAGCAGATATAACATAGGAATAATAGGATGGAGAGTAAACCAAAAAATTATAGAGATTTATCAATAATGCAGGAGTCCAAAACTGTATCAAGTACCGATTACATTTTTTAAGTTATCTCATGTGTAGGATCTGCATTCAATCTCTGATAAGTAGATGTATGAGTTAGCTGATGTTCAGTCTCCTGGATATGCTTTCCTTGATCCATGACCACAATAGCTCTACCTTTGACTGCAAGTTTCACTACCAAATTGTGGTCATGGATCAGGGAATCCAATGCACTTGATTCAATATTGGGTGTAAAATTACTCGGAATATTTCAATTAAAATCCAAAAAGGTAAAACAATCATCCATATGCTGATCTATTGGTACAAAAGATTTAACAGTACAAGGATTTAAAGAAAACCATACTTTTAATTTTAGTTTCTGAAATAATTGGATGAGATCCAATTCAATCTGGAGCTAATACGGAGCTGCATTAGGACAAAAATTGAGACCCTTTGACAATAATTCAAATTGATAATCAGAGAGTGTGGTAGATGAAATATTTGCCATTAAAGGGGTACTCTTTTCTTTTTTTAAATCAACTGGTGCAAGAAAGTTAAACAGATTTGTAAATTACCTCTTTTAAAAAATCATAATCCTTCCAGTACTTAATAGCTGCTGAATACTACAGAGGAAATTCTTTTATTTTTGGAACACAAAGCTCTCTGCTGACATCATGACCACAGTGCTTTTTGCTGACATCTCTGTCCATTTTAGGAACTGTCCAGAGCAGCATATGTTTGCTATGCAGATTTTCTCCTACTCTGGACAGTTCTTAAAATGTACAGATATGTCAGCATAGAGCACTGTGGTCATGATGTCAGCAGAGAGCTCTGTGTTCCAAAAAGAAAATCAATTTGTATTGCCGCTATGAGCAGGCACATGTAAAGCCACCATAGGGCCTTCACCAGCGGATTTGCAGCGTAAAATACGCTGTAAATCTGCGCGTGTGAACTTACCCTCAAAACGTTTTGCTTTCTTCTTATAGCCTTCTCCAGCTTTGTGAGCATCAACTATTTTCAGTTTCAGATTTCTAGACAACTTCTTAGAAGAACCCATGGTACTGATTGTTGGAGCAAGGTCAGATGAGTCTGGGCATTCAAAACCTTTGAGATTGACATCACCTGGTCTTCCCAGATGATGATTGAGAACAATCCATGACACTGGCAGGTCTCAGCTTTGCAAAGGGGGCAGTGTATCCTATAAATTCTACAGGGTGCCTAAACTTTTGCAGATGCCATTTTTTTTGTTTTCTGTTATTTTGAAAGTGTAAATGATGGAAATAAAATCTAACTTTTGTTGACATATTATAAGAATGTCTAATCTGTAATGTGATGCCTTTTGGAGATTTTCCATCTTTCCTTGACTTCTTTATGCACATTAATACAAATTTTAACCTGGGGTGCCCACACTTTTGATCCCCACTGTATCTATCCATCTATCTCATATCTATCTATTTATTTATTTATCTATTTCATATCTATCTATTTCATATCTATTTATCTATTTATCATATATCTATCTATATTTATTTAAATCCAAGACAGGCGGCACCTCCATTAGGCAAAAAAGACAAGCTGTAGTGCACACAGGCGTATGAGCCTTGGTTGGGGGCTCAACATAAATATCAGGAAAAACTGCAGTGCACAAAGGTCCAACAAACCAGAAGTGATATTTTTTCAATCTTTAAACAGTGATCACAGGAGAGTTACGTTTCAACAGCCTCACACTGTCTTTCTCAAGCGTGGGGTCTTACTACAGGGGGAAAACTACCTTTGGGAGGGGGGGAAAACTACCTTTGGGAGGGGGGGAAAGGGGTCTTTCCTACTGGGCAATATTACCCACTGGGGGAACTACCTTCACAGTGATACTATTTACAAGGAGGGAAAACTACCATCAAGGAGGTTCAAATCACATGGGGAAAACTTCCTACAAGGGGATATTACCTACAGGGCGAAAACTACCTACTGAGGGGTCTTACCTAAAGGGGGCAAATGTATACAGGGGGATAAACTGCCTAGAGCTAAATGCATTATAATACACAATACATGGGGAGAGGCTCACTGTCACTAGCGATGTGTACGATGCAGTGATTAAGCAGAGCAGGCATGCAGGAACCAGGGCATAAGCAGCCCTGCAGTTCCCAACACAGACATTGGTGGTAGCAGAGAGCCCCAAGTTAGCTCTTACCACTGCCAGTCAACATCTATGAGCATTTTACACAGGAATTGTACTTTTTTATATATTTATGTTACAAAATGATATCATATTAAAACAATGTATCATATAAATAAAGGAGTTACTGCTATTCTCTTAGTACTATGCACTACAGTGCCCCTTCAAAGGTCTTGTGGAGTCCATTCCTTCATGGGTCAGGGCTGTTTGCTGGCATAATGGGGACCTACACCACATATTACACATCTAGAGGGAGATTTATCAAAACCTGTCCAGAGGAAAAGTTGCTGTGTTGCCCATAGCAGCCAATGAAATTGCTCCTTTCATTTTTCAGAAGCCTTTTCAAAAGTGAAAGAAGCGATCTGATTGGTTGCTATGGGCAACTCATAAACTTTTCCTCTGGAAAGGTTTTGATAAATCTCCCGCCTAGTTTTTACCGTATTTTTCGCCGTATAAGATGCACTTTTTCTTCCCCAAAACTGGGGGGGGGGGGAGTTGCTGCGTCTTATACGGCAAATACACATTAAAACCCTGTCCTATCACGGCGGTCCCTGCGGCCACCCGCAGGACCCGCGGCTAATACAGGACATCACAGATCGCGTGATGCCCTGTATTAACCCTTCAGACGCGGCGATAAAAGCTGACCGCCGCATCTGAAGCGAAAGTGACACTAACCCGGTTGCACTGGGAGGGACCTTACCTGCCTCCTCGGTGTCTGCTCCGTGCCGGGATCCCCTGCATGGCCGGTGCTCTCCTTCGTCGTCATCACGTCATCGCACATGCCGTCCCATCATCCAATAGGAGCGGTGAAAATGCGGTGCCCCGATACCTGCCTCTTACCTCCCTCCGGCGTGTCCCCTCGGCGATTGATTGCTCCAAGCCTGAGATTCAGGCTTGAGCAATTGAACGCCAATAACCCTGATCACTGCAAAGCTATGGCTTTGCAGTGAACAGGGTATAAGATCAATGTGTGCAGTGTTATAGGTCCCTATGGGACCTATAACACTGTGAAAAAAAGTGTAAAAAAAAGTTAATAAATGTGATTTAACCCTTTCCTTAATAAAAGTTCAAATCACCCCCTTTTCCCATAAAAAGAAAACACCATGTAAATAAAAATAAATATAAACATATGTGGTATTGCTGCGTGCGTAAATGTCCGAACTATAAAAATATATCATTAATTAAAACGCATGGTCAATGGCGTATGCGCAAAAAAATTCCAAAGTCCAAAATAATGTATTTTTGGTCACTTTTTATATCATAAAAAATTTAATAAAAAGCGATCAAAAGTCTGATCAATACAAAATGATACAGCTAAAAATTTCAGATCACAGCACAAAAAATTAGCCCTCATACCACCCCATACGCGGAAAAATAAAAAAGTTATAGGGGTCAGAAGATGATAATTTTAAACATATACATTTTTCTGCATGTAGTTATGATTTTTTACAGAAGTACGACAAAATCCGACCTATATAAGTAGGGTATCATTTTAACCATATGGACCTACAGAATAAATATCAGGTGTCATATTTACCAAAAAATGTACTACATAGAAACGGAAGCCCCCAAAATTTACAAAATGGCGTTTTTTTCTTCAATTTCGTCGCAAAATGATTTTTTTTTTCCGTTTTGCCATAGATTTTTGGCTAAAATGACTGATGTCACTGCAAAGTAGAATTGGTGGCGCAAAAAATAAGCCATCATATGGATTTTTAGGTGCAAAATTGAAAGGGTTATGATTTTTAAAAGGTGAGGAGGAAAAAACGAAAGTTCAAAAACGGAAAAACCCGTGGTCATTAAGGGGTTAAAATTGGGTGCGTCTTATATGCCTGAGCGTCCTATAAATGTCGAAAAATACGGTATGTTTTGGCTGCTCAGAGTTCTTATTAGGTTAGCCTTACTAGAGGGATTTTAGATGCAGAAATCTATAGAAACAGAAGGTTTGGCTGTACAGTGTTAATCCTCTTGTAGAATCTGTGAAATGTTAGTATCTTTCAGTGTTACAACTTGCCCAGTTAAATCTTTCTGGCATTAATCTGTGAGACTGTAAAATAAAGAAACTTGTGAGAAGCAAGTTCCATGAGGTTTGGCGCCAGCACCAAACGAGTCATGAAGATATTTCTTCCACTCTGTCCCACAGTTAGCGCTGTCACTGAAATAGCAAACTGCATTTTTTCTCTCTCTCTCTCTCTCTCTCTGAAGCTTTTGCGTTGGAATGATGACGATAGTTCGCTCAGAAATTCACATAGACAAGGTGATACATAAGGATGCAAGCCCAGGCTGTGAACAGAAAATGGATTAGGTTTTTTTGTGAATCTCTGCCAAGCACAACAAACGCATGGTTACATCCTCGCCTGATGCAGTTCACATGTGATGACGTTCCAGTGTGGGAAGTGAAGAGATGAGCGGCAAAAGCTGTGTTTGTGTTACACATTCCTCCTAATTTTATCTCAGGCTTTTTCTGACTTTTTCCTTCTTCTTTTTCTATAGCAACTTGCCTCAAATATCCTCCCAGTGAATGGGAACAAAAAAAAAGTTTGGATTTCATCTTAGAATTACTAAGTAATTGGTTTAACATGAATATTTTCTCACCAATATCAATTGGTTATCCTAATACTTACAGCATATACTGTAATAGTATCATAGTAACTTAAAGGGGTACTCTGCCCCTAGACATCTTATACCCTATCCAAAGGATAGGGATAAGATGTCTGATCACGGGGGTCCCGCTACTGGGGACCCCAGTGATCTCAGCTGCGGCACCCCAGTCATCCAGTGCACGGAGCAAACTTTGCTCCTTGCCGAATGACTGGCGATGCAGGATAGAGGCTCGTGATGTCACGGTCATGCCCTGCTCGGCCCTCACGCCCCTCCCATAGACTTGCATTAAGGGGGCGGGGCCCTGACATCAGGAGCCTCCAGCGCTCCACCCAATGCTCTAAATGAATGCTGGGTGCAGCAGGGAGATTGGGGGGGTCTCCAGTGGCAGTACCCCCGCGATCAAACATCTTATTGCCTATTCTTTGGATAGGGGATAAGTTGTCTAGGGGCAGAGTACCCCTTTAAGGACTTGTTTGGTCAGGATTAGAGATGAGCATCATCCGAATCAGAAAAAGCAATAGTTCTTTTTCATGTAATCCAAAAATGATCACCGGAAAGTGAAGAAGGAGTTGCTTTTTATAAGCATCCTAAAAAGTGACCAAATTGACACAACACCCTCCATGCATGGCTTTTTCACAATTAGTGTAAAATAACAAAAACCTGTCACACTCAGCCTGCTGCTTTACTTGATGTTCCTGCTTTACTACTGCTGCTTGATGTTCCTCACAGAGGTCTTCATCTAACATCTACTATCTCTAAAATGGCTGCTGAAGCTATGTGTACAGAGTATTATAGTGGCTTTGACATCACTTCTATACTGCTTCCTGATTGGCTGGGAGAGCTGTTTGAAAGGCATTATGGGATTCCATGAGTTCATGTTGTCCTTCCACTTTCTTCTTTCTTCATGTGGCTGAGGATATTTTAGCAGGTTCTGCCAAACCAAACCATTTGAGTTGTAGCTGAACCAAACTATGGGTTTGGTTCACTCATATCTAGTGAGGATGTATGAAGAATTCTATTTTCTCTAATAAATATTTTCTATAATAAATTCTAATAAATCATTTTGCCCTTTGCATCACTGAACTAACACAGCTACTCCAAACTAGTCTAATAAAGGGTAAATCCCCCCCCCAATTGATCTTTTGACTTCACACTAGTAAATTGCTAAACAGCCAAATCCATTTAGTAGATTTAATCAATGGAGCTTTGTTTAGAATGATAATTTAGCCTCCTGCCTGTGCCATTACCCCTAGATCCCCCCCCCCCCTGCCTTCTTATGCTGGGTGGCACCAAAATGAGGCAAATCCCCAAACTCCCCTCATGGCAGTAGTGCCCCAGGGGACATTAATATTAACTATATCAACATTGATCATCAATATAACTAGATAGATAGATAGATAGATAGTAGATAAATAAATAAATAGTAGTAGATAGATAGTAGATAAATAAATAAACAAATACATAAATAGATAGATAGATATTAGATAAATAAATAGAAAAAATAGATAGACATGAGATGGATAGATAGATAGATAGATAGATAGATAGATAGATAGATAAATAGATCGATTGATAGATAGATTAGATAGAGGAAGAAGCAAAGAAGTATTTTCTTAGCACCAATAAGATTGAGCTAACTTAGAATCATGTGCTATACCAAAATTATATTTGTTTTCAACACGTTAGCATATCTGGCAACCTGGCTCAATTGGCTGGAAAGTACAATACAGCCGAAGAAGTTAAATGAACAAACAGAAAGGTTTTCTCTTTAATGCGCCTTTTCTTTTCTAAGATGAAAGGTAAATATGCCTTAAATGCATTGCCATATAACTTTTCAGCACTTGGTTTGCTGCCAGCTGAGCTGGTGCAAGCCAAAGCAAAATTTCTGAGGAGATTTTCAAACAAGCGTGTCTTCACAATAGAAGGAGAGACAGCCAATGTTATTTATGAAATCACAGCCATCATTTCATGTATGAAAATGTTTATTTCCTATGTTTTGTGTTATTTGATTTTCTTTTTTCTTTTTACGTAATTAGTTTGCTGGCTGAGAACATTCTGTCATGTATATTTGAGACTAGTACACCTGGTAACGTCAGATATCCCACAAGATAAAAGTTTCACTATGGCTACAGAGTGGTGAAAAAGCTGACAGCCCAATGACAACAGTAGCTATATATTAGATAGACTTGAGGTGATTATAAGCTTATAAGGTTCCTCTATTTTGTTCAAGATTAGAAAAGGAATGGTTCCTTTAAAACGAGTTACCTATTCTATTGACACAGATTTATATTTTCTAAAAACAGGATCCACCATGGCATCTTAAAAAGGACAAAAATAAAAGGGAACCTGTATTACATTGATCCATCAGATATGCATTATTTTGCTACAGTCTGCCATACCATTAGATTAGCTACTGCAGCAACAAGGGTCTAGTACAGGTCATGATAATGAATCCAGGGAGCTGATCTGACTCTTGAACCACCAATGAGAGCTACAGTAAGTGCTTAAATGTCAGCATTGAAATGGTTAAAAAAAGCTGGTAACAGAGATCACAGTTAAGTGAAGAGTACCTATTCCCACTAGGAATAGAGAGAGACCAATCCCTGAGCTCTCTCTATTCCTTCCTAACTTTAAAAAAATTGCCAAAACAACTGCTGCCCTATTCCTTTCATACAATGTCAGTAGGGATAAAATCCAAGGCAGAAACAAGGGCTGTGTCTAGTTATTTAACTAGGTGCAGCTAGACAAACAATGTTTTAGCTGATATAAAACCTCTATCAAGTGTATCATATGTGTCTGCCTAAATGTTGCATTTGGGAATGAATATCTGTAATGCTGGTGGTTTGCAGCCAACATCATGCAGGGCATCCAGCTGTGTACCTTGGCCAAACAGCCCCTCTTCTTTGCTGCAGGCACTGGGCTTGTTCCCCTGCACTGTCACAGGTGGCAACAGCTTAAAGCATACTTTATAGGGCTGTCTCTTTTAGCATCCGTGCGCATCCTTGATTCTGCTCTCCTTACAATCCTTGTCAGGCACAACCTATATAAGGGTGCTTCCTTCTTCTTGTGGTGCCTGAGCAATAGTGTAGCTTGTCTTTTCGCAAAGGTATTTGCGGCCTCCAGGCTGTTCCATCTGCACCTGTTTGCCTCTCAAGTTTATTACTCGGATTGTTGACCACACCTCTGCTAAACACCAAGTCAGCTCTGCCTCATCTGACTCTGCTGCTACTTATTCCATCTAGCCACAGCTTGCACCACTTGCCTGTATCTCCAATGCTTGGCAGGAGGGTATTCTGGCCTGCCTGGCCAGCTGCCACTTAACCCACTCATTTGGAAAACCAGGGGAACACTTATATTATGCTCCGAAGTTTTGCCCCAAAACCAAACTGGGAAGCGGCACAGCGGGTCCACACACGTTGGGACAATACAATATCTAGGATGGATCTATGTGGTGACATCACGGGTGGAAGGAAGGTGGAATGAGCTTTTTTGTGATGCCAGGGCACCATTAACCTTCATGGTCTGAGGATGAGACAGCTTCTCCTGGGCCAAGCATGGGGACAAGGATGACACCGATGCCTGGTTACGGACAACTATCTTTACTGTTGCAGGAATTAGTAAATCCATGCCAGTACAGACTTTAGTGCAGAGGGACATGCAGAGTGTTACCCGGAGAGCCTGTCACCTTGCTGAGACTTGTGGTAGGTGAAACTGCAGATGAGTGATTATGGCAGCCCACACTGGATTGAAGGACTTTGTGTTGACTGATTGAAGACTATGTTTCTCCTCAAGGACTCTGTGCTTGCCACCAGGCTTTGACTTTCACCTGTGCGCTGGGATTTTCCTGAGATTCCTGGCTGCAGACTTTTGGCTCTTCTCTTCAGGTCTCCTCACTCTGTTCCTCAGCACTTCAACTCCAGGAATCCTCTCTCTCCTCACACACTCGAAAACCTTCACAACTATAACTCCACACTTCCATATACTCCTCGACCTAACTACTCCTCCGAACTTACTTTCTTTCCCTCCAACAGTTCAATGGACAGGTTGCTTCAAATGGTATACCTTTCCATAGTATATCTGTCTCTATATATCACATTTGGGGTGTCTCCTCAGTGTGCATATTGCCCTGTTGTTGACTATGTTTGTACAGGAAAAATCATAGATTTTATCAGCATATCTTGGCCAAAATAGGGAAGTTCCCCTAATGCATATCACAAAAGTTGACATAACTACAGTACATTTAATTCATTTTATTTTGTATAAAGTCATATTTATTGCATTGTGCAAAATACAACAGTGGAGGCAAATTATAAGACCATAACATTACATGGGCAAAACAAATCAAAGTCAAATTTAACATAGAGACGATACAGACTATTTTTATATTTTTAAACCTAGTCCGGCCTTTCTTAACCCCCCCCCCCCCCCACTCAGACAGCATTGGCTTGAAGGTACAGAGCATCTTCAGAGAAACCAGGAGTCTCCTATTTTTACAGCACTCCAGACTATATTTTCTTTCTGTATTTATTTTACTGACTGCAATGGAAGGAACATATGCATGATAAATTTGAACTAAAGTCTATATTGAAACCATTTTGTTTTCATTGCCTCCATTTCATGATAACAATTTAGCTTAACAAGCCTCTGGAGCAGATGAAAAAAGTTAGTAAAAAATGTATTTCCCATTTAAATGTTTTAGTTTTGGGAAATAATTGATTGTGCTTAGAACCTGACATCTGGTTATGTTTTTCTTAATCTCATATTATTTTTTTCTGCGCATTTGGGCTCTTATAAGAAAGGTACATGTGTTGTAAGTGAGCCTACTGAGCTCTTTTGTTTGCTACCAGATCCTCTTTAGGGCCCCTGGTAACTCAACTCCTGAATGGACACAAGAGATCACCTAATGCTATTGCCATAGTATAAGGTGTGTTTCCATTTAAATTGAAGGCCTAAGAGTATTTCTTTGTCTTTTGTAGGACGTTTTTTACTGAATAGCGGATTTTAAGAATGTTAACTTTAGAGATTATAAACTAGAAATAGCTTAAGTTTTTCCCCTCTTAACAGATGCTTAGTGACAGCTCTGGATTTCAGAGGCTTAAACATTACTTTATCTTAATATGATTCTTGGAACCACACACCCCTAGAAGTACTAAAGTGGATGGAGATGGATTAGATTAATTAATGGGTACACAATGGCCTTTCACCTCCACAACTAAAGACAAGTTCAACCCAAGAGCTTAAATCAGAGAGTTGGCTGCTGCTCTTCTGGACATTAATTCACATCATATAACTTGGCAGGTTCGGCCTAAAGCTGAACTTGCCACGTCTTTGACTCAGCAAGTCATTGATCGGGCAACAGAGGGAACAATGCATTTGTTCGTTCTGCTCTTTGGGGAAAAAAAAAAAACATCATTCTATCACAACACAAATACTCTTTGACCTTAGACTAGACACCAACACAGACTTGGACAAAGTACTGTCATAAAAAGTACAGTAGTCACAAACAAAGAAACAATTTCTTCTTTAAAGTTAAATAAACAATGCACACTTTTATTGTTTAATTATTCAGTTATTTTCAAATAATAGAAACGTCTGTTGTAATAGTAGATGAGATTACTCGTAAATCTTCAAATTGTCAGGTAGATAAATGCTACATGATAATAAAAGCTTCTCATGAAGAATTTCAATATTTGAATTTTGTGTTGTTTTGTGTAGTTGTTTCTATGGTCTACATCCTTTATAAAGTCCCAACAATTGTCCGGATGCCTTTAGTAAAATACAACATTAGGAGTTATGGGTACCAGATTTTAGGGATGAACTATGGTTGATTCCAGGATTTATTCTGATTTTCATTTTTAGAGCTGGGAAGAATTTATTTTTCACCTAATATGAGAAAATGACGTTTGCTTGACACCTTAAAGGGGTTATCCAGGAAATAACTTTTTTTTATGTATCAACTGGCTCCAGAAAGATAAACAGATTTGTATATTACTTCTATTTAAAAAATCTTAATCCTTTCAGTACTTATGAGCTTCTGAAGTTAAGGTTGTTCTTTTCGGTCTAAGTGCTCTCTGATGACACATGTCTCGGGAACAGCCCAGTTTAGAAGAGGTTTACTACGAGGATTTGCTTCTAAACTGGGCGGTTCCCGAGACACGTGTCATCAGAGAGCACTTAGACAGAAAAGAACAACCTTAACTTCAGAAGCTCATTATTGAAAGGATAAAGATTTTTAATAGAAGTCATTTACAAATCTGTTTAACTTTCTGGAGCCAGCTGATATATAAAAAAAAAGTTTTTTTTCCTGAAATACCCCTTTAAGAACAGAGCCCATTTTGGTTTTGAGGACACAGCCAATTTTCATTTTTTGCATTCTCTGCATTTCCTCCTCGCCTTCGAAAAGCTATAACTCTTTAATTGTTACCTCCACATACCCATATGAGGGCTTGTTCTTTGAGGGAACAATTGTACTTTGTAATACATTTTACCAAAAATTTTATTTTTGGTGGGAAATTTAAAAAATACTAACTATCATTTTGACACTTTCGAGGCATTTCGTTTTTACGCAGTGCACTTTGCAGCAAAACTGACATGTTATGTTTATTCTATTCTATAGAACACATGCTACACATGCTTGCATGATATTATACTACTTAAAATTGCCCTATTCTGAATTGTCCTTTCTTTTTTTTTCTTTTTTGTACACCCACCTGTATAATGGCTTATTTTTTTGGGTCATGGTCTGTATTTTTTATCAGTACCACATTTGCATGTTTGACTTTTTGATCACTTTCTTTTCTATTTTTTTCTCGGACGTGATGTGACCAAAAATCAGCAGTTTTAGACTTTAGGAATTTTTTTTAGGTTTATGATAGTCACTGTATAGGATCAATAACATTCCTGGTACAGCCCTGGAGCAGATAAACAGAGCTCTGGCTGCCATCTTGACCCCTGAAATCACGTTGCGGGTGGTTGGTCCGATGAGTCTCACACAGCCCTGGGAATATTTTAGATGCTGTGATCAGTATTGATCAAGACTAGAGATGAGCGAATTTTTTGAAAAATTTGATTCGACCAATTCGCCTAATAAAAAAAAATTGTGGTCCAAATTTATTTGCGGTGGATCTCTATTAAAAATGGCTACTTCTGGCCTACAGAGAGCCTGAATAGGGGTGTAGAACATTTTTCCTTGCTGTAACACGCTAAGGGTGTGTGCTGGGTTAGTGGCATAATACTGTTATTTAGTATGACATGCAGATCAGAGGCGTCGCTATTAGAATCACTGTCACAAAGTGGCATAATGACAGATCCTGGAGGTGGCATCAGTATGAGGAGACCATATAGTGGCTGAATGACACATCGTGGAGGTGGCGGCAGCATGAGGAGACCACATAGTGGTTAAATGACACAGCGTGGAGGTGGAGGAAGCACGAGGAGAACACATAGTGACCAAATGATACAGCTTGGAGTTGACGGCAGCTTATAGTGGCTGAATGACACAACCTGGAGTTTGCGGCAGCATGAGGAGAACATATAGTGGCTTAATGACACAGCTTGGAGGTGGCAGAAGCATGAAGAGACCCTATAGTGCCTGAATGACACAGCGTGGAGGTGGCGACAGCATGAGGAGACCATATAATGGCTTAATGACACAGCGGGAGGTAGCAGCTGCATGAGGAGACCATATAGTGGCTGAATGACACAGCAATGAGGTGGCAGCAGCATAAGGTGACAATGTAGTGGTTAAATGACACAGCCTGGAGGTTGCAGAAGCATGAGGAGACCACATAGTTGCTGAATGACACTGCCTGGAGTTGGCAGCAGCATATAATAGTTGAATGGCACAGCCTGAAGTTAGCGGCAGCATAAGGAGAGTTACGCCGAGCGCTCTGGGTCCCTGCTCCTCCCCGGAGCGCTCGCAGCGTTCTCCTCTCTGCAGCGCCCCGGTCAGAGCGCTGCACTGTCTCTGCCGGCGGGGATGCGATCCACGTAGCGGGACGCGTCCGCCCGCGGATCGCATCCCAATCCACTCACCTGTCCCGTTCCCCAGCTGTCACGTCCCGGCGCGCGCGGCCCCGCTCTCTAGGGCGCGCGCGCACCGGCTCTCTGAGATTTAAAGGGCCAGTGCACCACTAAATGGTGCCTGGCCCAATCAGTGTCAATCACTTCCATTGTATATAAACCCAGTTCCCCTTCCTGGCCCTGCTGGATCTTGTTGCCTTAGTGCCCTGTGAAAGCGTTTTAGTGTGTTCCTAAGCCTGTGTACCCAGACCTTCTGCTGTTGCCCCTGACTACGACTCTTTCTGCCTGCCCTGACCTTCTGCTACGTCTGACCTTGCTCTTGCCTTGTCCATATGTGCCACGCCTGTCTCAGCTGTCAGTGGGCTTGAGTCGCTATCGGGTGGAACGACCTGGGGGTTACCTGCCGCTGCAAGTCCATCCCGCTTTGTGGCAGGCTCTGGTGAAAACCAGTAACCCCTTAGATTCCGTTCCCCTGGTACGGCCCACGCCATCACCTCACTGACACAGAGGATCCACCTCCATTGTCCTTGCTGCATACCAGTCCGGATCCTGACAAGGAGAACATATAGTGGTTGAATGACACAGCCTGGAGGTAACAGAAACATGAGGAGACCATACAGTGCCTGAATGACACAGCCTGGAGGTGGCGGAAGCATGAGGAGACAATATAGAGGCTAAATGACCCAGTGTGGAGGTGGTGGCCGCATGAGGAGACCACATAGTGGCTGAATGACACAGTGTGGAGGTTGGCGGCAGCATGAGGAAAAAATATAGTGGCTGAATGACACAGTCTGGAGTTGGCGGCAGCATGAGGAGACCATATATTGACTGAATGACAAAGCGTGGAGGTGACGGCAGTATGAGGAGACCATGTATTGGCTGAATGACACAACGTGGCGGTGGTGGCAGCATAAAGAGACATATAGTGGCTGAATGACACAGCAAGGAGGTGACGGCAGCATGAGGAGACCATGTAGTGGCTAAATGACAGAGCTTGGCGGTGGCGGCAGCATGAGGAGACCATATAGTGGCTGAATGACACAGCATAGAGGAGGAGGCAGGATGAGGAGAACATATAGGGGCTGAATGAAACTGCCTGGAGTTTGCAGCAGCATGAGGAGAACATATAGTGGCTAAATGACAGCGTGGAAGTGGAGGCTGCATGAGGAGAACATATAGTGGCTGAATAACACAGCATGGAGGTGGAGGCAGAATGAGGAGACCATATAGTGCCTCAATGACTCAGGGTTGAGGTGGCGGCAACATGAGGAGACCATATAGTGGCTGAATGACACAGCCTGGAGTTGGTGGCATCATATAGTAACTGAATGACAGCCTGGAATTTGCGGCAGCATGAGGAGTACATATAGTGGCTGAATGACACAGTGTGGAGGTGGCAGCAGCATGAGGTGAACACATAGTGGCTGAATCACACAGCCTGGAATTGGCGGCAGCATATAGTGGCTGAATGACACAACGTGGAGATTGGGGCAGCATAAGGAGACCTTATAGTGGCTTAATGACACAGCGTGGAGGTGGTGGCAGCATGAGGAGACCATATAGAAGCTGAATAACACAGACTGGAGTTGGTGGCAGTATGAGGAGACCATATAGTGGCTGAATGGCCCAGCCTGGAGGTGGTGGAAACATGAGGAGACCATATAGTGCCGTAATGACACAACGTGGAGGTGGCGGAAGCATGAGGAGACCATATAGTGCCTGAATGACACAGCGAGGAGGTGGCGGCAGCATGAGGAGACCATATAATGGCTAAATGACCCAACATGGGGGTGGTGGCAGCATGAGGAGCCAATTTAGTGGCTTAATGACACTGTGGAGGTGGCAGCAGCATGAGGAGACCATATAGTGGCTGAATGACACAGTGTGGAGATGGCGGCAGCATAAGGAGAACATATGGTGGCAGAATGAGACAGCCTGGAGTTGCCATCAGCACGAAGAGAACATATGGTGGCAGAATTAGACAGCTTGGAGGTGGCAGCAGCATCAGAAGTCCTGAAAGTGACACGGTGACAGTGCTCCAGTTCACTTAAAACAGTATTTGTCTACAACATCAGCAGGTGTGTACTTTTGGCTGGCCTTTCACAGTATCTAGGCCCTTAAAGGGTAACTTATTAAAAAAATGTTTTTGCTATTGCACTGATTATGGTAAATAAAAAATATTTCTAATATACTTTGTTAAAAAAAATGAAGTTTTCTATGTTTTATTTGTGCTTAAAAAAGCTCAAGAGCACATTTTCCCCCCATCTTATACACAGACTTAGGACTTAGGTCCAGCCTGGACTGCTGAGGGGGGTGTGTCCAGACCCATCCAATCATAGATCCTCTCACACTTAACTGCCATATTCTGTTGGTTGGACACCCCATCTCCCCCCCCCCCCACCCCTTCATGCACTCCAGGCTGCACTTCCTGTGTTTGGGCTTCGGTCCTACGTCTGTGTATAAGATGGGGGAAAATGTGCTCTTGAGCTTTTTTAAGCACAAATAAAACATAGAAAACTTCATTTTTTTTAACCAAAGTATATTAGAAATATTTTTCATTTACCGTAAGGAGTGCAATAGGAAATATTAGTTTTAATAAGAGTCGCTATTTAAGACTTTAACAGGAACAAAATTTAAGACTTTAACAGGACAATGCACTCCAGTATGCTTTTAAAACAGTATTTGTCTACAAAACCAGCAGGTGTGTACTTTTGGCTGGCCTTTCACAGTATCTAGGCCCTTAAGACTTTAACAGGAACAAAATGGTACACCACTTAGATGTACGCACAGGTTACACTTAATAGAGAACAATATGCTTTAATGCTCTGCTCACCCTAACTGGCTGGCTACTATTAGCCTTTCAGTTGTTGTACACACCAGTGCTGCAGCACACAGTCGCTGTGTACTACACCCACAATTGCACTTTATTTCTTAATCTCACTCCCTTCCCTATCAGTGCTTCTAGGCTGGATTTGGGCTTGAGGTGAACCGCTGCTGTAAAAAAGCTTTTCTGTGCAACACACTTCTCTCTGTCCCTCTCTGCAATAGAATGCTGATGTGACTGGGAGGTGAATCACTGCTGTAAAAATGCTTTTCTGTGCAACACACACTGCTGTCTGTCCCTCTCTCTCTCTGCAATAAAAGGCTGAAGTGACTGGCCGCAAGATGGCTGCAGATTATATGGGGCTGTGACATCACAGGGGTGACTGGCTGCTGAAAGGTTGCATCCTGCATGTGATTCAGGGTCATCCCGCCGATCCTTGTTCCCGCCTTTCTGGAGCCTGGACCGCACCAAATAGAGTTTAATGAAGTGATTTGCGCGATCGAATCATGACGATATTTGCATTCATTGCAAATTGAAAATTCGTAACGAATTCGGATTTGTCAGATTCCATTCGCTCATCCCTAATCAAGACATCTAAAAGGTTATTGGCAGGCATCATCAGCTGAATAATGGAGTACGTGATGCTCACTAAATGTATTTTGTGTTTTATGTACTTTATTCCTACTTCAACAGTTCTAGATCAGTGGAGCCATAAAACCCATCAAATTTACTAGAAACATGATGGCTTTTTTAGACCAAATAGTGTAAAAGTACATCAGCCACTAGGTAAAGTAAGGAAAAGAACTGTATTTAGCATGCCAAATATTTTATGGTCACAGGACCATTTTGATACACTTTGGACACTTTGCAACATGCTTGACACTTCCTAAACTCATTCTATGACACTGTTGAGGAATCTCCTTTTGTGTATGCAACAAAGGTATTATGTCTTTTAATACTTTTTACACTCACTGTACAAATTTTGAAGGGAGAAATGTATTAACCATTTTACACCTGGTCTTGGAGTAAAACCATTTATTTAAAAAAAATTTTTTTGGTTTTTTTTTTTTGTTTGTTTTTTGCACAAAGCTCATTTTATACAAGATTCTACAGATACGACAGTCTATGATTTTGTGTCTGTCTTCTCTCTACATTGAGTATAAAAAAAACATTATTGTCTAAATAGATAATATCCAGGAATTTATTCTCATTGATCCAGGGATTATTGACATCTACCTCATAAGGGTTTTTGTCTTCCTCTGGATCAACACAGTAAGGTTATAGGTTGAACGTGAGGGGCACATTTTATTTTTTTCAACCTTGTGAACTACGCAACTATGTATTGTTACACAGTGCTAACATTAAAGCAAATGTACCTAGAGTGGAGACTCTCTGGTTCCAGACAGGAACACATGTGATAGTCTTAAATACACTGGCTGATATCCCCAGAAATATTTGGCAACTATATCTCTGTGTCTCAGTTACTGATTTCAACATTTCCTGGGAACTGAGAGTTAAAAGGCGAACCGAGTAAGCCAAGTTTAACACTGCGCATCAGAAAGAGGCGAGGTGTTGATAGAATCTGCCCAGTGACTCCAGTGTATGAGTTGATAACGTCCTCCTGATAACAGATTCTATTGGGGCCATTTCATTTTTGGAATGTCAGATGTACGTGATTTAATAGATTTTGGCAGCTTTACTATATACTGTGTGTTCTTTAATCACTTTTAAATTGGACACCTAAAAGTGGGACAGAGACATGACACATATTTTTCAACCTTTAAGGAGATGGTTAAACGTGACTGCATTGCTAGTACATCATCTCTACAGCAGCGCTGTCAGCTTGCTTTACAGTTTTATTTAAAACCATAGAAAATATAATGTGATAGTATTATGTATTGTGTCCTATGACACGCTCAGTTCCGCTACATCTGACACACTCGGCTCTGTGGTATTAGTCATAACATGAACATACCGAAAATATGTGATTAACATAGATATTTTTACTCGCTAGTTCTTCCCCTCCCTTTCTCCATCAACCTCTTGGCAGTTAAGCCACAGTGGTGAAGGTCAAATGAACCTGTCAGGTCTGGACTATGACAGGAGGTCATTTACATGAACCTTTCTCCATGATAACAATGCAGGGCTTCAGGAAACTGTCAGTGGATGCTAGCAATGGGTTTCAAGCTGGTATGAATCAGAATAGCTTCAAACAAGAATGCTACGGATGGGTTTCAGGGTAGGCCTGTGTCAGAAACAGGCCACACTGATATGATTAAGTGCTCCTCAGGGCCCGAGAGCCAAAACTATTCTTAGTGTGTTATTTTTCTTTCTATATGGTTGCAAACCTTTGTTTATTTTCTTTTTTTTTTCTCCTCTTATTGCAACAGCTTCCTTCTCTCCAAGGTACCAATATGTATGAGGTCTTCTTCTATATCTGAGGTCACCTTGAAACCAGGACAATAAAATGGAATCTTTTCAAAAGACGAATGCTGAAATTATTTAGGTTTAAAGGTGAAAGTTTTAGGTAGAAAATATATATTGGATAGCAGAAAGATGAAGTCACTTCATATTGTTACGCACTGGTCCTATTTTTCTTTATTGAAGGTACAACAGAAAAGATCACACTCCAATATATATTCAGAATTATTTTGGCGCTACTCAAAACGGTGGGTTTGGAGATCCATGGATATTGAGAATTTGAAGGGCACTTGTTGTAACAATGGTGGTTCTGTGATGTTACAATCCTTTAGTTTAATGTCTTGGTTACCCATTTACTGTTTTTATAAGTTTGTTATCTTGTTATTTTGCTTTGCAGAGCACTTAAAGTGTTATTGTTCCTCAATAACATCCCATCGACATGTAAAATGTTTTTTTAACTGGTTGGGGTCTCTGTGCTAAAACCACCACAATTAGTAGATATAGTCAGGAGAAGCGTGCAGCTGTGCGCTTCACTCCTTAGCTCAAGCAGAGGACATATATATATATATTTTTTTTTTTTAAACTATAGAGCCATCTTATGCCAGAAGTTGGATTGAGCAATGAGTTGGGACTGAAAAGCACAGGTGCATGCTTCTTCAGACTATATCTAGTAATCAGTGAGGTTCTCAGCAGTGAGCGGAACAAAAATTTTTAATAAGTTAAAATTATTAAAATAAATATGGTGGCACATATCCTGGTTTGGTATCCATTGCCAGCAGCTTTATTTATTTATCCTCCCCATCCCCATCACCCTGGCCTGGGACACGTATAAACACCACTTTATTCATCCCCTTTGGATTAGAGTCTTTACAGGCAGATTATCTATCTATCTTTCTATCTATCTATCTATCTATCTATAAAAGTTAGAGACATGTGCAGCACTCCATAACGTGAAAAAAATTGAAAATTTATTCCATCAAATAAAGTGAAAACAGCAGTGACGCTTCAATCCTCTCCAGGATTTTTCTCAAGCAACTCACAACAGAACTAAGGTGTCATTTATACACAGCAGCAATGTGATTTCTCATCAGTCAGTGAAAATTAAAGTGCAATCAGTGCAATTAAGGTACAGTATACAAATATTGTACAAAAAAATGTGACATCACATATAGTGTTACAACATCAGTGTTACTCAGCGTGTCCACATTACAGATATAATGTCATACAGTGTCACTTTAAAACCAATATCAACCAGAGGAACTTATTAATTGAAATACATAAGTTATACTCTACTTGTAAACGTGTGTAAAATCATGCACGGGCATCTTGGCATTCCCTCAGTCCGTAGCACCCATCGTTTATCATAAGACGAATCAGTCTACTCTGTGATTGGTCTTTTGATAAGCGATGGGTGGTGCTGCTACAGACTGAGCTTTCAGAACGCCAAGACGCCCGTGCATGATGCTACACACGTTTACAAGTAGAGTATAACTTATGTATTTCAATTAATAAGTTCCTCTGGTTGATATTGGTTTTAAAGTCTTGATTTTACCTGTGTGACCCTGTATGACATTATATCTGTAATGTGGACACGCTGAGTAACACTGATGTTGTAACACTATATGTGATGTCACATTTTTTTATACAATATTTGTATACTGTACCTTAATTGCACTGATTGCACTTTCATTTTCACTGACTGATGAGAAATCACATTGCTGCTGTGTATAAATTGCACCTTAGTTCTGTTGTGAGTTGCTTGAGAAAGATCCTGGATGATCGCTGCTGTTTTCACTTTTTTTGATGGAATATATTTACAATTTTTTTCATGTTATGGAGTACTGCACTGGTCTCTAACGTTTATGGATATGGAAGGATTGATGGACTTGATTCTTTTTCAGTAGCCTGCACCCTTCATGTTGGACACTGCTTTAACTTGAGTGCTGTTGCATTTTTTCTATTATCTATCTAGGACTCTCTCCTAGGACTGAATCCACCTTTTCCAGCCCACTGGAGCACCTGAAAGCTGAACTAATTTATGCAGACTTAAGGCAGCAACTGCCGAGCCGAGAAGTTTGTGACTAATCGAATGACTGTAACTTTGCTCATCTCTACTATCTATCTATCTATCTATCTATCTATCTACCTACCTACCTACCTGTTCCAAGATGGGAGCAGCACTACTGATAAAAAAAACAAAAAACAGATGCCCTCAGAAAAGTCTTTGATCATGGGCCAATGTATGTATCAAAGATGCTCTGTGGCACTCCAGTCCGTGCTATATACATGAAGATTTCATTATATCACATAACTTATACAAAAGCAATATTTCAACTGTGTCATGCATAAGAAAGACTGCTTAATGCACCCAAAATGTTACAATTGTATCTGCTGTATGATGATATGATAGAAAACACACCTTAGTTTTTACCACAGATTGGAGTTCTGCAATTCTTTGCTATCTATCTATCTATCTATCTATCTATCTATCTATCTATCTATCTTCTGTCTATACATTATCCATCTGTCTATCCATTATCTATCTATCTATCTATCGAAGGAAAACAGCAGCACTCGCAGGTTGCAGGTGAATGGTGTGTGGCTTTATTCACAAAGCATCAATAGTAGCGACGTTTCAGCCTTCTCTCAAGGCCTTTGTCAAGCTTGACAAAGGCCTTGAGAGAAGGCTGAAACGTCGCTACTATTGATGCTTTGTGAATAAAGCCACACACCATTCACCTGCAACCTGCGAGTGCTGCTGTTTTCCTTCGATATTTACCTGGGACTTGGGATCGAGTCAACCAGCTAGCACCATCTCTCACATCGTAGTGCTGCCTGTTTCTTTCTATCTATCTATCATTTATCTGCCTATCGTCCCTGTAAGGAAGTATAGACTTCCTAACAAGAGGATTCCTAGGTTAAAGCCTCCCTAATAGTCACCAATTGATAGGCTGTTGTAGCAGTGATGAGATGACAGACACCAAACCATAAATCTGAAAAAAGGAACATGGACAGAATTAACTGTTTATATGCTGGATCTTGAAGCACAGAGCTCAGGAGTACAGCCAGGAGGTGGCATGTAGTCATAGCACAGGAATGGGATCAGAAATATGCTCAGATATGGAGCCAACAGGCACAAGAAGAGTAGTTCCGAAGCCAAGCATTATATCCAAGGGACAAGTCAGGAGTACAGTAAGAAACAGCCAAAAGTTGAGGCCAGCTGAATTACTGCATGTACCATGCTGAGAATCTATTGAGCAATGCAGTAACAGGGATGCAGAGACCAGGAACAAGGGCAGCAAGACCCCAAGAAACTCCACTCCGTTCTGGATGACGGGCAACCACAGCCATCATGCCCTCTCACGATGTCACGAAAACAAAAGCTCTAAACTTCTGCATTGCCAGTCCAGAGATCCCTGAGGGTCTCAGGAGATTGACCTCTCACAATCAAACATCTTATCCCCTATCCTTTGGGTAGGGGATAAGATGTTTAGGGGCAGAGTACCCTTTTTAATAAAGGTGTGAACCTACGCATATCAACTTCTATGTTTGTGTTTACAGACATCTTTAAAAACTTTACTTAATAAAGAAATAGTCCTACTAAATCAATAGTTTAATTTATGCACAATGTTTCTTGAAGATAATGTACAAGTCTCAGCTGACAATAGAGGAAAAATGCCAGTGAATAATATGGAGGCAGACCAGCATCACATTGTTCGGTATAGTAAATTACTTCATTGATCTTTGAACTTTAAAGCCCTTAGGTTAAATCTGGATTCAATCACATGTGAAATGATCATAGAGGTTTTGCTTCAAAATTTAGCACACATTTTGATTCAGTTTGACAGAAGTAGCACAAAGATGCCAAGGACTATATTAAACAGAATTAGATCCTTTTTATGTTTGGATGGTGCATCTCCTGGCCCACGTTTTTATTTACATTCCTAGCTCATTCCATCCAATGGCTGCTTTTAATGTTTGACACCAAGCAGACTACATAAAAAGACAGATTTGGTGGGTATATTTTTAGTACAAAGAGTAACATAAAATTGTCACACCATTAAGTGCTCCTGTTCTTTCTCATGTGTGGATGTACAGCAGAAGGCAAACGCATGGTTAGGTGGAATAACTGCTCTTGGCTCATACAAATGGAATTTATTACATGTATGATTAGAATGCCGTTCTTTATAGTTTGGCAGTGTTGAATCTTAGAAACAGACTTGCTAAAGTCCAGTATGCACATTGGGCCACATTTACTATTGGTGCAGGTTTTTTCCTATCTGGATTTCAACTGACTAGTTTTTTTTTTAACAGTATTTACTAATTTGGCACATCTTAGGAAAAAGGTGCCATGTCAATAAAAAAAGGGATGCATTGCATGCCGATCAGATTTAAACAAACTATTAACATAAACATAATAACAAATAAGAACCCACAGTTATTGTCCCTACCTACACAACTTAAATGTTCCAACCCCCTTAAGGATTTGGGGGAAAAACTGATTTGTAGGGTTTAAAAAAAAATAAAAAATGTGGACACACATTACACATTGGATCAGAGTCAGCTGAATTCTCAGATTCTGTGGCATTTGCCCACAATCTTATGTGTATAGGGACCTCCCAACATCATGTTTATAGCAGATGTCAAAGGAGAGAAGAGTTGGACAAGTTGAATTTGAACATGCCAGATCATTTTTTATTGGGGAGATAAGATGCCACCTGAGGTCTCTGGAAGCAGTTTTTTCCCTCTCCCCATTGAGGATACATGTGCACTTGTCAAAATTTTATGTGCACATGTATGTGTCAGTTGGAAGAGTTGGCTGGTGACCGAACAAGAATTTAAAAAAACATGTATCTGAAAGCCATGGACAGCGTAAGCGTTAAACAGCCTAAAATACACGCCTTGGCATACTATCATTGAGGTTATTAATGGTTGTCTGAGGAATGTTCTGCCCCACTGAGTGCCCTTGGGTGTGCAGATTATAAAGATTCACTGCTCTTTGCAATTGCCAATCAATAATGTCTCAGATGTGGTTAATAGGAGATGAGTCGGGAAATGTTGTAGGCCTTCTAGGGTTCTCACAATAGCATTAGCAACATGTAGTGTGGAGGTAGCTTTCAGACCTCTGCTGTTGACCTGTGTATCACCACATGAGGACAGACCTAAGAAAATACAGTTGCTGCACTTATCTGCCCAGAGAAACAACATCCTTCAGAGGAATGGGGAGAAAAGCCAAGTGAGCCCCTTAGCAAAGAAGAGGATAACAGGAGATAGAAAGCCTTGGGCGTCTCAGGTCCATAAAGCTACAGTCTAAGCATGGCGGTAAGCCCTTATATAGGATTCCTAATTGGTAGAGTAGAGTAGAGTAGAGTCAGTGTTGGTCAGCTCCTAAGTCTCATACAAGTTATACAATCAAATCCAGATCAGTCTAAACATAATTCAGCAAGCAAGTTGCTAGTCGGTCAGCGAGTCCCACAGTGCCCTGAAGCAACTGTGATCTCTGAAGCATACTCTAGTCAACTTTTGAATTGTTCCTGTATACCTTTGTTAGTTTCTGAGTAAAATGTAATTGTTTCTGTAACTCAGCATCTGTGGTCGTTATTACCCCAGCACTTGGGCCAGGAAGCTACTATCCTGGATGTCAACACTACCCTGGCTTCACAAACCTTATTCCAGACACATCACCCCAGTTAACCACCACACATGGAGTTCATAGCCCAGTGCCATGTAAGCGCCCTCTGAGGGTTTTTGTAGACACTGTTTGACGCCCCAGGCTTATTATTTCACTCACAAGACAGAATGGATCAACACTCTTCCAATCTGATGATCCATCCAGAGTTTCACCTCTATGCATCTCTTTCTGTCATTCTAGTTCATTGTTGGTCTTACAACCAATGGGACATGTAACATTGAACAGTACAGAATTCTCAGCCAATTCATGTAGGGATCTGCTTAAGTGATGAACCAAGATCTTTCAGTTCAAAAATTTTGTCTCTCTGACTATGGGATAACTAACATGTCAATAAACAGCACACATCGCACAAGCATACTGTACTGACTTGATCTGATTTATGAGGTTTCATGTGGCTGAAAAAAGCTTTCAAACTGGGCATTAATTCTATTGAAACCCCTCCCACATGGCACATATTAGTTAGGTACTTGATTATATGCAGATCATAGTGACACCTGCTACCTCCTCGATTTACATAACCTTAAGTCCTTCTTAAAGTTGATATATCAATGCTGAGGAATGTATAGAGGAAGTAAACTAAAGATCCATGTATAATTTGAATCCACAAGATCTTAACATAGTGTGTTAATGTGCAATAGATGTATAACCAAGTGTTTTTTTTTCAATATTTCATCCAAACGCAATGTAATGAAAGTCTAGAGCACTTTAAAACATGAAGGCCTGTGTTGTGTTACAAAACACTGTGAAATATTCTTATTGACATAGTAAAACCATGTGGTTTTTAGCTGAAATTGTAGTACTTCAAAGAAGGAGATGAAAAGCTGCCAGACATCTTTATCTCTGGGGGGGGGGGGGGGGGGGGGGGTTTAAGATGATTATGATCCTATTAAAGGGGTACTCCCATGAAAAAAAAAAATTACAATCAACTGGTGCCAGCTGCTGCTGAACACTACAGAGGATGTTGTATTTATTTCTGTATTTCTTTTCAGTCTGATCAGTCTGATCACAGTGCTCTCTGCTGACACCTCTGTCCGTGTCAGGAACTGTCCAGAGCAGGAGAGTTTTGCTATGGGGATTTGCTTCTACTCTGGACAGTTCCTGACATGGACAGAGGTGTCAGCAGAAAGCACTGTAGTCAAACACAAAAGAATTCCAGAAATAAATACAACTTTTTGTGGAGCATACAGCAACTGATAAGTACTGTAAGCATTTAGATTTTTAAATAGAAGTAATTTATAAGTCTGTTTAACTTTCTGGCACCAGTTGATTAAAAAAATAAAATGTTTTCCACCGGAGTACCCCTTTTAACCTGTATGATTCTAGATTCACCCATTAGCAGAGGGTGGTGATAGACATTAGATTGCCACTGGATTATGCAGGTATCAGTGGGATACAATGACAGAAATTCTATTACCTTAACAGCCAATGATAAAGTGCAATGGGTTGTATTTCAAGGGGTTAAGAATATCTATTTTTTATCTTTACTGTTCATTTCCAGCAAGGGCAGCATCTGCCACTGGAGCTTTAGGGTAAATGAGGTTTTGCCTGGTTAAATATTTTTCTTTCATTTTTTTTGTTGCATTAAGCATTTTATATGTATTTGTACAGAATCCCATTCAAATGGAGCACAAGAAGGCATACATTAATTAACCACCATTTGTATTTGCACTCACGAGTCTGATCAAATCCAGGCCTTTTAAACAAGACACAGCCTCCATGCACTTGGTTACTGTAAGACATGCAGAAGATGATTTTCTTTTGTTCAGGGATAATGGTCTGTGCTTAGCAAAGTTGATTCAGGGCTTCAAGCATTAAGTGCATCCTTTTTGGCAGCATTTGCAATTTTATGAAATAAGACTGGGTACTTCACCTATTCATTGCCAAAACCATACGAATCAGAATATTTTACGGCCCTGAGACAAGGATACATACAGAGATACAGGGATACAGGAATCATGTCATACAGGGGTATATGATTCCAATTTTTTGCTTTGGAGGGGTCAAAGGCAAAAGTGAATCTGAAAAGTAAGATATGTATAAAAGCAAAACTAGGTAAGATATGTATAAAGGCATCTCTCTTTCATATCTTTTGTTTAAAAAACTACATTAACAAAATGGACACAAAACTGCATGTATGACTCTAGACTTCTACAAGTAAAACCATGTTATATTTACTACAAACACCCTGAGATTTGTAGATTTAAAGGGGTTATCCAACTAAAGAGAGCATGAGATGTCTTGCAGTAATGTGGGAGGTGACTTAATTCCCTCCTACACTTCGGTCGCCCCAACCAAATTCAACACTGCCATGCTCCCTTTGATCACATGACTTGCTGAACATCACCTGACACACAAGCTGTTGATCTGTGTGTTGACGAACGCATGCACATGTGTGCCAGTTATGTCATCAAGGGCTGGGTTCCCACACAAAAGACACAGCAGCCAAGCCCCCTTTAAGGACCTGACTTGTGACGTATTGTCTCTGGCCGCACAGCAAGCTCAGAAAGGTCTGAGACAACACTTATTTTATAGACTGTAGAAAATAAACTTAGGAGGAAAAGAAAGACAAAGAAATTTGATACCAGCCACCAAACATAGGTAAGCAAAGTATAATAATAAATATAACTTGAGAAAAACCTGACATGGTCGCACATCTACAACATGCACCTTGATCTAATGCTTCTCAGCAACATTTATTAAACTAACAGGTCGTTAGTGTACGTTATGATCATGAAGTGCAAGCCCGCTAGCCACGTCACAGCTACCTGTAAGTAGTGGGTACCTAGCATCCCTAGCATAAAATGGCGCAGCACTGAGTGGCGACAACCACTGCCTCAACACCAGTGCCCACAGGGGGAATGACCCAACTGGCAGAGCAGCCCCAATGCCACTCAAACCAGCTGCCGGGGCATGCTAGGGACCCACTACTTACAGGTGGCTGTGACGTGGCTAGTGGGCTTGCACTTCATGATCATAAAGTACACTAACAACCTGTTAGTTTAATAAATGTTGCTGAGAAGCATTAAATCAAGGTGCATGTTGTGGATGTGCGACCATGTCTGTTTTTTCTCTAGATGAATTCATAATAGTTGAGTAATGTTTCCCACCTTTGCTGCAAAATCCAGATTAAATGTTTTATATTATGTGTTTATGATTTTGTACCTTTAGTATTTATAAAATATTTACACAATATGAATGATATTTTTGGTTGTAAAGGTCTCATATATAATTTTTAACACCTCTGAGAATGTCTCCTATTTAATTAAACAACATTAAAAAAAATTTTTATATCGCTCAAATATTTCTATAGACATAGCTGCATATACACTTTTATATTTTAAGAATATTTCTATGTAATACACAAACATGTGGCTCTCTATGGCGTTGGGGAGCCCAAGCAACATATCTATTTTTTATGTCATCAGTAAGTAATAATCGACCATATGTAAATTTATCTTTAATTGTTGTGAAAGGTTTATTGATTTAAAGTATCTCTGATCACTTTACTTTTGGGACTTCATTTCTACACTTAATTAAATGTATCATTAGCAACAAATACTTATAATACTTGTAACCAAGCACGTAAAGTAGCTTTCCTCCTGAAAAAAAAAAAAGGGAGCGTCACAGCCAAAAGGGAGCGTTAACCTTGGAATATAGTCCCCAGTCATGTTTCAAGGCTATTTGAAGGGACTCTACCTCCAATAGGGGACAGGAAGGAGCAAGCTTTTTTCCTGTTAAAGGAGAGCTACATGACTTTTGAAAGTCTATATTCCAGTTTGGCTGTTTCCTCAAAGACATACAGTAACCATTCAGTTCATTGTAACTAAGAACATGAAAATGCTAGGCTCCTTCTTGTAGACAACTTGTGGTCATATATTTTAGGGGGAAAAAAGATTCAAAATGATATAGCTGTTTATACTAGTGCTTACTGCTATTCATATGATTTGTCTAGTGTGCCAGGTTTTGTTGTGCCCTCCTTTGTACCACCAGTATATTGTTGTATCTTCAGCTGCCTACAACTGGGCTCCCATGTATGGAGAACCCAACATTTGCATGTAACTTTGAAAGGGGTACTCCGCTGCTCAGTGTTTGGAACAAACTGTTCTGAACACTGGAGCTGGCGCAGGGAGCTCGTGACGTCAAAGCCCCGCCCCACTCTCTTATTACGTCACATCCCGCAATGCAAGTCTATGGGAGGAGCCGTGACATCATGAGGGGGCAGGGCTATGACATCACAAGCTCCCGGCGCTGGCTCCAGCATTCAGAACAGTTTGTTCATAACACTGAGCAGCGGAGTACCCCTTTAAGCCACTAGTTGGGGATCACTAGATTAAGTTTCAATATAAAAGATGGAGCCCAATCCTGTAAAATAGTTACAACATGCACATTATATTTATTTAATTTATACATTGTATTTATTTGTGTGAATTCTGAAAAATATGATGTAAAGCTACTTTAAAATGAGCTTCAGATTATTCTAACTTCCATAAACACAGAAAAGACCTCCCAGTAACAACATTTAGTGAGGAATTGAACTAGAATGACTTTATTTCTTGTAAGCTTAAAGGTTATTGCTGCAGATCTGGGGTCATTCTCACCCTCAGTAACAAAAATGGGAACTTCAAATCATTCCCACATAAACTATGTGCGCCTCTCACACCCCAGCATGAATCCACCATGTTATATTCCCAACATGTTCTTGATAGAGAAGGAAAGACATGATTTCATTAGCTAAACTCCTTTCCCTGGAGGTCACATAATAGGTTAATGCGGATGTGAACTCTGTTTACTGTTAGTGTTAGGGAAAAAGTGGCTTTTTAACAAGTTACTCATAGCTGGAAAAATCCCAGCTTTGCGAGTTGTCCTGGAAGGCTTGCCAAGTGTTCATGAGAAACACAAGGATGGGAAAAAGTTCAGATGTGCCTTTAAAGACATATTTGTGGAAAACTAAACGTCTTAAAACACACTTTTATACACAAATAAATATATACTTATGGCACATGGACAGTTATAAATGAAAAAAAAGGCTTTAAAATTTAGTAAACTTGAAAAAAAATGTAAAAAAAGGAATTATTCTTTTTTAGGGACTTGTAATAATAACCAAACTATTGACCTGACTTAACACTATAACTTAACTTCAATTGTCATGAGCAGCAGGGGCCATATTCAAATGCACGATATTTTATGAATATATTGATGATTATTTGTCCTATGTTTGCGAAATTCACATATTCACTATGTTCATTCACTTTTCTTTTCCATGCGAAAATTTGAATTTGCATACAATTTGCATAAAAATTCACATGTGAAAAAACCCCACAAAAAAGACTGAATTTTCGTCATTACGAATATGTAGCACAATGTTCTAAATATTAGCGAAATCGCAAATTGCCGATATTCGCGATAAAAACTTGCATTACGAATATTCGTACTCAACACTATACTTCAAATTTTCTTCAATAGAAATGTTTCAAATTAAAATGTTTTGAATAGTTTGGACTAAGTATTTTATAATGCTCAACCAGCTTAAGGGCTGTTTTTTTTTTTTTTTCTTTCTTTTAGAAATTCAAAGTAATTCAAAGTAAAGATCCTTTAAGACCCTTAATTTGCCATTGTTTTGGGATAACTGTTGATGAGAAATTTATTTTGAACATGTTGCAAAGGTATTGTAAGGAATGGCATACAAATGGCCTATACCAAGGATTTGCTTTCACTTTCTATCTTTGTATGTGACTGCTAGGACTACTGATCCTAAGAAAGTATACATAGCATTAAGTGACCAATGTGCATTTTACCTGCACAGAAATGCTACTTGGGGGAGGGGCAATTCTGAATGATTTCTCATACAGTGCAAGAATTGTGGTTATGCCATAAAGGTTTGAGATGTGAATACGTGTTTACCCCAAAATAGCTATGTAGGCCCTGTCTGACATGGAGTTGTCTGCTCAATCTGTATCCACAACAGTGCCCTGCCCCAGCCACTGAACGGTTAAACAGGCAATTTCCCTTTCCAACATGGATGCCAGAAGTACCATGCAGTAAGACTGAAACTCCATGATAGCAGCAGCAGAAAAGCAAGAAAGGTGAGTATAGTTTTTTTTATTTTTTATTTTTTATGAATTGTCTGAGCACATATATTGAAAAAGTTACTCACCAAATAGTCCCTTTATGTTTAAATACAGATGTGTCTTTTTGTAACTTATCTCTAAATATATTCTGAAATTTATTATGTGAGGCTGCAGCTTTTTACAACAACATTAGTGTTTTCACTTTGTATGACAAAGCTGGAGTACATTTTAATGTCTGGTTCATAGACAATGAGAGAGATGCATCAAAAATGTTAGGAGGTTTGCAACATATGTATACTTATTCCTATTTTAACTTAAAGGGGTATCTGCTGTAAACATCTTATCCCCCATTCATGTCTATGGAAGGGGGCATGACAGCTGGTACATTGCCATCATGCCTCTTCCCATAGATGTGAATGGAGGGGGCATGGCGGCTGGCATCACCACTCACCGGGCACGGAGCGAAGTTGGCTCTGTGCACCGAATGATAGGGGTGCCACACCGGAGATTATGGAGGTCCCCAGCGGCTGTATCCCTGCAATCTCACATCTTATCCCCTATCCTTTGTATAGGGGATAAAATGTTTTCAGCGACATACCCCTTTAAAGGGGTTGTCTGGCCAAAACTGTATTTTTAAATCTGCTCAGAAAGGTTGTGAGTAAAAAAATAAAAAATGAAATAAAAAAGCTGCACTGCTGCCAGTATAATGAAGCTCCTGTTGCTTCTGGATTTGGTGACATGACGTCACATACCCATAATCCAATCAGCAGCCACAGCAATGTCCCATCTCCGCCACTGTTTAGCTGTGACTCCTGGACAAAGGCTATACGTACCAAAATGCACATTGGGGTGATGCGATCCAGGGCTCTACAATTTATTTCTAGCACTTGCACTTTGTTTGGTCAGTATGGCTTGAAACTGTTGGCTTGATGCTATTGGTCCAAGCAATGATATATGTCCATACTGCCATTTTTACTATTCATACTACATGTGTAGGTCCTGGATATATTGTCTTTTTTATGATGTGTGTATTCTTCCTTTCTTCTATGTGGATTTATAAGGCTCAAAAAAATAAAGGGAACACTAAGATAACACATCCTAGATCTGAATGAATGAACTAATCGTATTAAATACTTTTGTGTTTACATAGTTGAATGTGCTGACAACAAAATCACACACAAATTATCAATGGAAATCAAATTATCAACTCATGGAAGTCTGGATATGGAGTCACACTCAAAATTAAAGTAGAAAACCACACTACAGGCTGATCCAACTTTGTAATGTCCTTATAACAAGTCAAAATGACGCTCAGTAGTGTGTGTGGCCTCCACGTGCCCGTATGACCTCCCTACAATGTCTGGGCATGCTCCTGATGAGGTGGTGGATGGTCTCCTGAGGGATGGCCTCCCATACCTTGACTAAAGCATCCACCAAATCCTGGACAGTCTGTGGTGCAATGTGGCGTTGGGGGATGGAGCGAGACATGATGTTTCAGATGTGCTCAATCAGATACAGGTCTGTGGAATGGGCCATAGTATCAATGCCTTCCTCTTGCCGGAACTGCTGAGACACTCCAACCACATAAGGTCTAGCATTTTCTTGCATTAGGAGGAACCCAGGGCCAACCACACCAGCATATGGTCTCACAAGGGGTCTGCGGATCTCATCTCGGTATCTAATGGCAGTCAGGCTACCTCTGGCAAGCACATGGAGCGCTGTGCGGCCGCCCAAAGAAATGCCACCCACCCTTACTGACCCACCGCCAAACCGGTCATGCTGGAGGATGTTGCAGGCAGCAGAATGTTCTCAACGGCGTCTCCAGACTCTGTCACGTCTGTCACATGTGCTTAGTGTGAACCTGCTTTCATCTGTGAAGGGCAAAGGGCACCAGTGGCAAATTTGCCAATCTTGGTGTTCTCTGGAAAATGCCAAATGTCCTGCACTGTGTTGGGCTGTAAGCATAACCCCCACCTGTGGATGTTGGGCCCTCCTACCACCCTTATGGAGTCTGTTTCTGACCATTTGAGTGGACACATGGACATTTGTGGCCTGCTGGAGGTCATTTTGCAGGGCTCTAGCAGTGCTTCTCCTGCTCCTCCTTGCACAAAGGTGAAGGTAGCAGTCCTGCTGCTGGGTTGTTGCCCTCCTACGACCTTCTCCACGTCTTCTGATGTACTGGCCTGTCTCCTGGTAGTGCCTCCATGCTCTGGACGCTACGCTTACAGACACAGAAAACCTTCTTGCCACAGCTTGCATTGATGCGCCATCCTGGATGAGCTGCACTACCTGAGCCACTTGTGTGGGTTGTAGACTTCGTCTCATGTTACCACTAGAGTGAAAGCACCACCAGCATTCAAAAGTGACCAAAACATCAGCCAGGAAGCATGTATGGAAGCCAGAAGTAGTCTGTGGTCACCACCTGCAGAACCACTCCTTTATTGGGGGGTGTCTTGTTAATTGACTATAATTTCCCCTTGTTGTCTGTTCCATTTGCACAACAGCATGTGAAATTGATTGTCAATCAGTGTTGCTTCCTCAGTGGACAGTGTGATTTCACAGAAGTGTGATTGACTTGGAGTTATATTGTGTTGTTTAAGTGTTTCCTTGATTTTTTTGAGCAGTGTATATATTTGTGACTTAATAAACATATATGTCTTTAGTAATGTTTTTTTGAAGTAACTCCATGTTTGTTCTTTGGGATTCGTTAGCTGTGCAGGTGTATGACATCACGTCCCGGAGCCGGGCCGAGGGCAGCAGATCTCCATTATAGTGGCAGCAGCATGGTTATTATGTGGATATGAGAGATCTTTTTCTCATAGTCTTTTTCTCTGTTCTACAAAAAGAAGACAAACTACCTGGCATTGAGGCCTGTTTGCAATGTAATTTAATGATCATCAAATGAGGAAGTTATAACAAGCTTTGTAAAGGTCTCCCAGAGAAGGTGTTTAAAGGGAAACTGACAGCAGGGTCACCCACACTAAGCTGCTGTACTGGCTTAGGGGAGGAGGGTGGGGGATCTGATGACAAGGGTCTTTTTATTTTTCCTTTATGCTACTGATGAATGTAATGTATATTTATTAAAGGGGTACTCTGCCCCTTGACATCTTATTCCCTATCCAAAAGATAGAGGATAAGATGTCTGATGACAGGGGTTCTGCTGCTGGGACCCCCCGTGATCTCCCTGCAGCACCAGCTTTCTAAACAGTATGTTTAGAACACTAGGTTCCCACGGTGGGAGATGTGATGTCACGCCATGCCCCCTCCATTCATGTCTATGGGAGGGGAAGCAGTGAGACATTACGTCTCCCGCTGCGGGAACCCAACGTTCTAAACATACTGTTTAGAATGCCGGGTGCTGCACGCAGATCGCGGGGGGTCCCAGCAGCAGGACCCCTGTGATCATACATCTTATCCCTTATCCTTTGGATAGGGGATACAATATCTAGGGGAAGAGTACCCCTTTAAAGAGGCATTCATCAAGGACCAGTCACGTGGGTGTAGCAGTGCATTAAAGGGGTACTCCAGTGAAAACCTTTTTTCTTTTAAATCAACTGGTGGCAGAAAGTTAAACATATTTGTAAATTACTTCTATTAAAAAATCTTAATCCTTCCTGTACTTATTAGCTGCTGAATACTACAGAGGACATTATTTTCTTTTTGGAATGCTCTCTGATGACATCACGACCACAGTTCTCTCTGCTAACGTTATTATAACAATAATAACACTTTATTTATTGTTGTCCTTAGTGGGATTTGAACCCAAGTCCCCAGCACTGCTAACCACTGAGCCACCATGTTGCCCTTAGCATACATCTGCTATGCATCTGCTATGCATGGTTGCTAAAATGGACAGAGATGTCAGCAGGGAGCACTGTTTTCGTGATGTCATCAGTGTTCCAAAAAGAAAGGAATATCCTCTGTAGCATTCAGCAGCTAATAAGTACTGGAAGTATTAAGATTTTTTAATAGAAGTAATTTATAAATATGTTTAACTTTCTGCCACCAGTTGATTTAAAAGAAAAAAGGTTTTCACCGGAGTACCCCTTTAAGGGGCTAGGATTTGTCACCAGAGTACCAAACTGACTCCTTTACATAGTATTATGGACATAGCCAAACAGCACGACATAAAGGAAAAAGGAAAATACACTTGTGATCAGCATCACTCGCACTCTAAGCCAGTACCAACAGGTTGGTGTGGGTGACCTGCTTGTCATTTTTAAGGAGTAAAGGTGTTAAAAAACTGCTTTAAAAACAGTGCCGCGTCTATGGGTTGTGTAGAGTCTTATAGCTTATTTCCCTCGAAGTTCATGCGGTTCAGTTGCAATGTGACAAACAAAATGTGGACAGGTGCAGCAGTGTTTTGGGGAGAAATCAAAAATAAAGTTATGGCTAAGCGAAGATAAAGACCTGACATGAACCTAAAGATAAAAGATTAAAGGGGTACTCCGGTGGAAAACTTATATTTTTTTCATCAACTAATGCAAGAAAGTTAAACAGATTTGTAAATTACTTCTATAAAAACTTCTTAATTCTTCCAGTACTTATTAGCGGCTGTATGCTCCACAGGAAGTTCTTTTCTTTTAGGATTTATTTTCTGTCATGACCACAGTGCTCTCTGCTGACACCTCTGTCCATTTTAGGAACTGTCCAGAGCAGCATATGTTTGCTATGGGAATTTTCTACTTCTCTGGACAGTTCCTGACATGGGCAGAGGTGTCAGCAGAGAGCATTGTGGTCGTGACAGAAAAGAAATCCAAAAATAAAAGAATTTTCTCTGTAGTATATTGCCCCTAATATATACTGGAAGGATTAAGATTTTTTAATAGAAGTAATTTACAAATCTGTTGAACTTTCTGATTTTTGGCATCAGTTGATTTAAAAAAAAAAAAAAAAAATCCACCGGAGTACCTCTTTAAATGGAAGAAGTTAATAGTACAAAACATATTTGTGTTTAACCCCTTAACGACGCAGGACGTAAATGTACGTCGTGGTGAGGTAGTACTTAACGCACCAGGACGTACATTTACTTCCTAAGCATAACCCGCGAGCATCGGAGCAATGTTCTGATCATGCGCGGCAGGTCCTGCTGGTAATGGCGGACATCCGCAATCCCGCGGATGTCCGCCATTAACCCCCTCAGATGCAGTGATCAATACAGATCACAGCATCTGCAGCATCGCGGTCACTAAAATGGATAATCGGATTGCCCACAGCGCTGCCGCGGCGATCCGATCATCCAGCACAGCAGACGGAGGTCCCCTCACCTGCCTCCGCTACCTTCCCGGCGTCTTCTTCTCTGATCTGATCTTTTATATACATATTTGGTAAATATCTGAATTATTAAAATAAAATGTTAATGATACCGTACGGTGAACGGTGTGAACGTAAAAAAAAAAGTTCAAAATAGCTGCTTTTTTATAACATTTTATTCCCAAAAAAATTTATAAAAAATGGATTACAAATTTTATATAAGCAAATATGGTATCAATAAAAAGTACAGATCACGGCGCAAAAAATGAACCCTCATACCGCCACTTATAGAGAAAAATGAAAAAGTTATAGGTCTTCAAAATAGAGGGATTTTAAACGTACTAATTTGGTTAAAAAGTTTGCGATTTTTTTCAGCGTAACAGTAATAGAAAAGTACGTTATCATGGGTATCATTTTAATCATATTGACCCAAAGAATAAAGAACACATGTAATTTTTACCGTAAATTGTACGGCGTGAAAATGAAACCTTCCAAAATTAGCAGAATTTAGTAATTGGCATTACATCGGACAACTGGTCGCACCAAAAATAAGCCCTCATACTAGTCTGTGGATGAAAATATAAAAGTTATGATTTTTTAAAGGCAAGGAGGAAAAAACGAAAACGTAAAAATAAAATTGTCTGAGTCCTTAAAGGGGTACTCCGCCCCTGGCATCTTATCCCCTATCCAAAGGATAGGGGATAAGATGTTAGATCGGCGCGGTCCCGCTGCTGGGGACCCCGGGGATCGCCGCTGCGGCACCCCGCCATCATTACTGCACAGAGCGAGTTCGCTCTGTGCGTAATGACGGCAATACAGGGGCCGGAGCAGCGTGACGTCATGGCTCCGCCCCTCATGACATCACGGCCCGTTCCCTTAATGCAAGTCTATGGCAGGGGGCGTGACGACCGCCATGCCCCCTCCCATAGACTTGTATTGACGGGGGCGGGCCGTGACGTCACGAGGGGCGGAGCCGTGACGTAACGATGCTCCGGCCCCTGTATTGCCCGTCATTACGCACAGAGCGAACTCGCTCTGTGCAGTAATGATGGCGGGGTGCTGCAGCAGCGATCCCTGGGGTCCCCAGCAGCGGGACCCCGGCGATCTGACATCTTATCCCCTATCCTTTGGATAGGGGATAAGATGTCTAGGGGCGGAGTAGCCCTTTAAGGCCCAAATGGGCTGAGTCCTTAAGGGGTTAAATCAAAGCAGTATATTAAAGTTTTTAAAGAGGGATATGAAAGGCTGATATCAAATTATATCAGGTGTTTTTGCAAGTATTTTTGCTACAGGTTATGCATTTAGTTATTACATTAAAGTGGACAGTTCCCTTTTCACATGCATGCTATGGATATTGGAGAACTGTGTTACTTAAATCCAGTAATAATTCAAAACCTACTCAACCATTAAATACAAAAAACACACAATAAAAAGGACATCTGGAATGGTGCAAATACTTTTTTTTCAGCACTCCATGTTTCAATTATTCCCTAGCTATTACTTTATTACAGTTTTAAAGCATTAAAAAAGAAGATGAAAAATGAACAATGCTTACAATATTTTATTTAGGAAATCCTAAGGCAAAAGGTTCGATGATTGATTCAGTTTCCACACTCCATTGTTCTGGACATAACATGTCATTCCCATAAAGGTTCGCAATGCAGTTTCATGCTTTTTTTTTTTTTTTTTTTTTTTATATAAATTACTGACATTGAAATGGGACATATTACTTATTTAACTAGGGCTTCTCAAATCTTTTCTCTTGAGGATTTGTAACTAAAAACATAATTCATTAGCCCCCGCCATAAGTGGTCAAATGCCATGCCAAAATTAGGAACAAATACTGTCCAAAATCCTATATGTGAACCCAGCCTAAATGGACATACAAAAGTCACACATTTTTATGTAAGTCCTACTTTTGTTCAACAATTTACGACTTTTTACCTTTCTGCACCTCATATGCCCCTGCAAAGATTTCCTAATGTATTTTCTTTAAAAAAAAATGGAGTATAAATATTACTAAACAGTCACACGGTGCAACAGGTTTAAAGGGGGACTCTGGTGGAATTATTTTTTTTTTTTTAATCAACTGGTGCTAGAAAGTTAAACAGATTTGTGAATTACTTCTGTTAAAAAATCTTAATCCTTCCAGTACTTATTAGCTGCTGAATACTACAGAGGAAATTATTTTCTTTTTTGGAACACAGAGCTCTCTGCTTATTCACGAGCACAGTGCTCTTTGCTGACATCTGTCAGGGACTGACCAGGGACAGGGAGAGTGAGCCCAAAACTGACCCTAAAACCGCTCTCCCTGCCTACTTGCCCATCCACCCTAACCAGTGGATCGACAACTGGGCGCCGGTCCCTCCCTGAGCTAAAGCATGGGGGACTAATAAAAACACATACTAATAAATAGTCGGTCACAAACCAGAAACATAACAGGAACATAGAACTCTACAGTATACAGTTCAGAAGACACAGATCAGTGAGTTAATACAGAGGACACTATATCAACGGACATGAACAGAGGACTCAGTGGTCGTGAACAGAGGACACTATAGATAAGCGGTCATGAACAAAACTCCAAAGATCTGAATAAAGAACTAATAAACATACATAGTTCAAAACACCAGACAGGAAATGGATACGTTTGAACATACTCCAGAACAAAACAGGAATAAGCTTAATTCCCTAGAAAAACCTCTGGTAGACACAGGAATAACAATACCCTCTGAGTCCTCCAGTAGACACAGAGTCCCCATGGACAGGTAACAGTGATGCCAAGTTACAACTCAGAAAGATAGATACAACAGGATATAATTATAGAACACTGTTCACACTGAACACAAGACAGGAATAGCAATCCCTTCAAACACTCCCTCCAGTAGACAAGGAGTCCCCATGGAGTGGTAACAGGGATGCAACATAGGACACTGTTCACACCGGACACACAAACTGGACACTCCACTCCACTAACAAAGTAGCCATTAATAATAAATTGAAATAGACTACTGGCCAGCGGCACACTCCACAGTGTGGTCAGAATGCTGGCCCAGTAGGAAAACAGAAATATAAAACAACGTAGATAGAAGAAAAACCAGCACACTCACCACAACAGATGTGTTTCGTCTTCAAATATCTTTATTGTAGGAAACCACAGACGTGGCACTATAAGCCGGACACAGGTACAAGCGTGCGGGGGGACGACAGGTAAAGAGATGCTCTCGGGCATATAAAACACAGAACAACATAAGAACGGACACAAGAGAAAACACAGTGTGAACAGACACATAGCAAAAAGAACATACAAATCCTAAAACCGACTTAACAAACACAGCTTAAAATCTACTAAGAGCATGAAATAAATAACATTGGCTAAAACAAGGAAATACAAAGTGCATGCTAAAACAGAAATAGTAGATTAAAAGCTCAGACAAAGTGTTTCACCAAGAGCTCCATGCCGCATGTCCAGCATCTTAGCAAGTCAGGATATAATGAAGTCAATAACCAGCCCAGAGGCTAGACTGGGCTGACTTTAAATAGACACACTCTAGGAGCCAATAGCTAGCAAGCAAAAGACTATTAACTCTTCCCTGACCAGGGAACATAAAACTGGTCACACACAGCCAAACCAATAGCTGTGTGTGAACACAGGCCAATGCAGACATGACAACATATCTGTCCATTTTAAGAACTGTCCAGAGAAGGAGAAAATCCCCATAGCAAACATATGCTGCTCTGGAAAGTTCCTAAAAGGGACAGAGATTTCAGCAGAGAGCACTGTGTTCCAAAAAGAAAAGAATTTCCTCTGTAGTATTCAGCAGCTAATATGTACTGGGAGGATTAAGATTTTTTATTAGAAGTAATTTACAAATTAACTTTCTTGTACCAGTTGATAAAAAAAAAAAAAGGTTGCACCAGAATACCCCTTTAATTACTCTTCTCAAATGTTAGTATATCACGCCTGAATAAGTGTAATGTTCAGAGCCACATTGTGTATGGACTATTTAGTAAGTTTTCTATTTAACTTCATGCCAGAAGCATGTCCTATTGCCATGGTTGTACATGTCTTGTGTCACTGACCTCAAGCATTAGTACTTCGGTTTATGTTACGTTGAGCGGATTCTTGAAGTGGTAAATGAATTTGAATTAATTTTGACATTTGCAGCTCATATAACAAAAAAAGATCCATCACTATAGATATTTTAAGCAATTAGTATTTTAACTAAAAATGCAAAGTGTGTCCAGTCAGGGGTTGTAAATGAAGCTCTGAAGGATTGTCCACTCAGCCTATACCTTCATTCCATATTAAAACATAAAAACTACATAGAAATGATATTCTGCTTGATACTGTCTCCATTTGCTTTAGCACTCCTGCATTGCAGCCGTAGGGGTTCGGATTCAAATTTGATCAAGGAAAACATCTGCATGAAGTTTGAATGAATTCTCCTTGTTTGTGAGGGTTTTCTGTAAGTACTCTTGTTTCCTTGTACTCCTTCCTGGTCCCTCAGCAGAATTATGTGGATGGAGGGAAGGAGAAGGGCCTGCGCTGACAGAGGCCTACTCAGTTTCAGATAGTGTACCCCCATCCTTCTTTCACTCCTCTACACCTCTCTGTCACCCCTCTTAACTTCTCTGTAACCCCTGGACACCCCTCTGTTATCCCGTACACCCCTCTGTCACCCTTCTACACCCTTCTATCATCCCTCTAAATCCCTCTGTCACCCCTGTACACCCCTCTGTCCCCCCTCTACACCCCTCTGTCACCCTTGTATGCCCCTCTGTCACCCATGTACACCCCTCTACACCCCTGTCTCCCATGTTCACCCATCTGTCACTGTGTGGGGTAAGGCTGGAGGCATGTGTGTGGTGAAGGCTGGAGGAATATGGGCAAGGCCGGAGGCCTTTGAGTGAGGCTGGAAACATTGAGGGAGATTTATCAAAACTTGTGCAAAGGAAAAGTTGCCCATAGCAACCAATCAGATTGCTTATTTCATTTGCCAGAGGCCTTGTTAAAAATGAAAGAAGCGATCTGATTGGTTGCTATGGGCAACTGGGCAACTTTTCTTCTGCAGAAGTTTTGATAAATCTCCCCCCTTTTGCATTGTGGCATTGTGTTTGGAGGAGGCTGGAGTCATTTGTGGGGAAAAGGGGAGGATAATGTTGGAAAAGTGCAGAGCCTAATACTAATATGTTTGTGTTGCAGATTCTGCCCTGAAAAGTTTTGGCTGGAACAGATTATCATGATGTCCTTGGGCAGATGGGGAAGGAAAAAAAAGAGAATGACCAGTGAATGTCATTTGTTAGTCACTGCTTCAAACTGTACTGTTATCTACATAATAAACATATAAAAAATAATAATTCGGTAGGGGTGCGCTGCTAATTTATTTCCCCAAGGACGGCCCCAAGAAAAAATGGGGGGGGGGCCCACAATTTTCTATTCTCGCCTCAGAAGGAAATAGAGCTAACTACAGTTCTGTCCTCCATTACTGACAGCAGCGGGACTTGCCATGCATGATGCAAGCTTCGGTCTTGTACTCGCGTCATATACATGGCGTAAATGTATGTCATAGTGCGCTAAGTACCTCTGCACCATGACATATTTTGTCGTTAAGGGGTTAAAGATAATTGGGGAGATTTATCCAAACCTGTGCAGAGGAAAAGCTGATTAGTTGCTACACCACGCCTCTTCCCATAGACTTGCATTGAGGGGTGGGGTGTGATGTCACAAGGGGGCGGGGCCTAAACATCATGAACCTCCAGCCCCTGCACCACCAGTCATCAGGCATGAAGCAAAGTTCGCTCCATGCACCAGATGACAAGGGATGCTGCAGGACAGATCACGGGGGTTCCCAGCAGTGGGACCCTAGTGATCAGACATCTTATCCCCGATCCCCTATCCTATCAATCCCCTATCCTATGGAGAACCCCTTTAATAAAAGGTTACAGACAACTTTAAAAAAAATTGGTGAGATTTATTGAAGCCTATGCAGAGGAAAAGCTGACTAATTGCCCATAACAACCAATCAGATGAAGTATTTAATTCTTCAGAGGTATTTTAAAAATAAAAGAAACAATCTGATTGGTTTCTATGGGCAACTGCAACACTCTACTTCTACACAGGTTTTTGATGAATTCCATTTTATCATCAGAAAATGACCTATTATTTAAATCAGTACTATTACTTTTAAAGATTTTTTTAATGATGGTTTTGCTTATTTTTTATTTTAATATGTACATTTTCATTAATCCTAAAATATTGCAGTTTTTATTCTGACTACTAAACCTAATCATAAACCAACACTTAGACCATTCACAACAAATCTCAATCTCCTTAAACGTTGACCTCTTTAAAAGTTACAGAACATGCCTAGAAAACTCTCCCATGCAAATAAATAGTCAGCTATCGTCTATTGTGTCTTTGGGTGTAGAAACAAAATACAATCAGAAAGTAAAAACAGATAAGACAAAAATACAATTTTTCTGGATTTGACTCTATTCAATAAAAAAAAAAACTATGCGATACATTCATGTTTAGTTCTTCAGGTCCAGTGCAAAACCAATAACAGACACCTCAACTTTTTCCTTTTACAATTGTCATTACTGCTGTCCACTTTGGAGTAAAGAGGTGTGTATCACCACAGGCAAATGTATCCAGTAAATACAGTGATGTCACAGAACAGAGATAGTAAATACAGTGATGTCAAAGAATTAAGATAATTAATGCAATGATGTCACAGAACAAAGAAAGTGATGGGATAATAAAGACAGTGATAGTAAATCAAAACAAAACAGAGATTGTAAATACAGTGATTTCACGGTTCAGGTATAAAAAGTCACAGTGCAGATATAGTAAAAACCAGTGATGTCTCAGAACAGAGATAGTAAATAATAAATATAATGATGTCACAGTGATAAAACTGATATATCTTTACAGGGAATATAAAAATATTTATGTCACAGATTAGAATGACAAAATGAAGGAAAAGGCAAAAACGTCATGTAGTGTCATAATATAATAATAATAGATATTGTAAAGTTTTAAACATGTGCACAGTGATCAGTGGTGTCGCTAGGGGGGGGGGGGGGCAGAGGGGGCTGGGCCCCACCTAGATCAGGCCGTGCCCCCCCTTTTGCCCCCCCAATTTAAAATAAATAGGGCTGTCCCAGTGGCAGATCCCGCCCCCCCCCCCCCGACATTGCTGCCCCTCCCGATACTATAGTATTGATGAGAACATTTAGCTGGACCTGGCGGTATGTACCATCTGAATTAGATAAGGAGAGACTATAGAGAAAACTTCACCTATAATCATTGATATCATTGTGTATTGTCCTGACTGTCCCATCAGAGCGGTAGTCACTTGTAAGTTTTGCAGTAATGATGGGTGAAACAATAACTTCCAGCATAACCTCATCACTACTTCGGTCATACTGGGAGCTGCAGTTTTAAATTGTAAAAACTTCTTTAGTGCTTTCCCATTCTGTGGCAATTGGTGTATTTGATTATTAAACTGGATACATTTAATAATATTATAAGTTCTTTAACCCCTTAAGGACGCAGGACGTACTCAAACGGCCCCTTTTCCGAGTCCTTAAGGACTCAGGACGTTTGAATACATCTTGTCAAATCCCGGCCCCCCGACGCTAGCTGGAGGGGAGCCGGTGCCCAATGCCTGCTGAAATCGTTCAGCAGGCATCACGGCATATCGCCCAGGGGGGTCATGATGACCCCCCATGTCAGCGATGGCCACATATCGCTGGACAATTCAGCCCAGCGATCTGCGGCGGATTCCGGGTCTCCAGTGACCCGGTGACCTGAAATTACAGGTTGTTCGGGGCCATCTCTGACGGCCCCGAACAGCCATAGCCAGCAGGGGTGAGGTGGTACTGGTGCCACCTCACGATCGCCCTGATTCGCCGGCCAGTTTACTGGCCGACCAATCAGGGCACCTGCTGCGGGTGTCACTCCCGCAACCCGCTCTGCCCCTCTTCCGGAGGACGTGATCGCGTGCGGGAAGAGGACCCCGGCAGCCCCAGGAGCGGCGGCGGCGGCGAGGGACTGACCTGAAGTGGCGTGGATCAGCAGTTGGAGATGAGTGACAGCCTCCTGCTGCTGCTTAGCAACAGCTCCCAGCATGCAAAAAGGGCATGCTGGAAGCTGTAGTTATGCAACAGCAGGAGGCAGACCACCACAACTCCCAGCATTCCCTTATGGGCATGCTGGGACTTATAGTTTTGCAACAGCTGGAGGCACATTTTTTCTATGGAAAAGTGTACCTTCAGCTGTTGTATAACTACAACTCCCAGCTTGCACAAACAGCTAAAGTGCATGCTGTGAGTTGTAGTGGTGCATCTGCTGGTTGCATAACTACAACTTCCAGCATGCCCGTTGGCTTTCGGTGACTGCTGAGAGTTGTAGTTTTGCAACAGCTGAAGGCACACTGGTTGTGAAACTCAGAGTTTTTTTTTACCTAACTCAGTTTTTACCTTCACCGGTGTGCCTCCAGCTGTTGCAAACTACAACTCCCAGCATGCACCATACATGCTGGGAGTTGTAGTTTTGAAACAGATGGAGGCACACTGGTTGTGAAACACTGAGTTAGGTCACAAACTCAGTAATACACTATCAGTGTGCCTACAGCTGTTGCAAAACTAAAACTCTCAGCATGTACAGTCTGTCAGCGCATGCTGGGAGTTGTAGTTTTGCAACAGCTGGATGTTCCCCCCTCCCCAATGTGAATGTACAGGGTACACTCACATGGACGGAGGTTTACAGTAAGTATCCGGCTGCAAGTTTAAGTTGCGGCAAATTTTCTGCCGCAGCTCAAACTGCCAGCGAGAAACTACTGTGAACCCCTGCCTGTGCGACTGTACCCTAAAAACACTACACTACACTACACTAACACAAAATAAAATAAAAATTAAGAACACTACATATACACATACCCCTACACAGCCCCCCTCCCCTCCCCCTAAAAAATAAAAAACGTCTGGTATGCCACTGTTTCCAAAACGGAGCCTCCAGCTGTTGCAAAACAACTACTCCCAGTATTACCAGACAGCCACTGACTGTCCAGGCAGGCTGGGAGTTTAACAACAGCTGGAGGCACCCTGTTTGGGAATCACTGGCGTAGAATACCCCTATGTCCACCCCTATGCAAATCCCTAATTTAGGCCTCAAATGTGCATGGCGCTCTCACTTTGGAGCCCTGTCGTATTTGAAGGTAACAGTTTAGGGTCACATATGGGGTAACGCCGTACTCGGGAGAAATTGTGTTACAAATTTTGGGGGGTATTTTCTACTTTTACCCTTTTTAAAAAAGTAAAATTTTTGGGAAAACAAGCATTTTAGGTAATTTTTTTTTTTTTTTTTTTTAACATTTGCAAAAGTCATGAAACACCTGCGGGGTATTAAGGTTCACTTTATCCCATGTTACATTCCCTGAGGGGTCTAGTTTCCAAAATGGTATGCCATGTGGGTTTTTGTTGCTGTTTTGACATCCTAGGGGCTTCCTAAAGGTGACTTGCCCCCCAAAAACCATTTCAGAAAAATATTCTCTGCAAAATCTCCTTGTCGCTCCTTCCCTTCGGAGCGCTCTACTGCGCCCGCCGAACACTTTACATAGACATATGAGGTATGTGCTTACTCGAGAGAAATTGGGCTACAAATATAAGTAAAAATGTTCTCCTTTTACCACTTGCAAAAATTAGGTCTACAAGAACATGTGAGTGTAAAAATGAAGATTTTGAATTTTCTCCTTCACTTTGCTGCTATTCCTGTGAAACAACTAAAGGGTTAAAACATTGACTGAATGTCATTTTGAATACTTTGGGGGGTGTAGTTTTTATAATGTGGTCATTTATGTAGCCCCTTCCCGCTATTGGACTTATGCATACGTCAAGGCGAACTACACGTTCACGCAAATGGACGTATGCATACGTCCAAGCAATCTCCTGCTCTGCCGCGGGCAGCGCAGGAGATCGCCGGCGGGACTCAGCTGTCAATCACAGCCGGAGTCAAACTGCAGCTCTGATCACGGCATCTATGGTGTTTGCAGGGGGAGCGTTGTCCCCCTGCCCACTAACGGCGGCGCCGCGATAAAATATCCCTGCTATTGATCGGCGGAGCGACCGACCAATAGCAGACTGGGGACGGGGGGGGGGGGTTAAAGTTCGGTTCCCCTTGCTATGCCCACCCATCGGTGTCCGGGCACAGCGGGGGGAACCGTGTAGTAGAGGCGGCGGCGGGGGGTCACTTACCCGGCGGCGGAGCTCCAGATGACGGCGGCGGCTGTGATCATGGCGGCGGTGGAGGTGAGTATGGCGGTGGCGTGTCCGGGAGTCTGTTGCCTAGCAACATCTGCAGGGCGACAGTTTGTAGAGTGGTCTCTAAACTGTGGCCCTCCAGATGTTGCAAAACTACAACTCCCACCATGCCTTGACAGCTGTTTGCTGTGTTGGCATGCTGGGATTTGTAGTTTTGCAAGATGGGGTTAAGGCTAGAGATTACTGAACTGTAGCCCTCCAGATGTTACAAAACTACAACTCCCAGCATGCCCAGACAGCAGTTTTCTGTCTTAGCATGCTGAGATTTGTAGTTTTGCAACATCTGGAGGGCTACATTTTAGGGACCACTGTCAGTGATCTCAAGCCTGAACCCCTCTAAATCTTGCAAAACTACAACTCCCAGCATTCAGGAACAGCAAAAAGCTGTCTTGGCATGCTGGGAGTTGTACTTGCGTGCCTCCAGCTGTTGCATAACTATATCTCCCAGCATTCCCTTTGGCAATCAGTACATGCTGAGATTTGTAGTTCTGCAACAGCTGGAGGCACACTGGTTGGGAAATACTGAGTTAGGTAATAGGTTCTATTACCTAACTCAGTATTTTCCAACCAGTGTGCCTCCATCTGTTGTAAAACTACAACACCCAGCATGCACGTTCTGTCAGTGCATGCTGGGAGTTGTAGTTTTGCCCCCCCCCTCCTATGTACAGGTTGCATTCACACTGGCAGCGGATTACAGTGAGTTCCCCGCTTCAAGCTTGAGCTGCGGCAAATTTTCCGCCGCAGCTCAAACTCCTAGCGGGAGACTCAGTGTAATCCTCCGTCAGTGTGAATGTACCCTAAAAACACTACACTACACTAACACTAAATAAAGAGTAAAACACTACATATACACACATACACTGCCCCCCCTCCCCAATAAAAATGAAAAAGTATCCTACGGCAGTGTTTCCAAAACGGTGCCTCCAGCTGTTGCAAAACAAAAACTCCTAGCATTTCCAGACAGCCATTGACTGTCCAAGCATGCTGGGAGTTTTGCAACAGCTGGAGGCACCCTGTTTGGGAATCACTGGCTTAGAATACCCCTATGTCCACCTCTATGCAAATCCCTAATTTAGGCCTCAAATGCGCATGGCGCTCTTACTTCGGAGCCCTGTCGTATTTCAAGGCAACAGTTTAGGGACACATATGGGGTATCGCCATACTCTGGAGAAATTGCCTAACAAATTTTGGGGGGCTTTTTCTCCTTTTACCCCTTATGAAAAGGTAAAGTTGGGGTCTACACCAGCATGTTAGTGTAAAAAAAAATTTGTACACTAACATACTGGTGTTGCCCCATACTTTTACATTTCACAAGCGGTAAATGAAAAAAAGCCCCCAAAATTTGTAACGCAATTTCTCCTGAGTACGGAGATACCCCATATGTGGCCGCAAAGTGCTCTGCGGGCGCACAACAAGGCTCAGAAGGGAGAGTGCACCATGTACATTTGAGGTCTAAATTGGTGATATGCACAGGGGTGGCTGATTTTACAGTGGTTCTGACAAAACAATAAATACCCACATGTGACCCCATTTTGGAAACGAAACCCCTCACAGAATGTAACAAGGGGTATAGTGAGCATTTACACCCCACAGGTGTCTGACAGATCTTTGAAACAGGGGTCTGTGAAAATTAAAAATATTTTTTTTTATTTGCACAGCCCACTGTTCCAAAGATCCGTCAAATGCCAGTGGGGTGTAAATTCTCACTGCACCCCTTATTACATTCCATGAGGGGTGTAGTTTTAAAAATGGGGTCACATGTGGGGGGTCCACTGTTCTGGCACCACTGGGGGCTTTGTAAATGCACATGGCCAAATTCTCTCTCCAAAAGCTCAATGATGCTCCTTCTCTTCTGAGCATTGTAGTTCGCCCCCAGTGCACTTCACGTCCACTTATGGGGTATTTCCATACTCATAAGAGATGGGGTTACAAATTTTGGGGGGTATTTTCTGCTATTATCCCTTGTAAAAATGTAAAATTTGGGGGAAAACAAGCATTTTAGTGTAAAAAAATATATTTTTTTTACATATGCAAAAGTCGTGAAACACCTGTGGAATATTAAGGTTCACTTTACCCTTTGCTATGTTCCCCAAGGGGTCTAGTTTCCATAATTGTATGCCATGTTTTTTTTTTTTTTTTTTTGCTGTCCTGGAACCATAGGGGCTTCCTAAATGTGGCATGCCCCCAGAGCAAAATTTGCTTCCAAAAAGCCAAATGTGACTCCTTCTCTTCTGAGACCTGTAGTGCGCCAACAGAGCACTTTTCCTCCCCATATGGGGTGTTTTCTAAATCGGGAGAAATTGGGCTTCAAATTTTGGGGGGTATTTTCTGCTATTACCTTTTTTAAAAATGTAAAATTTTTGCTAAACCAAGCATTTTTGGTAAAAAAAAACAAACATTTTTTTTACATATGCAAAAGTGGTGAAACATCTGTGGGGTATTAAGGTTCACTTTATCCCTTGTTACGTTCCTCAAGGGGTCTAGTTTCCAAAATGGTATGCCATGTGTTTTTTTTTGCTGTCCTGGCAACACAGGGGCTTCCTAAATGCGACATGCCCCCCGAGCAAAATTTGCTCTCAAAAAGCCAAATATGACTCCTTCTCTTCTGAGCAAAGTAGTTCACCCGTAGTGCGCTTCAGGTCAACTTATGGGGTACCTCCATACTCAGAAGAGATGGGGTTACATATTTTTGCGAAAACATTTTATTTTTTTTTTACATATGCTAAAGTCGTGAAACACCTGTGGGGTATTAAGGCTCACTTAATTCCTTGTTACGTTCCTCAAGGTGTCTAGTTACCAAAATGGTATGCCATGTGTTTTTTTTTATTTTTTTGCTGTTTTGGCACCATAGGGGATTCCTAAATGCAACATGCCCCCCAAAAACCAATAAAAAAAAATGTACTCTCCAAAATCCCCTTGTCGCTCCTTCGCTTCTGAGCCCTCTACTGCGCCCGCGGAACAATTTACATAGACATATGAGGTATGTGCTTACTCGAGAGAAATTGGGCTACAAATTCAAGTATAAATTTTCTCCTTTTACCCCTTATAAAAATTCTAAAATTGGGTCTACAAGAACATGCAAGTGTAAAAAATGAAGATTTTGAATTTTCTCCTTCACTTTGCTGCTTTTCCTGTGAAACACCTAAAGGGTTAAAACGCTGACTGAATGTAATTTTGAATACTTTGGGGGGTGTAGTTTTTATAATGGGGTCATTTATGGGGTATTTCTAATATGAAGACCCTTCAAATCCACTTCAAACCTGAACTGGTCAATGAAAAATACCAAGTTTGAAAATTTTGTGAAAAATTGTAAAATTGCTGCTGAACTTTGAAGCCCTCTGATGTCTTCCAAAAGTAAAAACACGTCAATTTTATGATGCAAACATAAAGTAGACATATTGTATATGTGAAACTAAAAAAATTTTTTTTTAGAATATCCATTTTCCTTACAAGCAGAGAGCTTCAAAGTTAGAAAAATGCAAAATTTTCAATTTTTTCATCAAATTTGGGGATTTTTCACCAAGAAAGGATGCAAGTTACCACAAAAATTTACCATTATGTTAAAGTAGAATATGTCACGAAAAAACTATCTTGGAATCAGATTGATAAGTAAAAGCATTCCAGAGTTATTAATGTTTAAAGTGACAGTGGTCAGATGTGCAAAAAAGGGCTGCGTCCTAGAGCTGAAAATGGGCTGCATTCTTAAGGGGTTAGGGTGAAAAAGGGCTAAGTCTTTAAGGGGTTAAGAAACACCTTATTTTCTGTCCACCAAAATGAAATTCTCTAATAGTGCCCCTCCCGAGACTAGACTCTGGATTCGCCCCTGGTCCCGATACTAGTATCTGGGCCAGGGGCAGACTGACCAGCTGGGTAAAGAGCCCACTGAAGCTGCTGGGGATATCCCTGCGCTGCTCCTGGTCTGCTTATTATTAGCAGAGACAGGCAGAGCAGGGATGAAGGTACCTGATGGTGGCTCCGCCCCCAGCACAGGAGAGGGCGTGGCTGAGAGCTGACAGGCCTCCGTAACACAGAGCAGTTTCATGTGAGGAGGTCCCGTGTCCTCCCTCTCTCCTCCCCTGATCCGCAGTATATCCTGGGGCTGGGTCATGTGTATAGTAGCAGTCCAGTGGGGTCACTTTCCCTCCTTCAGTGTCCACCGGTCACATTATCAGAACAATTTTTGGGATTTTTTTTTTCCATAAATCGCGGTAAAACCGCGCAATTTTTGGCACGATTTTTCCATAAATTGTTCTGGTAATGTGACCTGTGGACACTGTAGGAGGGAAAGTGACCCCTCTGGAAGGACAACATGTGAACACACTGCTAGTTTATCATTAAACCCCATTAAATCACATGTACAGGATCAGCTGCATATTTTGCTGCATATTTTGTGCAGCTGATTTTGCTTCATATAGCTTCATTAGCTTCAATAGGTAGCAAAATCAGCTGCAGAATATATACAGCAGATCCTGTACATTTGAACGTACCCTAAGGGCTCATTCAGGGCTGGATCCACAGTGTATTTTACGCTGCAGATCCGCCGACAATGGGCCCTACAGTGCTGCCTCCATCTGTGCCTGCTCATAACGGCAATCAAAGCGTGTCTGCTCGTAGCGGAGTATTGCCGTTATGAGCAGGCACAGATGGAGGCAGCACTGTAGGGTCCATTGTCGGGGGATCCGCAGCGTAAAATATGCTGAGGATCCATCCGTGTAAATGATCCTTAAGGACGCAAGGTGTATGTGTACGCACAGTGCCTGCTCCCACTGTGTTGTATAAATCATTAGCTAGAACCCTCGGCTAATGCCAGACATCACCAATCAGGCTGATGTCCGACATTAACACTTTAGATGCCGCTATCAAAGTTGATTGTAGTGTCCAAAAGTTTTAACGCCTTAAGGACATAGCGTTTTTCCGTTTTTGCACTTTTGTTTTTTCCTCACTTTTTATAAATCATAACCCTTTCAATTTTGCACCTAAAAATCCATATTATAGCTTATTTTTTGCGCCACCAATTCTACTTTGTAGGGACGCAAAAACGGCAAAAAAATATCATTGCACAACAAGAATGTAAGAAGATTTTCAATAAACATTTTTAACATTTTTTAATTAAACATGTTCTGCACAGTGTGTGTGTATGTGTGTATATATATATATATATATATATATACACATTTTAAAATTGCCCCCCCCCCACTTTTGTCACTGGCCCCCCAATCCCCCCCCTAAATATGAATGCTAGAGACGCCACTGACAGTGATTGTACATACTGATTGTACATAGTGATTGTACACAGTGATTGTACATAGTGATTGTACACAGTGATTGTACACAGTGTCACTGTGTACAATCACTGTGTACAATCACTATGTACAATCACTGTGTAAAATCACTATGTACAATCACTGTGACAGTGATTGTACATAGTGATTTTACACAGTGATTATACATAGTGATTGTACACAGTGATTGTACATAGAGATTGTACACAGTGATTGTACATAGTGAATGTTCACAGTGATTGTACATAGTGATTGTACACATTGATTGTACATAGTGATTTTACACAGTGATTGTACATAGTGATTGTACGCAGTGATTGTACATAGTGATTGTACACAGTGATTGTACATAGTGATTTCACAGCTATTGTACAAAGTGATTTTTCAGTGATTGTACACAGTAATTCTGCACAGTGATGGTAGACAATTATTTCACAGTGATTGTAGACAATGATTTCACAGTGATTGTACACAGAGATTTCACAGTGATTGTACACAGTAATTTCACAGTGATTGTACACAGTAATTGTGCACAGTGATTGCAGACAATGATTTCACAGTGATTGTAGACAATGATTTTGCAGTGATTGTACACAGTGATTTCACAGTGATTGTACACAGTAATTGTGCGCAGTGATTGTAAACAATGATTTCACAGTGATTGTAGACAATGATTTCACAGTGATTGTACAGTGATATCACAGTGTGGGAATAATTTGCAGACACTGCTTTCTTCTATATTTCCAGATATTTGCCCTTCATATCCTATGGCCTACGTGTGGCTTTAACCTCTTCTTCATCTATAGTTACACCCCTATAGAAAAGTTATCCTATTGGTAGTCAGAACAGGCATTACTAGGAAATGGTTGGATAGAATACTAAACAACTTCACACATGCCAGATCATTTTTTAGAAGGGAATGCCATTAACATTTTTCCACCTTTTCTATGACCAATTTTATGGCTTTTATTCAGCTGCTTCCTACTAAAATACTGTATAGTGCTATTATTGTTATAATGACGTGTATCACAACTTCTATTCAAAGTGATGAAAACACATGCAGCGACAATAACGCATATGAAGATGCATGCTCTTCCGCACCCCTTGCCTGGTAATGTCTTTGGAATTGGACAGCTCTGTATTATACAGTACAGTGGACTCATTGTGAGGTCTGAGAGTTATTGCTATTGTCTATAGTTTGTGAAGCTGGCGGCAGGAGGCTGTGAGCCCTTTGCTGCTAGTTCCTGTTACACTGCTATGAAAACATTTGGCTTCCACCCTATGTCATGTCCCTTTCCTCAAAACCACTTGTTTCCTGGCCTGCTAGCTGCGCTCATTGCTCCTGTCATATCAAAGATCACAACATGAAGTTCAGCCACTTCCTGGATGTCTCTTTCAGGGACACAACAATCAAATGGCTGAAGTGCTGTTAACCATGTCTCCTCTGCTTGTCTGCTTGTACTATACTGGCTATCCTGCCAGGCAGCAAAGGATCCGCACACACAGGGGTCTGTAACAACATCTTCAGCTGGATTAACTCCATCAGCATCACAAGCCTTTTAAGTGGGAAAGGTGGGGGTTAACAGATCTGAGGCTCATTTATTGCAACATTTTTATTTTATTTTTTTTACAGATGAAAAATAAAAAAATTGTACATTAATGTAAAACGTGCAAAACATCTGGTAACTGTAACAACATGCCTGGATAGTAAGCATTTGCCTTCAGTTACAAATCCATGTGTCCTCTACATTTAACCCCGTAATAACCTAGAAGGTTTTAATTTTTGCACTTGTATTTTTTGTCTCCTCCCATTTTCATAGCCATAGGTAGGGGTAGATTTATCAAAACGTATGTAGAGGAAAAGTGCAGCAGTTGCCCCATTGCAACCAAATTCTTCTGTCAGGTTGGTTGCTATGGGCAACTGTAGCACTCTTCCTCAACAAAGGTTTTTATAAATCTCCCCCATGCATTACTATTCTATTTTTTTATCAACACACCCAAATGAGGGCTTGTTTTTTTGGGATTGATATTTCTTTGTAATGACATTCTTCAATTTTCATAAAACATGCTACTTAATGGCAAAAAATATTTGTGAGGTGAAATTAATAATATAGATGCAATTTTGTTGATTCAGGGGGTTTATGTTACATTGTTCATCACCTACTCTTTTTTTTTTCTTGGTGGAATGGGACAGGCTCGGGAGTATGGCACAGACTCAGGAGCTGGTCTTCTCTGTAACTGGCGCAAGCCTGCTATTAGCAGCTTACATCTGCTGGTAATAGCGAACAATCGGATATCGGACAGCATTTCATTGTTTAATCCCAGTAATCTCTGGTGTCTATTGCCCCCTATTGGGGTGCCAATAGGTTACTGGAGAAGCTTGGGGTCTTACCTTATCCTTGGCATTTTCCGTGGATCAGCTATTGTTAAAGCATGCCTTAGGTAGGCTTTGGCAATAGAGTGTCAATAACATAGATTAATGTAATGCAATAGCTATATGTGTAAGTCATTGACTGATGGATTATAAGAGATCCCCAAGGGGTCAAATCACATCACAGAAAATTTATAGAAAGTGAGCAAAATGCCAGAACTACACAAAAGCTCAAATGGAAATCAGAAGAAAAAAAAAAACACACAAGAAAGGTGCTAAGTTTTGTTATCCAGGTGATATGGGTTAGAGGTGTGTAGAATACACACTAACTTTATTGTGTTGTGCTGTGGGCCCAACACCAGTATGTGCCTTACACCGAGATGGTGCACAATAAGCAGGGGAGCCAGGAACAGAAGACGCCCCTTCCGCAATCAAAGGTCCTTGGAGTGGCATTCAAAATCAAGCAAGTCAACCCTCAGAGAAGCTTGGGGAACTGGAAGATCCTTGAGGGCCTCCTGGCTTTAGGGCAAAATTATCTATAGCCGAAATTAACGGACAAAATATAGATGAAGTAAAATAACAAATATTTAATCAGACAAAATGTTTTGAAGGCACCACCCTCTCCTTCAGGTCCTGACCTGACATTACTGTGAGAGTTATCCAAAATGAGAATACAAAAGGCCCTAGGAAACCTTTCAGTGTTCCCACAGTTTTTTTAAAGATTAAAAAAATCTCCAATTTCATGTGCTCCATGTACAAAGGAGTAAGTTGATGATGTGGGGTCCCTATGCAAAACAGGGCATCGAAAATAGAGACCTTATGGACCCCCTTAGGCTCTTGGGCCCAGATACAACTATATCAATAACACTTCCTATAGTTATGGTCCTTCTTATTTCATCTCCCAGCCTGATCTTTTTTCTAGGATAGTGCTGTCCCTAGCACATGGGCCCATGGAATCCTCCCTATTGCTTGTTGACTAGGATTGAGTGATGCATAGTAGATGAAGAAAGCATGCTTACTGATTCAGTCAGAAGAATTTAAAGGAGGACTCCTATATATATATTGAAATATTCATTACCATTAGGCACACTAAAGGAATAATTATTTGTCCTTGCTGCTTGCTAAATAGTTACCCAAATATGTTTAGGTTATTGCAGATCTACATATGTCATCGATATTCACAGCAAGGTGTCTCATACTTCAGCATTTCAGAGTAATTATAAATAAATTATTGTCTGGGAATTGGGGCAGTCCCTAGCAGCTTCAACCCACCCCACTGACCCTGATTGGGATTTGTCATTAGGGTAAAAGGAGAGACCTATAAATCAGTGCTGGAATGACGGGGAGAAGTTGCTTGGGATGTCCCAATGACCCAGAGCCCCATTCCTAGCCAGTGATGTATCTTGGAGTGATCTATCTATGCCGAAGTGTTTCAGAGTCAATCACATTTCCTGTACAGCGAGAGCCTACAATTAGTCATAGTTCCCTTTTAAGCAGTTATTGTTTTTAGGTTTTATACATACAACACACACACACACACACACGCATATGTTTGTTTAATTGAAGCACATATATTTATAATAGTATACATATATCAAAATAACAATAATATCAGAAAACTTGTATTTCATAATATTTATATAACTAGGGTTTCAAAACAAAAGAATCTATTATTTTTATGGATTTCATTTGTCATATCATTAATAGTAAAGCTCTTTATTCATCCACAGATCAATGACATTACAATTCAGATATTCAAGCCATCACTATTTTAAGTAGAGAGTCATACGGCAGCAGATGGTGTCATTCACTAGAATTCTTTCTCTGCATAATAAAAAAAAAAACTATTTACCAAAGCAAAATGGAAAATGGAAGCACTGTGGCTCAATGCTAAATAGCATGATCCTGTTAGACATGGGGTACAAAGAGCATGGATATTAAGAGGCCCTTTACAGATATGGGACCTACTTACAAAACTTTCAGATATGTTATAAAACTACATCTTTGTATTTTTCTCCATACATCTGTATATTTATACACAAAAATCCCACCAGACAACACTGTAGAACAAAAACTATAGCCCTGTGACTCGTTAGTTATGTGTGTCACTCATTAATGGTTCCAAATGTATGGAACTATGCAGATACAACTCAACAGCAATTGTATAACATAGAACAAAATACAGTTTGATAACCTCTATTTATTATTGAAAATAATATTGAAAGAGTCAGATTTTTTAAAAATAATAAACAACAATTTTATTCTATGGGGTATTATCTTCATATGTATGTATACACTTCACTGAACATGTAACCCCTTGTATTTAGTAAAGAGAAATAATGCTTGAGTGACCCACAATGACTCTTGTAGACAAAAACTTAGACAAAAATACATCAGGGTATATTTTCACGAGGTGGTAACACAACTTTGGCCACCCCTGAGTTCTTGGTGTTTTTGAACCCAGACTTGTTGCTATGCCTCTGATAACAGATTGTCCGTGCGGGACCCAATATGTGGGCCGCACATCACAAACACTTCGAAAAATAATAAATTCACATAGATTCAATATTAAGCATAAATATTCAAAGCACAGTGTTTCCCGTAATTTTGCAGTATGTCATAATGCAGATCCAGGGTTGCTACGGGTGACTCCCGTGGGACAAATAGCAGAAGGTTTACGGAGATTCTCCACCCTATGTAGGAGAGAAAGTTTTTACATTTTTAAACTAAATACGCTGGTCCCGAATGGTTTTAATGAATGTATAGAGTGAGTACAGTGACCCCCCCCCCGACCTACGATGGCCCCGACATATGATGAAATCGACATACGATGGCCTCTCAGAGGCCATCGCATGTTGATGTCAGCATCGACATACGATGCTTTTTTATGTCGGGGCCATCGCATTAAGTGCTATCCGGCAGCGCCAAATGCTTAAGCTGCTGCCGGATAGCAGCTTAATGTTCCCCGTGTGGTGCGGTAAGTATTACTTACCCCTCCACGATGCTCCGGGGTGCCCTCCGGGTCCAGCGCTGGTCTTCCGGTGTCTTCTCTGCCCTCTCCGATGACGTCAATACGCTGCTGCGCACGTCATCCAATAGGAATGGCGTACGTAGCGGCGTAATGACGTCGCTACACAGGCCCAGTAAGGCCTTGCGGAAGAAAGCAGAGGACCGGAGAAGACAGCAGAGGACCGGAGAAGACAGCAGAGGACCGGAGAAGACAACAGAGGACCGGAGAAGACAGTGGAGAGCCCAGCGGAGGCCCGGGGACACCATCTCGAGCGGCGGGGACAGGTGAGTACAGCTTCCTATACTTTACATTGCACGAATCCCTCAACATACGATGGATTCGACAAACGATGGCTCGTTTGGAATGAATTACCATCGTATGTTGAGGGACCACTGTATAGATGAATTTAATTGATTTTTAGTATATTTAATGTCCCAACCAATGGGCAATTGTTTTCGGGTGAATATGGGGTCATAGAGCCAGATAAAAGTAGCATTTGTGTTAGGAATAGGTATCCCTGAGGAAGGGGAATTTTCTCCCCGCAACGCGTCGGATTGTATGCATTTATTATGAAATAAATTGTTCTTTTGAATGAAGCTTAGTGCATCGCAGTGATTGCAAAGTTACTTTCGGGTGGATCCGAGAAAAAAAGAGAGAGTGAATAACGCATGTAAAGTACCTGGTTGGCGTGGGAAAAGACGAAAAACGTTCACAGGCTGGCCAGATTGAGAAGTGTTTAAGGACGAAAAAACCCTCTCGCCGAAGTAAGTAGGATTGCTCCAATGGTATATGAAATTGACTGTATATGAATATCGATCCTGCCCGCTCTCCTATTTTTTTTTTGTCTTTTTTCATTAATAACAGATGAGAAATATTTGATAAAATATTTAAATAAAAGAACAAACTAACTAAGAATGAGCAAATCGAATCTGAGGAATCCAAATTTGTTACAAATTTCAGGAAAATTTTGATTAGCAATGAATGGAAATATCGCCGCGATTCGATCACGCAAATTGCTTCATTAAACTCCATTTAGTGTGGTCCAGGCTCCAGGGCATCTAAAATGGCGTATCCACATGTGAGGACATGGGGCAAGGAATCCTGGGAAGGTGGGAACAAGGGTCGGTGGGATGACCCTGAATCACAAGCAGAATTCAGCCTATCAGCAGCCAGCCACCACTGTGATGTCACAGCCCAATATAATCGGCAGCCATCTTGCAGCCAGTCACATCAGCATTCTATTACAGAGAGAGAGGGACAGACAGCAGTGTGTGTTGCACAGAAAAAAATTTTTACAGCACCGATTCACCTCCCAGCCACATCAGCATTCTATTGCAGAGAGGGACAGAGAGCAATGTGTTGCACAGAAAAGCTTTTTTACAGCAGCGATTCACTTCAAGCCCAAATCCAGCCTAGAAGCACTGATAGGGAAGGGAGTGAGATTGAGAGAGAAAGTGCAATTTTTGGGTGTATTACACATCGACAGTGTGCTGCAGCACTGGTGTGTACAACAACTGAAAAGCTAATAGTAGCCAGCCTGTTAGCGTGAGCAGAGCACTAAAAGCATATTGTCCTCTATTAAATGTAACCTGTGCGTACATCTAAGTGGTGTACCATTTTGTTCCTGTTAAAGTCTTAAGGGCCTAAATACTGTGAAAGGCCAGCCAAAAGTAAACACCTGCTGGTGTTGTAGACAAATACTGTTTTAAGCTTACTGGAGCGCATTGTCCTCCCCTCATATATTCACTAAGTATGTCAGGCAGAGAAATGCCAGGACATGCACAGAGGAGTGGCAGAGGACTAAATTAATCAGGCAGAGGTCGCAGCAGACTAGGGGCGAGTGAGTGGCAGCAGGAGTCAAAGCAAGAGGCCTGAGCTCCCAGTATCAGCTAGCGGTCATGTCTCAACCAGCAACCCATCTGCCATCATCGATTGGTTAACACAGTCATCCACTTCATCTGATACCCCCAGTCAAGAGTCGGTGGGTTCCTCAGACACCACCCTCAGTTGGCATGGCCGGGGAGCAATCCCTGTCCTCCTATTGCCTCTGTCCTATGCTGTTTCCTCCCCCACAGATGTATCTTATGCTGTGGATTCAGCTCCACTATTTGGTGAGGACGAAATATTAGAGAACAGTCAGGAGCTACAGCTGCCACTTCCTCTGCTAGGCGGGCAAGTAGTGATGAGGAGAGTGGCATGGAAGGTGGTATTGCGAGCGTTCAGACTCCTGAAGCAGACACTGTTGAAGAACCTGAGGAGGACATCAGTAACGTGCAGACACAACTCGATGATGATGAAGCCGATCGCACTTGGGAACTGGGTGCAGAAGGGGCTTCATCATCAGGAGAAAAGGGTTGCAGATTGCCCGTGAGGCAGCAGCTGAGCCAGCAAGCTGGTAGCATGGTCGGCAGTCAGCATGGTGGCAGAAGTGGAAAGTTTGGAGCCAAACGTGCCCGGAAGAGACAACCTGCTTTACGGCAGCCTACCTTCCCGAGAGGTAGTGAAACAGGGGTTCCTGGAGTTGGCGGCAATAGCAGTAAATCAATGCGGACTGTTGGTGGGAAAATCAGCTACTCGGTGGTGTGGCAGTTTTTCATCAAGCATCCAGAGGATGTTAACCTGGCTACATGCAAAATGTGTCGGCAGAAGGTTAAGTGTGGCCAAGGTCCCATTGTTGGCACCACGGCCCTGCGTCCACATATGCAGCGTCACCATAAAGCAGCCTGTGAGAACCGTGGCTCCAATGTGGTGGTCCAGCCTTCTGCATCACCGAATGGCATGCCGCTGCCTGTTTAAGCCAGCCAAGGCTCCACCACCTCAGCCGAAGGGAGCTGTGTATCATACCCATCTTCTGTCACTCCAGATTCTCCTGCTACTCCTACTTCGAGTCAGTCATTCCGCCAGCAATCCATCGACGAAGCCATGTCCAAGAGGCAACAGTAAGCGCCCAATCATAAAACAGCGCAGAAGCTGAATGTACTCCTGTCCAAGTTGCTGGTGGTGCAGTCCCCCCCTTTTCAGGTGGTGGACTCTGCACCTTTCAGAGAACTGATGGCTTGTGCCGAGCCGAGGTGGAGAGTCCCAAGCCGTCATTTCTTTGTGAAGAAGGCAGTACCAGCCCTGAACAATTTTGTGAAGCAGAAAATGGGCCAGTCCTTGAACCTGTTGGTGTGTACCAAAGTGCAAGGCAGCGCCGACGTGTGGAGCTGTAACTACGATCAGGGACAATACATGGCCTTTACGGCCCACTGGGTGAATGTGTTTCCTGCACAGCCACAACAGCAACTTGGACAGGTCACGCCACTTCTGCCTCCACGCTCTAAGGCCTTTGGTCCTGTCACAATGTGCAACTCTGCCTCCTCATTCTCCACCGTGTCCTCAGCCTCTACTGCACGGACAAGTCTCAGTGTCCCTCCAGCATACCATGTGTGTAGGGCACAGTGGTGTCACGCTGTTCTTCACATGGTTTGCCTTGGCAAATGGAGTCACACAGGGGAGGAACTGCTAAAAGTAATTCATGAAGAAATCGAATCACTGCTTACTCCACGAAAACTGGAAATGGAGACCATGGTGACCGATAACAGGAAGAACATCTTGTCTGTGCTGCAACGCGAAGCCTGAGACATGCGCCCTGCATGGCACATGTGTTCAATATGGTTGTCAAGCAGTTCCTGAAGTATTCCCCCATCTGCAAGACAGCCTAACAATGGGAAGGAAACTTTGCATGCACTTGAGCCACTTGTACACCGCAAAACACCCTCCTTGAACTGCAGTGTCAGAACGGTATCCCCTAACATAGTCTGATTTGCAACGTTTCCGCACATTGGAATTCCACGCTCCATATGTTGGACCGACTATACGAACAGAAAATAGACTACGGGATGAACAACATCATTCCACTGCTTTATTTACTACAACACGTGTTGGAAACCATGGCTGGTCAGGGCACTGGTGATGTGGCGCCTACATCTCACGGCCACATGAGCTCTGTGGGGGCTGAACTGAAGGAGGATGAGGATGGGGAGGGGCACAGTGGAGCACAGATTAGGTTTCACAAGATGGGAGGTTTTTCTAGTTATCTGACAGGACAGGACAGGAGAAGAAGCAGCTAGAGGGTTATGGGGAAGACAAGACAGAGGACCCAGACACATCGCAGCAGTATACAGTTAAGATGGAGGCAAGGAGTCCCTCTGAGTCACTTGCACAAATGGCACAATGCATGCTCACTTGCTTGCGTAGTGACCGCCAAATTGTTAATATTCGGGAGCAGGATGACTTATGGCTCTCCACCTTATTGGACCCTCGCTACTGGCACAAAATGGGGGCCTTTTTTACACCCGCTGAGAGGGAGGACAAACTGATCTACTACAGAGAAATCCTACGTAGTCAGTCAGCCAATGCCTATCTGCGCCATCGTCCATCCTCTCGCAGGTCTGACTCGGGGGGGGGGCCCTCTGCTCTCACCTTCCACTGGGGCGTGGTGGGGTGGCAGGAGCAGTACCAGCTTCATCAGCAGCAGCCTGAGTCTACAGTCGCTGATGAGAAGCTTTTTTCACCCACATAGTGAAGCAACTCATCAGCAGCAGGTAGACCTGGAGCAGGACCTGTACCAGCAGGTAGTTGCATACCTTTGCATGACCATGTCAACACGCCTTGAAAATCCTCTGGACATCAGGGCAGCCAAATTTGATTTGTGGCCACAACTAGCAGAATAGGCCCTGAAAAAGCTGTCCTGCCTGGCCAGTAGTGTGCCATCAGAATGGGTGTTTAGTGCGGCAGGAGCCATAGTAACCCCAAGGAGAACTTTTCTGTTAACGAAAAATGTGGAGAGACTGACCTTTGTGAAGATGAATCAGGCATGGATTAGCCAGGATTTCCACCAACCAATACCTGATGCATCAGAGTAGATTGACCATGGTGCCACACCGACACTTCACAAATATGAATAGTGCAAAACATATTTAAGGCGTTGCTCCCCAGTCACAAACATTCCTTCGCATCAGACCATAAGTAAGTATTGAGGATATGGATTACCTAAAACTTAACTTTTCTTAGGATAAAATACATGTACCCAATTTTTTTTTTAAATCAAACAAAAGGAAAGGTGTGCAAAAAACACCATGTGCCACCAACACCACCAAGTATTGATGTGATGCAAAGACCTCTAAAAGGTGAAAGGGAACAACGTATGGTCCATTGTAAAAACTTCCCCTGTAACACCCTACGCTCGCATTATTAATTCCCTTCTTGGCAAGTGTTACTCGCCCTAAAAAGAACAGCCGCACACAGGAACCTCTCCCTATTTCCACCTACAAACACTACATTTCACAGGGTTTTTAGGTGAAAATATGGAGAGTTTCCTGTGTGGGGTCGCCCTTTTTAGGATGAGTAACACTTGCCAAGAAGGGAATTAATAGTGCGAGAATAGGGCCTTACAGGGAAATTTTTAACCCCCACCTGATACAATGGACAATACGTTGTTCCTCTCCACCTTTTCGAGAAAAGTGTTACTTGTCTTAGAAAGGGCAGCCCCACACAGGAACCTATCCCTATTTCCTCCTAAAAACCCTGGGAAATGGCAGTGTTTGTAGGTGGAAATAGGGAGAGGTTCCTGTGTGGGGCCGCCCTTTTTAGGGTGAGTAACACTTGCCAAGAAGGGAATTAATAATGCAATAGTAGGTTCTTACAGGGGAAGTTTTTACCCCCACCGGTTACAATGAACAACTTTTAGAGGTCTTTGCATCACATCAATACTTGGTGGTGTAGGTGGCACATGGTGTTTTTTGCCCACGTTTCCTTTTGTTTGATTTAAAAAAAAATTTGGGGTCCATATATTTTACATTAAGAATATTATTAAAAGTTTTACGTAATGCATATCCTCAATACTTACTTGTGCACACTAACACTTTTACAAAAGAGACAATTTCTGCCTCCCTGCCTCAGCTACTATTCTGATCCTGCCACCCACCTGATGCCACACATCTGATGCCAAGTTCTCCTTTTTCACCAACCTTCCTCACCGGGTACTGGTATTGCCACCCACCGCACCACTATGTCACTTGGTCACTTTCAGGACTCCTGATGCTGCTGATGCCACCTCCAGGCTGTCTCATACTGCCACCATATGTTCTCATGCTGCTGCCACCTCTAGGCTGTCTCATTCTGCAACTATACGGTCTCCTCATGCTGCCGCCATCTCCACATCTCCAGGCTGTATCATTCAGCAAATCATCAATTACGCCTGCTCATGCTCCTGCCAACTTCAGGCTGTCATTCAGCCACTATATGGTCTCATCATGCTGCTGCTAACTCCAGGCTGTGTCAATCAGCCACTATATGGTCTGCTCTTGCTGCCACCGACTCCAGGCTGTGTCATTCAGCCACTATATGGTCTCCTCATGCTGCCACCAACTACAGGCTGTACCATTCAGCTACTATGTGGTCTTCTCATACTTCCGTCACCTCCAGGCTGTGTCACTGTACCGCCATGTGGTCTCCTCATGCTGCTGTCACAATAAATAAAACTATTTAGGTTCATCTATTTGAAATCTTCAATTTAAATGTTAAAAAATATCTTTCATCTTTTCAATTGTGAGGTCCTATGGTCTCGTCAAGCTGTTGCCACCTCCAGGCTGGGTCATTCAGCCACTATATGTTCTATACATGCTGTTGCCACCTCCAGGCTGGGTCATTCAGCCACTATATGGTCTCTTCATGCTGCCACCACCTCCACACTGTGTCATTCAGCCACTATATTGTCTCCTCATATTGATGCCACCTCCAGGCTCTGTCATTGTGCTGCTCTGTGACAGTGATTCTAATAGCAATGTTTCTAATCTGCATGTCATACTGAATAACAGTAACATTATTTCAGCACCCCCAGCACACTCCCTATGTGTGTTACAGCAAGGCAAAGTGTTCTACACCCCTATTGAGGCTCTCTGTAGGCCATAAATATCATTTTTAATACAGATTTGTTGCAAATAAATTTGGACCAAACCACATTCTTTAATAAAATTTGGTTAATTGTCCGGATCAGATTTTTCAAAAATAACCATGACACTTTTATTATTATTATTTTTATTATTATTATAATTCTGAATTAAACATTAAAGTTTTGGACATGTTTTCCAGACTTTTCTAACCTTATGAAAGGCAGCATTTCTCAGACAGGATCTGGTGTACCTTTTGGGACAATTTGCCATCATATCCATTTCCTCTCTGGTATATCATTGCTTCCACCTCATTGTTCCCCTCAGCAGGAATATTTTGTATCTTTATAAATAAACAGAATTAGCTGAAGTGATGGATACATTGTACCAGACACAGAACTATTCATCCTGAAACACCACAAATGAGTGAAACATATCTACACAGGAAATAGGTTTATCAGTCATCTTTGTTTTTGATACTATGTCGAAAACTTTTTCTTTTTTTTTTTTCTCTCTATGTTTTCATAAATCTACAAGTAAGCCATTTGCACCGCAATGACTGTGTTCAGCGAGGGAACGATTTATTCAAAAACAAAGCGGCTTTATTGCTGACTCTTATTGTATTTACAAGAACATTCAAAATGATATCATTCTGTCAGACATATGGCTCGAAAAGAACTTTATTGCTCCTGTTCTTTACAATGGAAGCAGCTGGGAAAACCATAAAACAGATAATTCTGGTGTACATAACTGAACAACTCCCTAGATATTTCAAAGGATTTAGACATGGGACTGATCCTCCACAGAGGACCGATCCCCCACAGAAATAAAGCCCCATGGACTGTCCATTTTCAAGACTAAATTCCTCAATAATATCCATCTTTGGTGAAGTGAAGTTAGCAGAAATGTTATTCCTTAAAAGAAGAGTCACATTTAGAAGGATTCCTTGACAATAAGCAAACTATAAATTGTCCCCTGCTAGGACCCCAGCATTCAGCGGTTATCTGTGGTAAAACTGACAGTGAATTTTTAATTTCTCTGCAGCGGCACCACAAGAAAAATAAAGCATTACACAGCATTCATTGAAGGGATATCTGTGTCATACAACACAGGTCCTTCAGATCAAGAGGTGCTCTGGACACCATTTTAACAGGGCATGTATCTTTATTTTCTTAAGGCCCTTTTACACGGGGTGATTATAAGATGAATAAGCATTTCTAGGTATACCCCTCCTCGTTGATCGACCTGTCTAAAATGGTCAGTGATCAGCCGATGATTGAGCAAATGCTAATCTTTTGTGGCCAATAGAATCAACCTTATCAGCAGAAAAGAATGATATTTAAAGTGGTTACTCAGGATTGTAAACACACGCGCTGATTACTTACAAAAACAGCACCACACCTGTCCTCTGTTTGTTTATGGTATTGCAGCTCACTTCCATTGAAGTAAATTGAGGCAAGTTGTACTACCACACACAGCATGAGAACAGGTGTGGGGCTGTTTTGGAAAAAAAAAATGCTCATTTGAATTTCTGCATAACCTCTTTAAAGATCATATCTCTAGGTGGATTAGGATGCATGATAGGTCAAGCCTTGTGAAGGCCTAGTAAATAAGCACTGATCACGGTCAGCTTTTGGAATTCCCTTACATTGTATATAAAATTTGCTCAGGCTGTTTAATTAATATGGAACATCTCTCGACTGTCTATTCTAAGCTTAGACCACCATAATTTGGTTTGCTTTGTATCAGAATCATGTACTAAAGTTTTGTTGCATTTTTGGCACATGATGACTTATTTAGGCCAAACCCCTTTCTAGCATAGCCATACCCCTTTACAGGTAAGCTACACTCATTGTCAAATGAGACACAAAAGTTTGTAAAAAGTGTCTAAGGGTACGTTCAGACGAGCAGATCCACCGCTACAGGGTGCCTTTAAATGTGCCTGCTCGGAGCGGCAATATTTCCCTACACATGTGCAGTATACTCGCACATTGTGGCTCCTTTCGGTCTAGCTCAGGGAGCAGGGGGAGCATCCGCAATGCGTGTGAGTACACCGCGCATGCGCGGCGACTCGCACATCGCAGCAGTGTGTTGGAGTGGACCTACGCCTATACAAGCAGGCACATCTAAAGGCATCCTGTAGGGGTCCATCAGCAGCAGATCTGCAACATAAAATACACTGGGGATCTGCTCATCTGAACGTACACTAAAACACATAATAAATGTGGTGCAAGTCATAATAAATAATAAATGTGGTGCAAGGTAAAAGAGTTTTTTGTTTTTGTTTTATTGCAATAGTTGTTACGCCGAGCGCTCCGGGTCCCCGCTCCTCCCCGGAGCGCTCGCTACACTTCCCTCACTGCAGCGCCCCGGTCGGTTCCACGGACCCGGGGCGCTGCGTTACCACCTCCGGCCGGGATGCGATTCGCGATGCGGGTAGCGCCCGCTCGCGATGCGCACCCCGGCTCCCGTACCTGACTCGCTCCCCGTCAGTTCTGTCCCGGCGCGCGCGGCCCCGCTCCCTAGGGCGCGCGCGCGCCGGGTCTTTGCGATTTAAAGGGCCACTGCACCGCTGATTGGTGCAGTGGTTCCAATTAGTGTTTACACCTGTGCACTTCCCTATATCACCTCACTTCCCCTTCACTCCCTCGCCGGATCTTGTTGCCCTAGTGCCAGTGAAAGCGTTCCTTGTGTGTTCCTTGCCTGTGATTCCAGACCTTCTGCCGTTGCCCCTGACTACGATCCTTGCTGCCTGCCCCGACCTTCTGCTACGTCCGACCTTGCTTCTGTCTACTCCCTTGTACCGCGCCTATCTTCAGCAGCCAGAGAGGTTGAGCCGTTGCTAGGGGATACGACCTGGTCACTACCGCCGCAGCAAGACCATCCCGCTTTGCGGCGGGCTCTGGTGAAAACCAGTAGTGACTTAGAACCGATCCTCTAGCACGGTCCACGCCAATCCCTCTCTGGCACAGAGGATCCACCACCTGCCAGCCGGCATCGTGACAGTAGATCCGGCCATGGATCCCGCTGAAGTTCCTCTGCCAGTTGTCGCTGACCTCACCACGGTGGTCGCCCAGCAGTCACAACAGATTGCGCAACAAGGCCAACAGCTGTCTCAACTGACTGTTATGCTACAACAGTTACTACCACAGCTCCAGCAATCATCTCCTCCGCCAGCTCCTGTACCTCCTCCGCAGCGAGTGGCCGCTTCTGGAATACGACTATCCTTGCCGGATAAATTTGATGGGGACTCTAAGTTTTGCCGTGGCTTTCTTTCCCAATGTTCATTACACTTGGAGATGATGTCGGACCAGTTCCCCACTGAAAGGTCTAAGGTGGCTTTCGTAGTCAGCCTGCTGTCTGGAAAAGCCCTGGCTTGGGCCACACCGCTCTGGGACCGCAATGACCCCGTCACTGCCTCTGTACACTCCTTCTTCTCGGAAATTCGAAGTGTCTTTGAGGAACCTGCCCGAGCCTCTTCTGCTGAGACTGCCCTGTTGAACCTGGTCCAGGGTAATTCTTCCGTTGGCGAGTATGCCGTACAGTTCCGTACCCTTGCTTCAGAATTATCCTGGAATAATGAGGCACTCTGCGCGACCTTTAAAAAAGGCCTATCCAGCAACATTAAAGATGTTCTGGCCGCACGAGAAATCCCTGCTAACCTACATGAACTCATCCATCTTGCCACTCGCATTGACATGCGTTTTTCCGAACGGCGTCAGGAGCTCCGCCAGGATATGGACTCTGTTCGCACGAGGCGTTTCTTCTCCCCGGCTCCTCTCTCCTCTGGTCCCCTGCAACCTGTTCCTGTGCCTCCCGCCGTGGAGGCTATGCAGGTCGACCGGTCTCGCCTGACACCCCAAGAGAGGACACGACGCCGCATGGAGAATCTCTGCCTGTACTGTGCTAGTACCGAACACTTCCTGAAGGATTGTCCTATCCGTCCTCCCCGCCTGGAAAGACGTCCGCTGACTCCGCACAAAGGTGAGACAGTCCTTGATGTCTACTCTGCTTCTCCACGTCTTACTGTGCCTGTGCGGATGTCTGCCTCTGCCTTCTCCTTCTCTGCTGTGGCCTTCTTGGACTCTGGATCTGCAGGAAATTTTATCTTGGCCTCTCTCGTCAACAGGTTCAACATCCCGGTGACCAGTCTCGCCAGACCCCTCTACATCAATTGTGTAAACAATGAAAGATTGGACTGTACTATACGTTTCCGCACGGAGCCCCTTCTAATGCGCATCGGATCTCATCACGAGAGGATTGAACTGTTGGTCCTCCCCAATTGCACTTCTGAAATCCTTCTTGGACTTCCCTGGCTTCAACTCCATTCCCCAATCCTGGATTGGTCCACTGGGGAGATCAAGAGTTGGGGGCCCTCTTGTTCCAAGGACTGCTTAAAACCGGTTCCCAGTAAACCTTGCCGTGTCCCTGTGCTTCCTCATGTAACCGGTCTCCCTAAGGCCTATATGGACTTTGCGGACGTTTTTTGCAAAAAACAAGCTGAGACTCTACCTCCTCACAGGCCTTATGATTGTCCCATTGACCTCCTCCCGGGCACTACTCCACCCCGGGGCAGAATCTATCCTCTGTCCGTCCCAGAGACTCTTGCCATGTCTGAATACGTCCAAGAAAATTTAAAAAAGGGCTTTATCCGTAAATCCTCCTCTCCTGCCGGAGCCGGATTTTTCTTTGTGTCCAAAAAAGATGGCTCTCTACGTCCTTGCATTGACTACCGCGGTCTTAATAAAATCACGGTTAAGAACCGCTACCCCCTACCCCTCATCTCTGAACTCTTTGATCGTCTCCAAGGTGCCCATATTTTTACCAAACTGGACTTAAGAGGTGCTTATAATCTCATCCGCATCAGAGAGGGGGATGAATGGAAAACGGCTTTTAACACCAGAGATGGACACTTTGAGTATCTGGTCATGCCCTTTGGTCTATGCAACGCCCCTGCCGTCTTCCAAGACTTTGTTAATGAAATTTTTCGTGATCTCCTATACTCCTGTGTTGTTGTATATCTGGACGATATCCTGATTTTTTCTGCCAATCTTGAAGAACACCGCCAGCATGTCCGTATGGTTCTTCAGAGACTTCGTGATAATCAACTCTATGCCAAAATAGAGAAATGTCTGTTTGAATGCCAATCTCTTCCTTTTCTAGGATACTTGGTCTCTGGCCAGGGACTACAAATGGACCCAGATAAACTCTCTGCCGTCTTAGATTGGCCACGCCCCTCCGGACTCCGTGCCATCCAACGTTTTTTGGGGTTCGCCAATTATTACAGGCAATTTATTCCACATTTTTCTACCATTGTGGCTCCTATTGTGGCTTTAACAAAAAAAAATGCCGATCCCAAGTCTTGGCCTCCTCAAGCGGAAGACGCCTTTAAACGACTCAAGTCTGCCTTTTCTTCGGCTCCCGTGCTCTCCAGACCTGACCCATCTAAACCCTTCCTATTGGAGGTTGATGCCTCCTCAGTGGGAGCTGGAGCTGTCCTTCTACAAAAAAACTCTTCCGGGCATGCTGTTACTTGTGGTTTTTTTTCCAGGACCTTCTCTCCGGCGGAGAGGAACTACTCCATCGGGGATCGAGAGCTTCTAGCCATTAAATTAGCACTTGAGGAATGGAGGCATCTGCTGGAGGGATCAAGATTTCCAGTTATTATTTACACCGATCACAAGAACCTCTCCTACCTCCAGTCTGCCCAACGGCTGAATCCTCGTCAGGCCAGGTGGTCTCTGTTCTTTGCCCGATTTAATTTTGAAATTCACTTTCGGCCTGCTGATAAGAACATTAGGGCCGATGCTCTCTCTCGTTCCTCAGATGCCTCTGAAATTGAACTCTCTCCTCAACACATCATTCCTCCTGACTGCCTGATTTCCACTTCTCCAGCCTCCATCAGACAAACTCCTCCAGGAAAGACCTTTGTTTCTCCACGCCAACGCCTTGGGATCCTCAAATGGGGTCACTCCTCCCATCTCGCAGGTCATGCGGGCATTAAGAAATCTGTGCAACTCATCTCTCGCTTCTATTGGTGGCCGACTCTAGAGACTGATGTGGTGGACTTTGTGCGAGCCTGCACTATCTGTGCCCGGGATAAGACTCCTCGCCAGAAGCCCGCTGGTTTTCTTCATCCTCTACCTGTCCCCGAACAACCTTGGTCTCTGATTGGTATGGATTTTATTACTGACTTACCCCCATCCCATGGCAACACTGTTATTTGGGTGGTCGTTGATCGATTCTCCAAAATGGCACATTTCATCCCTCTTCCTGGTCTTCCTTCAGCGCCTCAGTTGGCTAAACAATTTTTTGTACACATTTTTCGTCTTCACGGGTTGCCTACACAGATCGTCTCGGATAGAGGCGTCCAATTTGTGTCTAAATTCTGGAGGGCTCTCTGTAAACAACTCAAGATTAAATTAAATTTTTCTTCTGCATACCATCCTCAATCCAATGGACAAGTAGAGAGAATTAACCAGATCTTGGGTGACTATTTACGACATTTTGTTTCCTCCCGCCAGGATGACTGGGCAGATCTTCTACCTTGGGCCGAATTCTCGTATAATTTCAGAATCTCTGAATCTTCCTCCAAATCTCCGTTTTTCGTGGTGTACGGCCGTCACCCTCTTCCCCCCCTCCCTACCCCCTTGCCCTCTGGTCTGCCCGCTGTGGATGAAATTTCTCGTGATCTTTCCACCATATGGAAAGAGACCCAAAATTCTCTCTTACAGGCTTCTTCTCGCATGAAGAGATTCGCAGATAAGAAAAGAAGAGCTCCTCCCATTTTTTTCCCTGGAGACAAGGTATGGCTCTCCGCTAAATATGTCCGTTTCCGTGTCCCGAGCTATAAGTTGGGACCACGCTATCTTGGTCCTTTTAAAGTTTTGTCTCAAATTAATCCTGTCTCTTACAAACTTCTTCTTCCTCCTTCTCTTCGTATCCCTAATGCCTTTCACGTCTCTCTTCTTAAACCTCTCATCCTCAACCGTTTTTCTCCTAAATCTGTTCCTCCCACTCCTGTTTCCGGCTCCTCGGACATCTTCTCTGTCAAAGAAATCTTGGCCTCTAAAAAAGTCAGAGGAAAAACTTTTTTTTTAGTGGATTGGGAGGGTTGTGGTCCAGAAGAGAGGTCCTGGGAACCTGAGGACAATATCCTGGACAAAAGTCTGATCCTCAGGTTCTCAGGCCCCAAGAAGAGGGGGAGACCCAAGGGGGGGGGTACTGTTACGCCGAGCGCTCCGGGTCCCCGCTCCTCCCCGGAGCGCTCGCTACACTTCCCTCACTGCAGCGCCCCGGTCGGTTCCACGGACCCGGGGCGCTGCGTTACCACCTCCGGCCGGGATGCGATTCGCGATGCGGGTAGCGCCCGCTCGCGATGCGCACCCCGGCTCCCGTACCTGACTCGCTCCCCGTCAGTTCTGTCCCGGCGCGCGCGGCCCCGCTCCCTAGGGCGCGCGCGCGCCGGGTCTTTGCGATTTAAAGGGCCACTGCACCGCTGATTGGTGCAGTGGTTCCAATTAGTGTTTACACCTGTGCACTTCCCTATATCACCTCACTTCCCCTTCACTCCCTCGCCGGATCTTGTTGCCCTAGTGCCAGTGAAAGCGTTCCTTGTGTGTTCCTTGCCTGTGATTCCAGACCTTCTGCCGTTGCCCCTGACTACGATCCTTGCTGCCTGCCCCGACCTTCTGCTACGTCCGACCTTGCTTCTGTCTACTCCCTTGTACCGCGCCTATCTTCAGCAGCCAGAGAGGTTGAGCCGTTGCTAGGGGATACGACCTGGTCACTACCGCCGCAGCAAGACCATCCCGCTTTGCGGCGGGCTCTGGTGAAAACCAGTAGTGACTTAGAACCGATCCTCTAGCACGGTCCACGCCAATCCCTCTCTGGCACAGAGGATCCACCACCTGCCAGCCGGCATCGTGACAATAGTGAATCTGTTCCATTGTATTATCTTAATTATCTTAAGAAATATTACATTATCCCTCATCAAATGTTTATATGAATCTTAAGAAATATTACATTATCCCTCACCAAATGTTTATATGAATAAATGAGTTTATTTTGGGAGGATGAGTATTGGTCACTGCCATTAGCTTTTTCACGAATCCTCTTTGAAGCAGGCACTAACAATTCTATAACAAATCAAACATACCCATTTATTAAAATTCTATTCTAGGATAAGTTGAACATAAACATCTTGTCTGAAGGACCAACTTACGGCCAAAACTTTGCTTCAAGGACTCCCGATTAAACTTCTTGAAAAGTATTGCATACGAAAACTAATTTAGGTATGTAAACTACTGACATCACCTACAAATAAATGGTTAAAAATGAACAAGTAGGTGGCTATAATTTAACTTAGCATGCTCCATGCTCTAGATGTACCTTTAGGCCCCACCAGGCACTAGCGAAAATTTGTTGCTATTAAAGGGGTATTCCCATCTCATCTAACATAGGTAAATTTGTAGGGAACATCAAGTTAAACATTTTTTTGCAAATACATTCATTTAGCCAATTTGCTTGATTTTATTGCTCCTCTCCTCCCCTTTTTGGCTTGTCTAGGTAACAGACCACCACTCTACTCTAAAGAGGTAGGCAGGCTATATATATGTATGTATGTATATAAATATATATATATATATATATATATATATATATATATATATATTTACAAATTTGCTAAATTAATGTACTTAGTAATATTTAGCTTGATGTGCCCTAAAAGTTTGACTACTTTAGTTGAAATGGGAATACCCTTTAAAGGGGTACTCTGGTGGAAAACTTTTTTTTATTTTTATTTTTTTTTTATTTTAATCAACTAGTGCCAGAAAGTTAAACAGATTTGTAAATTACTTCTAGTAAAAAATTTATATATATATATATATATATATATATATATATATATATATATATATATATATCTTAATTCTTCCCGTACTTATCAACTGCTGTATGCTAAAGAGGGAATTCTTTTCTTTTTGAATATCTTTTCTGTCACAATCACAGTGCTCTCTGCTGACACCTCTGTCCATTTTAGGAACTGTTCAGAGTAGCATATGTTCGCTATGGGAATTTTCTCCTGCTCTGGACAGTTCCTGACAAGGATAGATGTGTCAGCAGAGATCACTATGGTCATGACAGAAAAGAAATCCAAAAAGAAAAGAATTTCCTCTGTATGTATGTAAACTACTGACATCACCTACAAATAAATGGTTAAAAATGAACAAGTAGGTGGCTATAATTTAACTTAGCATGCTCTATGCTCTAGATGTACCTTTAGGCCCCACCGGGCCCTAGCGAAAATTTGTTGCTATTAAAGGGGTATTCCCATCTCATCTAACATAGGTAAATTTGTAGGGAACATCAAGTTAAAACATTTTTTGCAAATACATTCATTTAGCCAATTTGATTTGTATCAGCAGCAGCTGATAAGTACTGGAAAGGTTAAGATTTAAAAAAAATAATACATTTCCACCGGAGTACCCCTTTAAGTCTTCACCCTCTACATCTTTGCTGCTGGCACAATACAATTTTGTATCACCCTGTGTAAATTCAAGTCGGCAGATAGATTTTTGGTTGCAAATTTTAACTTCTTAAAATTTTGAAGATCTAACAAGAAGCATAAGAATCGATTTAAACTAAGTTATGTAGTCATCATGTAAATGGTGCATGCATGTCCTAGGAGAGCAATAGTCATTGTAGATAAAATCCCTACACCTACAGAGACTTTAGCCATTAAATCCATTACTGGTGGTCTCTAGCTATTTTCAAACATATGTTGAAAATGACAAGAGTGTGCCCACAGCTGCTGTGAGAAGAAACACTGCACCCTGCTAGAATACTGAGTAACAAACAATATGAGCTAGTAAAGTCAGTTATAGTAAAGTGACGTCTCTTGTATTCGAGTCCAGCTTGGCAATAAACAATATTGTGGATGACACAGGGTCATGATGGACACAGAAGCAATCCTGGCATTCTGACAGGGTGGTTGAGCTGGGACTACTTGGAGTTGTTCAAGAAAGGGCCTGGGGGAATTAAGAAGTGTATAGAGATATTGTGTATCATCTTACACAGCGTGCTCATTTTCTTGGGTGTAAGCATTTTCTCTTGCTGCTTGGAGAACTCACAAAAGCATTTGTGGAAAAGTTGAGAGAAGCTTAGCAGTAGCTTTTGTAATATTACTTTCATGTAGCAATATTGCTAAAGCCATGAAAATGGATATGACAACCCTCCCTACTGATCTTCATAAGCCTCTGCACAATATGAGTGGCATGTCATGTTGTATAAGCATGGGCCAGTTAAATGTGAACTAGATCCAATTGCAATTAGTTTTTAAAGAGCCGCATTGTAGTGTTTTCCAGTGAAGTATATCAAATTGCTTCACAGTGTCTTGGAAAGAGGAGTTTTTTTTTTTTTTTTCTCTATTTTTCATCTAAAGGCAATAGATCCTAAATCGAGGTCTGGATATAATCCAAACCAATTGGGAGGCTGAGAATCACCTTTGACCTCGTTGATGACACCACTGACTTCCAGCAATGTTGACGGTGACCTTCAAGGGTCGTGGGAGCCAGCAAGCAGTAGAGTAACCAATTAGCTAACGGCTCTCTCCAATTAGGTGAACCCCTATAGTTTAGATCCGTGCTGTGACAATAACATCCAAACCTGGCCGCTGTAGAGATCAAAGTCCAGCCACAGCCAAATCACTGGTGGTCCATTTTCAGATCTCACATTTCCGAGATAAAATGAAACCACTTCTGTATGACATTATAGATTATTATCCAGCTTAGTATAAAAAAAAACGACAACACTGACAATGCTGTATCCAGAAATGCATCGGACACACATTGTGAACAGCAGAATCATTCATCTCTCATCATACATCAAAAAATAGGTCACATAATTCAAACAGTCACTGTAGTAAATGTCATAAAGTAAGACAAGGTACACTCTTTTAGTGTGCATAATGACAAAATACACTCTTTTAATTTACCTAAAGGCCCTGCACATATTAATTAAATGTCGGCCAACTCCATCAATTTCAGCTTGACTGGTCAACAGTATACATATGGGGGACTCCCAACTATCCCTTGACAGATAATGTTGGGGAGAGAAGAATTGGGCATGCTGGATTTTAAAGGGGTACTCCGGCCCTAAGACATCTTATCCCCTATCCAAAGGACCTCTGCAATCATTCATGCAGCACCCCGCTATCATCAGCCTCCGGAGCGAACATCGCTCTGGGTCTGATGAATCACAATCACAGGGCTGGAGTATCATGATGTCATGGCTCCGCACCATGTGATGTCACACTCTGACCCTTAATGCAAGCCTATGGGAGGGGGCATGGTGGCTGTTTATTTTATTTTTATTTATTGGGAGAGAAGCCCTGTGTATGGGGTGAACAAGAAAGAGGGCTGAATAAACATTTGGCAAACATCTATTAAGGGGGTTTTCAGGCCAAAATTATTGATGGACTATCCACAACATTGCCCATCAACTCATTGGCCAAGGCGCTATTAATAAGCAATGTTGTTTGTAATGTTGACACTGGGTAACTGCAGAGAAGCTACCATTCTCTTAAAGGGATACTCCCGTTGCCCAGCTTTCTGAACATTTGTTCAGAACACCTGAATGGGGCGGCCGTGATCGTGACATCACGGCCACATCCTGTGGATAGGCCATCAATAACTTTGACCAGAAAACCTCCTTATGTAAACCTTTGAGCTCTTCTCTGCTGATTTGTTTTTTTTAGTCAAAAGTTTTGTATTTTTAGCACTATAAGAATAATATAAAAGTCAGTGAGGTATATATATATATATATATATATATATATATATATATAATTTTATAGAAAATTTTAATGGATCCAGCATAGATGTATAGCTCTGTTGTGGAGATGAGTCTATAGAATGGTCCACCAAATCTGAAGTTGTGCGTCATCATCAAGGCAACGCCTCTATTCTGGGCCCGAAGCGCGGAGAAGAGGCGCCCCCGGTGAAGATAGCAGCCCGTAACCACTATCCCACCGGACGACCTCCCCACCGGACAGTCCTGCAGCACCGGACCAGCGCCGAGCGGAGGTGAGTACTGTACAGAACTAAAGGGGGTGAGAGGGGGCTGGATGATGTCGAAGGCCGCAGTGGTCTTCAACCTGCGGACCTTCAGAGGTTTCAAAACTACAACTCCCAGCAAGCCCGGACAGCCGATGGCTGCCCGGGCTTGCTGGGAGTTGTAGTTTTGAAACCTCTGGAGGTCCGCAGGTTGAAGACCACTGAGGGCGGATGATGAGTAGAGGATGATGAAGGGGGGGGGGGGGGGGGGATGATGACAAGGGGATGATAAAGGGGGGTGGGGAAGATGACAAGGGGATGATGACAAGGGCATGATGAAGGGGGGTGGGGATGATGACAAGGGGATGATGAAGGGGGGTGTGGGATGATGACAAGGGGATGATGACAAGGGGATGATGTAGGGGGGTGGGGATGATGACAAGGGGATGATGAAGGGGGGTGTGGGATGATGACAAGGGAATGATGACAAGGGGATGATGACAGGTGATGATGATGATGGTCTGGATGATGACAGGGTGATAATGATGAGGATGTTAATGACGGGGGTCTGAATGATGACGGGGGGGGGGATGATGTATTTCCCACCCTAGGCTTATACTCGAGTCAATAACTTTTCCTGGGATTTTGGGGTGAAATTAGGGGCCTCGGCTTATACTTGGGTCGGCTTATACTTGAGTATATACGGTAAACAGATTTGTAAATTATATAACAAAATGGAAAGATAATACCAGCGCTGAATAGATCCTGTACAAGCTGCCTAGATACAACAGGTGGATCTAAAACCACCAAAAATGGAGCTGTATACAATATATATATATATATAGATGTGTATCGGCGCTCTAATAATAAAAACTAAAAATAGTAATAGAGGCTCACTTACTAAAATCCTGATGGGGAGTGTACTAAGAATCTCTGCCCAGAGGGAAATTCTTATCGCCAGTTAAAAATCCCACAAAGCTGTAAGTCCGCCTCCTTGATAGTATGGAGCTTTTCCCATTGTACTTGCTTTTTGTGCTTGGAGAAGTTTTCAGAAGTCCGTGGTTACAGTCAGCCTATTAGCCGGGAGATCTGCCCCGGCCAGTGGCATCTCACTAATTTGTAAATAACTTCTATTTAAAAATCTTAATCCTTCCAGTAATTATCAGCACCTTTGTCCGTGTCAGAAACTGTCCAGAGAAGGAGAGGATTTCTATGGGGATATGCTTCTAATCTGGACAGTTCCTGACATGGACAGAGGTGTCAGCAGAGAGCACTGTGGTCAGACTGGAAAGAACAGATAAGTAGTGGAAGGATTTTAAGATTTTCTAATAGAAGTCATTTACAAATCTGTTTATCTTTTGGCACCAAATGATTTGAAAACATTTGTTTTCCACTTGTTTCCACAGAAGTTCCTCTTTAATTTCTAGAATGCTCTATGTCAGTCACATTAGACTCTCCCAAAAATGACCATCTATTAATGCTTTATTTCTGTATTTTTTTGTGTAACATCCTTTTGCCCTATGAGTCTTCTTCAAGGTACAGTGTAACATAAGCCATACAATCTAGCCCTAGTAGGATTATGTACATCCTTTAGATCTTTGGAGCAGGTTTAAGAACTCACATAGTAAATTTATGCGGCCTAGGCATTTTGTTTAAACCTCTTAATGCCTATTCAAACATTGTTTTAATGCATAAGTCATAACTTGAGATGTAATGATTTCATGTTGGCTGAGTACTGAGCCTTGTACCATGCTCGCTGTTCTTGTATTCTTGCACTTTATATTCAACACAAGGTAATGTTTATACACTTACACTGCCAGCATAAAGTCAGCATATATTAGGAAGGAAAATATGTCTTTTTCTGATTCATCTTCACATTTGTATTATGCAACATGATATAACTGCATCTTATTTGATATACACATGCCTTTAGCTAAGTGTCAGCTTCATCATCATGAGTAAAAAATGTGACATCAAAGAGTAGCAAAATGTATCAGTTTATTTAAGTTCAGTCGCAATATATGTTTCTGGTGCCATATATTACGTATCATAAGACTTATTATGTCAAGTCACTTGTTATCTGCTACTTCATATCGTGCTACCTTGTGATTTCCAATACCCCCTGCATGGAGAACTGAACGTTTCTTGCAAATGTATCCATCATATAATTTTGTCTGTTCTAATTTAAGTCACTTAAAACTAAGACCAGGAATATAAAAAAAAATCACTAAGGCACCTGAGAACCGTAACGCTTTAATACTCCATGACATACACTATTACCTGCAACTGCAGCATCAGGAGCCCTGCTAATAAATAAATAAAAAAATTGTGCTCCTGTCTTTACTAACAGGACTGTAGATAATCCCCTGTAAAATGTCTAACTCTGGTCTCACTGTAAGTCAAAAAATGTCTTAGTTCTTCAAACACTGGATTCAGACTCTTAAAGGAGTATTTCAGAGAAAAGAAAATGTTTTTAAATCAACTGGTGCCAGAAAGTTATACAGATTTAAAAATGATTTCTATTTAAAAATCTTAATCCTTCCAGTACTTATCAGCTGCTGTATGCTCCAGAGGAAATTGGGAAGTTCTTTCCAGTCTGATTTCATTTCTCTCTGCTTGACAGTTTCTTCCAGGGACAGAGGTGGCAGCAGAGAGCACTGTGGTCAGGCCGAAAAGAACTTCAGCCTTTGGCTGCTGTCTGGGCATGCTGGGAATTGTAGTTTTGCAACTGCTGGAGGTCCACCATTTAGAGGCCACTGAGCTACAGAATGTGTGTGCACCAACAACAGCAGATGAGGAAAAAACAAAATATGGCATGCACATGTTCCCTGTGATTATCTAGTGGGCTAAATCAATAAATATAATAAAATAAAAAGATATTGGGAAATAGCCTGATGTGGCTACTCCCATTTAACTATTGAATACTGATGCAAGTAATGATCTCGGATAGTTTAAATGGACCTCACTTTAATGCTGCCTGAACTATAAGTCATTTCAATGGTACCAGGCAGCTTCTCCACGCCCCACCAGCCCTGTTTAGGTATATAGAGAGATCTATCAATCAAGGCTGATGAGCAGGGAGGAGCCACTGGGGACCACCTCTGATGACTTGTAGTTCAGGCAGCATGAAAGTGATGACAGGTTCCCTTTTAATATTTTTTTTCCAATCATGCTGGTATCATGCTTTCCTTTTTGATAAGATCTTTGGTGTTTATGACATTGTACCATAGCTTATGTCCCTATGACAATATTCCTTAATGACTTCTATGCCGTTGCTGCCCAGATAGACTAGTCTAAAATGCTTAATGTAATTGAAAGTCGTTTTGGATCTCAGCTTTATTCACTGAAAAATCTATTAAGACGAATCCTTTTTTGCTATATGTGTGTGGGATGTCGCGAGTTTTCCCAGAATAAATTGGCACAGGACTTAAAACCGAAGAGAAAAAAATGTGAATATGCTTCCCTCCGCCATCAAGATTTATAATGATTTAATAATGTCTCTATATTTCTACTTGGCACCTGTTGAATTGTTATACTTGCCCATTAGCACTCCATTTAACAGAAAGAGCTAGTTCATAAATTCTTCTCTTCTACATGTAAAATGAGCTAAAAGACACAAAATTAGCTTTTAAATTTTAAAGAATTAAGATCCATGGAAAGCTGTTTTTATACGGCATGTTCTGCCAGGAGTGTCGGTATGCACATCAGACTGTGCTCCTTTTGCAGATAGTTGAATGCTTTCAGTTTGATGCAGAACTTTATATGAAACTGGGGAAAGTATATAGCTGCCCAATTCTACATAGAGGCTCATGTACATTGATGTGGAGCCTGTATGGCAGTGAGTGGAGCCTCTACAGCTTTTTTTGTACAAAACCAAACAGCCTTCGTGCACTGCCCCTGCCTTCGTGCACTGTTAGGGGAGAATATCTCCAAACATAATAGGGTTATTTACTAAGATTGGCATTTCACACACTGTCCTTCTTTAATTTTTTTAAAGTATTTTTTAAAGTATTTATTTATAACCCAACCCCTGTACTGCCCCAAATCAGCACCACAGTAGAGGCAAACTACTGGGACAATCTAGGGTCAGCTGACACATCAGGTAAAACCCAGGGGGTCCTAACCTTATCAAATTTCTTGGGACGCTTACAACTAACGTATAACGCCTGATACAGTGGGACATATTTATTGACAAAACTTAGCCACTGGGCCAAAGGAGGAGAGGAGTATCCTTCCAGGTCATTACCACCACTTTACGAGCACAAAAGAGAAGGGACCAAATTAACAATTGTCTATGGGAACCGGAAACAACCCCATTAATCACTCCTAGTAGGCACACTATAGGCATAAGGGTGTAAGGGAAGTCCAAGTTATCAACCAAAAACCCCATCACATGTCTCCAAAAGGGGGCAACTACCATACAATCCCAAACAGCATGCATTAAAGTACCTACCTCAGAGGGGCAACAAAAGCAAAGATCAGAAGGGGATACACCAAAACGCTTCAGTTTAGCCGGAGTATAATACAACCTCAGGATATATCTAGATTGTATTAGCATATCCCTACAACTAACCTACATGGAATAATATGTACCCTCAACTTCCTTCCACTGACACTCAGATAGATCAGGTATATCCACCACCCACTTATGAAATCCTTCCAAAAAGGGGCTAGGACTCAGTGACTGGAGGAGTGCATAGGACTGAATAAGAGGTTTAGAAAGGTCCGTGGTGCCCAGCAGAAGCTCCACCTCAGAAAGAATTTCCAGGGATGCCATAATGTTCCCGCATGTCTGAGAAGGATAAGAAAGTCTGATCCTCTCCAAACAAGTGGACCACAAATGTAAGACCATAAGTACCCCAAAAGCCTTCTCCCTATAACCCGTGCAGGTGATGAAGAGGAACATTCCCCCAAAGGGGTGCCCTAGAAGACACCAGCGGTTGCGGAAACCTACTCGACACCACAGACCTGACCTTTTCTATAGTTTGAATGGGAACAAGAAAAGAAGAATTAGCGGAATAGCTGTACAGTGAGTTAGTAAGAGCTTCATGGAAACCCATAACAGTGCCAACCAAGGCAGTAGCAGAATTCAAAAGATCCAGGTCGATCCACCATGCTGCATAGACGAACTGGGAGGCAAGAAAATAGTTATACACATCATTGGTAGCCAAAATGCCATGAAATTTAGTGGCTTGGAGAAGAGCCCGACTGAGCCTGGAAGGCTTGCCCTGCCCTGCCAATAGAAGGATCTCAGAGCACCACACAATTTCCCAAAGAATCTCTTAACCGGCATGATAGGAGCTAAATCGAAAAGATAGAGGAGTTTGGGAAGGTAAGTTATTTAAAATATATTAATTCTGACAGCCAGGGATAGAGGAAGTGAAGACCAGGCCCTCAACCACTCCTCGAGCCGAACTCAAAAGCGGCTCTAAATTCAGGGGAAGATAATCCGCCAATGATGCAGTAGCCTCCACCCCAAGATATCTAATGCGATGGACCACTTGTAGACCCGCTGGAAGCTCAAAGGGAAGAGTGGCTCCAGCCACTAGCGCCATCAGAGAGGACTTAGCCCAGTTGACCCTCAGGCCCGAAATCAAACCAAACTGGCCAAGTAGGTCTATTAGAGAAGTAAGAGAGCCCTCCACATCTGCTAGATATGCTAAGGTGTCATCTGCATAAAGGGAGACCTTTTCAACAATTAAGCCCCTAGGGATACCGCAAATAGAAGGGTCCTTCCGAATCAAAGGATCTATCGCCAGCGCAAAATGAAAGGGAGACAGTGGACACCCCTGTCTTATCCCATGGCATAAATGAAAAGGTGCAGAGACATCTAAATTAGTGCAAATGCAGGCCCTAGGGCTATCATACAGCAGACGGACCCAAGCACTAAACCGAGGGCCAAACCCAATCGCACTCAGGACTTCCCAGAGATAGGGCCACACCACAGAATCTTAGGCCTTGTAAACATCAAGATTGATCACCACCCCACCAGGGAAACCTTCTCCCATCTCTGCTATATTAAGTGGAAGGCACTTAACATTGATATCAGTAGCTCTACCTGGCATGAACCCAGTCTGGTCATGATAAATGATAGAGGCAATGACACACGCAGGCGAGTAGCCAAAACCCTAGTCAATATCAGATAACAGATAGCCAGTTCCACTTCCTCTACTGTAAATGAAGCATCCAATGCTTCAACCTGTGCACGGCTAAGTGTAGGAAGAGATAAATCATTCAAGAAAAAGAGAATTTCCCCCTGAGAGGGCTGAGCAGGAGCAGAATAGAGAGAGGAGTAAAAGTCTCTGAAGACAGAATTAACTATCTGAGGGTCCGACACCACAGAGCGATTCCCATCTCTAATACAGGGGATAGAATCAACAGGATGATTCGCCCTCGCCAAGTAAGCCAGCAGTTTCCCATTCTTATCCCACAATTCAAAAAGGGCCGCTTCCCTTTTGCCAGGCGCAAGTGGACTCTATCCTTCTGGATTATCAATAGGGACCTCTGAGCCTGTTCATCATCAGGTGAGGGATCCCTAACATAGGCAGCTTCCAAAGCACATACCTTCAACTGCAGCTCACTCTCCATAGCTGATCTAATCTTCCTCTGCCCCGCCACCCCCGTTATAAAGCCACCCCTTATCAGGGCCTTGTGCGCATCCAATTGAACTAAGGGTTCAGGGTGAGAAGCATTATGCTCCCAGTACTCAGCATGGGCAACTCTCAAAGCCTCCCCAACAACCTCAGCCTGCAACCAACGCGGGTGCATGCGCGAGATACAGGAAGGGGGGCTAGGACCTAGACCAAGAGCAACAGCTATCGCAGAATGATCTGAGATCCCCTAGTGGTATAAGAGGCATCCCTTACCGCCGGGAGCAGATCCTCAGATGTCAGGGCAAGATCAATCTGAGATAAGGACCCATGGGCCGCAGAGTAAAAGGAGAAGGCAGATGCAGTCAGATACTTCCATCTCCAAAGATCAGTCAGGCTCAACGACAGGCACCAGGTGGCAAATGAAGAGGAGCCAGGGTCAGCGGCAGTGGTTCGGATGAGCTTGGGATCAGGAGCCACATTGAAGTCACCCATGAAAAGGATACGGTGAGAGGGAAAGAACAACAGTTTGTTAGTAATTAGTTCCAACACAGAAACCTGAAAGGGAGGAGGCACATAAACAGAGACAAGCACAAACGAACGTAAAGGAGCCAATAGAGCAGTGCAGGATCACATATCTCCCAAAGTGGTCACAGGCAGCCTGAGAAACCACCAATGGTATAGACTTAGCCACTAGAACAGAAATACCTCTGGCCTAGTTAGTCTTCTGGACAGTCACATGAGTCTCCTGTAGGCAAACAACATGAGGCGGCTGTCGCTTCAGAAAGTCCAGGCATAGAGTCCTCTTAAACTTGGAGTTGAGCCCCTGACATTGTAAAATGGAACAACTATCAAAAACAGGAGAGACCAAGGCGGGGAAGGAGAGAGCACCAGGAACACCCACACACCAAACATCTAACACAAAGACAAACAGGGCATAAAGAAAAAACACAAAAACAGAGCAATTATAGCAAAACAAGACAAACAGAAAAACAAATGAAAAAAAAACAAAAACACAGCATCCCCAACTAAACCCTGTCTAACACTGGGAACATGTGCAGACCTAGACCCTAAACACTAACCAATGGGTAGTAGCAAGAACACCAACTAGCAGAACAGACCCAACCCCAGCTAAACTAACTCAGTAGGCCAATCAACTAATCAACCCCCTAAACAGGAACCCTGTCCAGGAAGTAGCAGTCCACAGTCCATAAACACTCGGGCAGGCCCTAACCAACAGCCTCACTCCCTACCCTAGCTAAAGAGAAGGGGACAAGTGAAAACATTAACAGTCCTGCCAGATGATCAGTCCGGAGGAGCCACCAGAGGAGCAGCATCCACCTACTGCAGCGTCTCAGACAGAGACATGAAGAACCTTGTAATCGCTCCATCCACTAAACGAATAGCATAAGGATATCCTTTGGTACGGGGGTGAAGGCGTACTTAAGTGAACTTGATCCTCTGTTTGAGTAATTCCATGGAGAAATCAGGGTAGAAGGCAACTCTAATGTCACCAAAGCACACCTCCCCTTTAATGCGGACAGCTCGCAGGATAGTGTCCCGGTCTCTGAAGTGAAGAAATTCTGCAAGGAACAGCCTAGGAGGAGCTCCAGGAGGGGGGGCTGCCTGGCCCCCGATGTGGCTTTTCCATGGTGAAATACATTGAGAAGGTATCCGTCGGTAGAATTTATTTCAGCCATGACTCCAAAAAGCCACAGGGTCCAAACCCACCACTTTCTATAGAAGGCCCACTGGTTGGATATTATTGCGCCTGAGGCGGTTTTCCATATTGTCAGCCCGATAAAGGACACTTTTAACTTGCCGCTGTAAGGAAGCCATCTGCTCCGGCAGAGGCTGGAGGATATCCTCAACCATAGAGACCCGGTGCTCCACCTCCTCAGTACGCTCCCTCCTTTTTTGTTGTGTCTCATGGCGAAGGATCACAAACTCTTGTTGAGGCTCATTCACCTTAGAAATTATCAGAGTCTGACATGAAGTAAAGGCCGCAAGCAACTCAGTGAACTTCTGATCAACTGATGCAGCAGGACAGGTGGCATGGTGTGGAGAACATCTCCGCTCAGGGCTTGGAGAGCCAACAAACAGGGAGGGAGAGGGTTTCGGTGACTCCCGTCCGAGCTCCTCAGGAGGTCTGGAGAATTGACTTAGTGCCTTGGCAGCATGAGCACTTGGAAACCAAAGGTAACCTTGGAAACCAAAGGTGTAGGTACACAGGAGTCTCTCCGGGAGTACCCGCCAACCTGAGAGTGACCTTCATCTGAGGAAGCATCGTCTGTGGACTGCCTGGCAGTCATAGCAGCAGGTTTAGATTTTTTGTTTCTGCCCTTCGAGACACCCATGGCAACAGCACCAGACAGTGTAGAGAACTAGAAATAAGCTGAAGCCCTGCACCACAGATCCCAGCAGCACTCACTGGTCATATAGAAGATGTAGAGGGCAAGCATCACAGCAGGCAGCAGGAACGGAACGTTAGATATAGCACCACAAGTCCCAGCAGTACTCACTATAAGCAGGAAGCAGAAGGGATATTCACAGTAGCACAATGTAGGGCTGCTCAGTCACATATAGCACCACAAGTCCCAGCCGTACTCACGATAAGCAGGTAGTAGGAGGGATATTCACAGTAGCACACTATAGGCCTGCTCAATGAGATATAGCACCACAAGTCCCAGTAGTGCACATCAGTAGCAGGCTGTAGAAGGAATTTTCACAGTAGCACACTGTAGGACTGCTCAATTAGATATAACACAACAAGTCCAAGCAGTACTCACGATAAGCAGGTAGTAGGAGGAATATTCACAGTAGCACACTGTAGGGCTGCTGAATTAGATATAGCACAACAAGTACAAGCAGTACTCACGATAAGCAGGTAGGAAGAGGGATATTCACAATAGTACACTCCTGGGTTGCTCAAATAGGTATAGCACCACAAGTCCCAGCAGTACTCACGAAAAGCAGGCAGCAGTAGAGATATTCACTGTGGCACACTTCAGGACTGCTCAGTCAGATACAGCACCACAAGTCCCAGCAGTGCACACCAGTAGCAGGCTGTCGAAAGGATTTTCACAGTAGCACAGCAGAAGACCAGCACAAGGAGGCAGGCACTAGTAGTCCCAGCAGGGCCACAGCAGGCAAGAAGGCAGCCAGCGGCAGCATGTGAAATCCACCCGGCTATGCAGCATAGCGGGGGCAGGAAGGTCAGTCAGCAATACTAGCCAGCATCCAGGAGCAGCCATTCAGTGGAGGTACTCCACCCAGCATGTAGCACAATCCCCGAGGTAGGAGGAGAGCCTTCAGCAGCGGGATCCAAGAGCACAGTAGCCAGCACCAGCCCACCAAGCAGAGCAGGCCTCGGGAGTAACCACAGCAACTCCTTGGCCCAGCCCAGAAAGCTGGTAATGGCGGCGTTTCTGCAGGCTTTTTCCCCCACCGAGACAGTTCTCCAGGATTGTGTCCAGCCCGGTCCCCACCGCTATGGACTTCGCAGAGACCGGCAGCTGACTCCTCACCGTCCGGGAACGACTCGCAGGAGCTCCGCTCCCAGTAGACTCCAAGGCAACGCTGCACCGCTGGCACCAACAGCCACCCATAAACTCCTCCTGTGCCCATGCTGAATCCCAGCAAGGACCGGAGACCTCACCCAGGGGACTTAGGGCCAACAGGATAAGGGTAAATAGGAGATATGAGCCAGGCTAGTGGGAGAACTGCAGACCACTCAGTTCGCCATTCAAGCCACACCCTTCACACACTGTTCTTAACCTCTTCAGGACATAGGGCGTATGGATACGCCCTGCATCCCGAGTCCTTAAGGACCGAGGGTGTATCCATACGCCCGTGGGAATTCCGGCCCCCACCGCTAGCCGGTTGGGGACCGGAGCCGGATGCCTGCTGAAATCGTTCAGCAGGCATCCCGGCATTTCGCCCAGGGGGGTCATTATGCCCCCCCATGTCGGCGATCGCCGCAGATCGCTGGACAATTCAGTCCAGCGGTCTGCGGCGATTCCGGGTCAATCGGGTCTCCAGTGACCCGGTGACCCGGAATTACTGGCTGTTCGGGGCCGTCTCTGACGGGCCCCGAACAGCCAGAGCCAGCAGGGGTGAGGTGGCACTGGTGCCACCTCACGATCGCCCTGATTCGTCGGCCGGATTACCAGCCGACCAATCAAGGCGCCTGTTGCGGCTGTCACTCCCGCACCCGCTCCGCCCCTCTTCCGAAGGACGTGAGCGGGTGCGGGACGTGCACCCCGGGTGCTGGGGACCCCGATCCCCGGCGTTAATGTTGGGATCGGGGCCCCAGGAGCAGCGGCGGCGGCGGTGACGACGGGGGACTGACTCTCCGGCGTGGATCGTTGGAGGTGAGTGACAGCCTCCTGCTGTTGCTTAGCAACAGCTCCCAGCATGCAAAAAGGGCATGCTGGGAGCTGTAGTTATGTAACAGCAGGAGGCAGACCACCACAACTCCCAGCATATCCCTTATGGGCATGGTGGGACTTATGGTTTTGCAACAGCTGGAGGCACATTTTTTCTATGGAAAAGTGTACCTTCAGCTGTTGTATAACTACAACTCCCAGCTTGCACAAACAGCTAAAGTGCATGCTGGGAGTTGTAGTGGTGCATCTGCTGGTTGCATAACTACAACTCCCAGCATGCCCGTTGGCTGTCGGTGACTGCTGAGAGTTGTAGTTTTGCAACAGCTTAAGGCACACTGGTTGTGAAACTTACGAGTTTTTTTTACCTAACTCAGTGTTTCACGACCGGTGTGCCTCCAGCTGTTGCAAACTACAACTCTCAGCAGTCACCGTACACCATGCACCGTACATGCTGGGAGTTGTAGTTTTGCAACAGCTGGAGGCACACTGGTTGTGAAACACTGAGTTAGGTCACAAACTCAGTGATACATAACCAGTGTGCCTACAGTTGTTGCAAAACTACAACTCTCAGCAGTCACCGACAGCCAACGGGCATGATGGGAGTTGTAGTTATGCAACAGCTGGATGTCCCCCCCCCCCCCAATGTGAACGTACAGGGTACACTCACATGGGCGGAGGATTACAGTAAGTATCTGGCTGCAAGTTTGAGCTGCCGCAAACTTTCTGCTGCAGCTCAAACTGCCAGCGAGAAACTACTGTGAACCCCCGCCTGTGCGACTGTACCCTAAAAACACTACACTACACTAACACAAAAAATAAAATAAAAAGTAAAAAACACTACATATACACATACCCCTATACAACCCCCCTCCCCTCCCCAATAAAAATGAAAAACGTCTGGTACGCCACTGTTTCCAGAACGGAGCCTCCAGCTGTTGCAAAACAACTCCCAGTATTATCGGACAGCCGTTGACTGTCCAGGCATGCTGGGAGTTTTGCAACAGCTGGAGGCACCCTGTTTGGGAATCACTGGTGTAGAATTCCCCTATGTCCACCCCTATGCAAGTCCCTAATTTAGGCCTCAAATGCGCATTGCGCTCTCACTTTGGAGCCCTGTCGTATTTCAAGGCAACAGTTTAGGGTCACATATGGGGTAAAAAAAATTTTTTTTTTTACATATGCAAAAGTCGTGAAACACCTGTGGGGTATAAAGGTTCACTTAACCCCTTGTTACGTTCCCCGAGGGGTCTAGTTTCCAAAATGATATGCCATGTGGTTTTTTTTTTTGCTGTCCTGGCACCATAGGGGCTTCCTAAATGCGGCATGCCCCCAGAGCAAAATTTGCTTTCAAAAAGCTAAATGTGACTCCTTCTCTTCCGAGACCTGTAGTGCGCCAGCAGAGCACTTTTCACCCCCATATGGGGTGTTTTCTGAATCAGGAGAAATTGGGCTTTAAATTTTTAGGGGTATTTTCTGCTGTTACCCTTTTTAAAAATTAAACATTTTTGGGAAAACAAGCATTTTAGGTAAAAAAAAAATTTTTTTTTACATTTGCAAAAGTCGTGAAACACCTGTGGGGTATTAAGGTTCACTTTATCCCATGTTACATTCCCCTAAGGGGTCTAGTTTCCAAAATGGTATGCCATGTGGAGGGTTTTTTCTGTTCTGGCACCATAAGGGCTTCCTAAAGGTGACATGCCCCCCAAAAACCATTTCAGAAAAACGTACTCTCCAAAATCCCCTCGTCGCTCCTTCGCTTCTGAGCCCTCTACTGCGCCCGCCGAACACTTTACATAGACATATGAGGTATGTCCTTACTCGAGAGAAATTGGGCTACAAACACAAGTAAAAATTTTGTCCTTTTATCCCTTGTAAAAATTCAAAAATTGGGTCTACAAGAACATGTAAGTGTAAAAAATGAAGATTGTGAATTTTCTCCTTCACTTTGCTGCTATTCGTGTGAAACACCTAAAGGGTTAAAACACTTACTGAATGTCATTTTGAATACTTTGGGGGTGTAGTTTTAATAATGGGGTCATTTATGGGGTATTTCTAATATGAAGACCCTTCAAATCCACTTCAAACCTGAACTGGTCCCTGAAAAATACTGAGTTTGAAAATTTTGTGAAAAATCGGAAAATTGCTGCTGACCGTTGAAGCCCTCTGGTGTCTTCCAAAAGTAAAAACTCATCAATTTTATGATGCAAACATAAAGTAGACATATTGTATATGTGAACCAAAAAAAATGTATTCGTAATATCCATTTTCCTTACAAGCAGAGAGCTTCAAAGTTAGAAAAATGCAAAATTTTCAAATTTTTCATCAAATTTACGGATTTTTCACCAAGAAAGGATGCAAGTATTGACAAAAATTTACCACTATGTTAAAGTAGAATATGTCACGAAAAAACAATCTCAGAATCAGAATGATAACTAAAAGCATCCCAGAGTTATTAATGTTTAAAGTGACAGTGGTCAGATGTGCAAAAAACGCTCCGGTCCTTAAGGCCAAAATGGGCTCCGTCCTGAAGGGGTTAAATGGGTACTCCGGTGGAAAACTATTTATTTTATATCAACTGGTGCCAGAAAGTTCAACAGCTTTGTAAATGACTTCTATTAAAAAAATCTTAATCCTTCCAGTACTTATCAGCTGCTGTATACTACAGAGAAAATTATTTTCTTTTTGAATTTTCTGTCCATGTCAGAAACTGTCTAGACCAGGAGAAAATCCCCATAGCAATCCTCTCCTGCTTTGGACAGTTCCTAAAATGGACAGATGTGTCAGCAGAGAGCACTGTGGTCAGATAGTAAAGAGATTCAAAAAGAGATTCAAAAAGAAAATAACTTCCTCTGTAGTATACAGCAGCTAATAAATACTGGAAGGGTTAATATTTTTTAATACAAGTAATTTACAAATCTCTTCAACTTTCTGGCACCAGTTGATTTGAAATAAATTGTTTTCCACAGGAGTACCCCCACCAGTGTAGGATTGCACTGGATTTATCAAGAGGGATGCACACTCTTCTAGCAAATCTTCTAGCATAGTAAATTCGGCCCACAGTTCAGACCCCAAAAAGGATTAGAAAAATAGAGTTGATTTCTTCCAAAAACAGTGCCACCATTGTCTTCAGGTTGTGTGTAGTATTAAAGCTGAGTTCTATTGAAAAGAATGAAGCCAAGTTGTAATATTACACACAACCTAAGGACAGGTGTGGCACTGTTTTTGGAAGAAATACATATTCATCTGTATCACATACAGAGGTAGGATAAAGGGCTTGTGCACCTCTATGAAAACCCTATGACACCTACCTACTTAGCGTTGTGTACATGCAAGCATTAATTGTAGACATTCAAAAAAATGATGTGCAGCAACAACATACCACACCTGTCTTATAATAGCAAATGTGTTCCAAGGCCGCATCCTCTTGGTACTTGAAGTAAAGGACACAGAGAAATTCATCTTCAAAATAGGACATTTTCAAGGATCACATCTGTTCTTCATGTAACAGAATTTCATCATCTGTTGAACAAGATGGGAACTTTTTAGGAAAAAACTGATGCAACATGTGTTGAGTGCAGGGCCTGATGGGGCAGTGCATGATGCAGGAATTCAAAAATAACAGAGAATTTATGTATTGACTTGCCCTCCAGCCTGTATCAGTGTTGCGACAGATGTTCCTAGACATGTATATGTTTATTTAAAATGTGTAATGTATGGTATTAAAGAAATATTTCTCCTGACTGATTTTTGTTCAAATGTATGTTCATTTTAGATTTGATGGCCAATTCAGATGTGGCCCTCCACCAGTTAGGACTGATGCAGTGATGAGTGCCTGATCCGTGACTGTAAGTAGTTAAGTGGCATTGCATGGTATCACCAATTTTCTACATGGACCAGACAGTAAGCAGTGATGCATGATTAATTGCTTTTTATTGTAGAAAAGCAGGGACTCCTGTCAAAATGGAAACTATGCACTGAGCAGAAAGCATACACTGTATGCCTCCTGCACAGGGAACACCACAGTCTTCTGAAGTGTCCTGTCATCAGTGAAGTTCATCAGAGAAGCTAGTATGAAGAGTTTCTTTATCTCACCTCTCCTGAGCCAATGTCTAAGTTTATTCAGCCACAATTAGAAGAAATTTGGGCACAACTGTTTACCGAATTTCTACCATTAAAAACAAACATAACAAACAAAACCAACCATCTATCTGATCTGTAACACTAGCGGTGCAACACGTAGTGTTTAGAAATGATAACAATAAAACATAGCACTCACTAATCTGTTGCTTAAAGGAGAACTACGGGATTGAAAATGTTATCCCTTACCCTAAGGATAGGGGATAAGTTTCAGATCGCGGGGGGTCCGACCGCTGGGGCCCCCCATGATCTCCCGTACGGGGTCGCGGCTCTCTGCATAGAGAGCGTGTATCGACCACCGCACGAGGCGGCGGCTGACACGCGCCCTCCATTTACTGCTATGGGAGAGCCGAAGCGCTGCCTCTGGCAATTTCTGGCTCTCCCATAGCAGAATATGGAGAGGGCGTGTCGGCCGCTGCTTCGTGCGGTGGTCAACACGCCCTCTCTAATCAGAGAGCCGAGGCCCCATACGGGAGATCGCGGGGGGCCCCAGCGGTCGGACCCCCCGTGATCTGAAACTTATCCCCTATCCTTAGGATAGGGGATAAATTTTTCCATCCCATGGTTCTCTTTTAATTTCTTCTTTATTATCTTCAATTATGTGCAGAGGGTGATGAATAGTTGTGGGGGGCTTGGTTTGCTTTACTGCACCCTCGTCCCTATTCATCACCCTTTTCCTTGCATTTGTTTCCTGCACATGATTGAAGATAATAAAGAAGAAATAAAGTAACTGATGAGTGCCACTTTCTATATTTATCATTGTTAAACTTCGAAGATGAACTTTGATGTAGTCATAAATAAGCTTAGAAGTTCCTTCAGTAAAGGGGAGAAGGGCTGATAACAAATCTGTCAGGGAATAGCTTCTCTGAAAAATTCGTTGATATCAGGACACTGCAGAGGCTGTAGAACAGGATATAACAAACATTTTAATATAGACCTACACAGAAGAAAGTATTTTAGTACCACAATAAGTAAAAAAAAAAACAAGAATATAAAACAAATGTGTTTCAAAGGTGTCTATAGCCTTTAATGTGATTGTTGAAATGGCTCAATTGTTGTCCTATAAAAATTACAGCACTTGGCCTATGAAAAAGCAAACAATCATTTATCAGCTGATCACATTGTCATGAAAGGGGGCAGGGAACAGGGAGTTAGTGAGCCCTAACTGTTTCTACAACCGCTGCCCCTTCCTATTGTCCATCTGCCCTAAGAGACGGATCGATAACCACGAGGACGTCCCTATACTGCGTTAAAGTGTATGGGCATAAGAGTCAAACAAAACCGTAAATGTCTGGGAAAAAGTCAGGAACATAACAGGAATACTACAAAGCTACAAACAGCTATACCAGTCAGGATATAGAAAACTAAAAAAAAGTTCAAGAACCAGGATCAAAATTAACAGCATATATGATAATATGAACAAGGCTGATAACAGGATAAATATTCAGCAGACAAAACCAGGAGATGCAGGGGATGAACATGTCAACTGAATGTCAGAACATTAAACAGGTCACTGTTCACACTGGACTCTGAACAAGAGACACACTAGACACCCTACTCCAATCATGAAGGATACTAGCCTAGGAGGAAACAGAAATCCTAAACACAAGCAAACACGGTTACAAACATAAGACTTAATCACTCCAAGATAGATGGATTAGCACAAGGTTCAGAACAGGATTCTATCCTAGGAGATCCAGAATCAAACAAGGTCAAAACAGGACTGACAAAATGCACAGTGTGAATATGGACTCAGGAAACACAAAGCATATGCAGAACCAACAATACAAGAATACTAAAACCCGACACTAAAACAAATCAGGCTGAAATCTAGATGTCAGACAGTACAGATAACCATTGTTAAAACTCAGGTCATGTGCTCAGACAGACATAGTGAACATAGTGAACATGGTCAGTGTAACAGGTATTATTACCAGACCAGAGCAGCATCTGAAGAGACCTTACTTTATATATCCTTTCAGTACTGAAGGCTGGAAGCATTAACTGTTCCCAAACCAGGGAGAATACGCACAGAAACTGTTCAGACATAAACATAATGTCTGAACAGGACGCAAAGCAGAAAAATGCTAAATACATATAAACGGACATAACATACATTTTTAGTAATAATAAATAACTTATTGTTTGTATGCATTACATCTCCCTGTGTACATTTTTCTTTCTTTCTCCCTGTGTACATTTAGTAGATCTGTGCTCATTTCAGATCTGCCCATCTAAAATGATACCTAGATAGATATGTACCTAGCTGAGGCTGTGTTGCCCCCTAGTAGAGAGCTACACAGTTGGTTTCCATATGTACAGAGCCATTCTTCCCTAAAGGCAATACTTCTAGGGAGGAATAGTACTGTGCATACAACATCCGATAGAACATGCTACATGTGTTTTACCGTTTTGTGTTCTTTTTGCAGTATTTGTTTCCTTGAAGCAGCAGTTTTCTGTGAGAGTAAAGAGTATATACATTATTTATTTTGTCTGCAGGTAAGATTTCCCCATCAGACCATTGAAGCCGTATGAATGGTGTACATTTGCAGCTGTGAATCCGGGGAAGATGGTGCAGTTGGCACTGTTATATAAACACCTTGAACAGAATGCACGACTGCTGACAGGTTTACCTAACAAAATGAAAACACGATGAAAATCTTCATTTGTTTCCAAGTAAAAGGAAATGTTCCCACGTGTTTGGACATCTGTACACCCGACATGTGGCAGTTATTGTGCTGAGCAATCATTGCACTTAACATGCTCTGGGAAATTAAGATTTTCAAAAATTCAATTCCTTGCATTCTTCTAGAAAACAAGACTGCGCAGCCGGCCACGAATCAATCCCTTCTAAATATATTGCTGTTGTTTGATTACAAATAACATACTTATCAATGTGTCACTCATCCTGTGATGCTGAAGGATGTCGAGTTCTGTGTATGGGAAAAAAGTATTTATGCCTCATTCATAAAAAAATTGTTGATGAAGCATTGAATGAAATCATCATCAATGTGTATGTCTATGTCAGTGATTATATTGGGAAAGAAGACACGTCTTTAATGTAGCTTATTTATTCAAACTACTGGATCTAGATAGGAGGACCATTCAAAATCTTGGACAATTATAGGATCCATTGTGTGGAATGTTTGGGACATATGGTTTCTGCATACGGTTATTTGTTCATATTGACTGTTAAGCCCCAAAAAAATGTGCTTAATTGCATAAAAAATTTACTCTGGCTTTTTACTAATCTTTTGCCTGCCTTTCTTTTGTGTCAACTCACAGTTACTTTAACCACTTAAGGACGCAGGGCATATGGGTATGCCCCCGTTCCCGAATCCTTGTGGTCACTTCCTCCTTTTTCCCTGCCATTGGTTGGTTACGACTTACCTACTAATGGCAGTTGGAGGCGGGGGGTTAAAGTTGAAATCCCTGCTCTGCCCAGCCCTGGATTTCCAGGCAAAGCGGGGTGAAGATGGCGTAGGGTGCCAGAGCCGCGAGCGACTGGCGATCTCAGCGGGACCTGCCTCAGGCAGCGTCGGGATCGGCGGCAGTAAAGAGGCAGCGGAGGAGACAGCGGTGGAGGTAGCAGTAAAGATCAGTGGTAAGTGATCTTCACTGCTGCCTTCTAGGAGTTGCCAAACTACAACCAACTGCCAAAGGCTGTCTGGGCATGCTGGGAGTTGTAGTTCTGTAACATCTGGCCCTTCAGATGTTGCACAACTCCAACTCCCAGCATGCCTGGGCAGTCTCAGCATGCTGGGAGTTGTAGTTTTGCAGCATCTGGAAGAGCACAGTTTGGAGACCACTATACAGTGGGGCCAAAACTGTAGCGCTCCAGATGTTGCAAAACTTCAACTCCAAGCATGCCCAGACTGCCCAGTCATACTGGGAGTTGTAGTTTGGCAAGATCTGGCCCTTCAGATGTTGCAGAACTACAACTCCCAGCTTGCCTGGGCAGTCTGAGCATGCTTGGAGTTGTAGTTTTGCAACATCTGGAAGGCTATAGCTTGGGCACCACTGTATAGTGGTCTCCAAACTGTTCTACTCTAGTTGTTGCATAACTATAACTACATAGCAACAACTGGAGGCACACTGGTTGGGAAACATTGTTTGTTTCCTAATGCTGTGTTTCCCAATCTATATGCCTCCAGCTGTTGCAAAACTATAACTCCCAGCATGCACTGACAGACCATGCATCCTGGGAGTTGTAGTTTTGCAACAGCTGGAGACACACAGGTTGGGAAACACTGAGGTAAGTAACAAACGCTCAGTGTTTTGCAACCAGTGTACCTCCAGCTGTTGCATAACTACAACCACCAGCCTGCACGGACAGCCAAAGGGCATGCTGGGAGTTGTAGTTTTGCAACAGCTGGAGGTTTGCCCTCCCCATGTGAATGTATAGGATAGATTCACACGGATGGGGGTTTACAGTGAGTATCTCGCTGCAAGTTTGAGATGCAGCAAATATTCCACTGCAGCTCAAACTTTCAGCGGGAAACTTGCTGTGAACCCGCCAGTGGGAATGTACCCTAAAAGCACTAAACTACACTACACCTACACAAAATAAATAGTAAAACACTATATATATACACATACCCCTACACATTTACCCCCCTCCCCCCAATAAAAAGAGAAACGTCTGGTACGGCACAGTTTCTAAAATCGAGCCTCCAGCTGTTGCAAAACAACAACTCCCAGTGTTGCCGGAGAGCCATTGACTGTCAAGGCATGATGGGAGTTTTGGCAAAAGCTGGAGGCACCCTGTATGGAAACACTGCCGTAGTGTAATTTTGGTATCGGAGGCAAATGTAATTCTTGCATCTGGGTACGTCCCTATGCAAATTCTTAATTCAGGCCTCAAATGTGCATGGCGCTCTCTCACTTTGGAGGCCTGTCATATTTCAAGACAACAGTTTAGGACCAAATTTTTGGTATTTCCGTACTCGGGAGAAATTGCCTAACACATTTTGGGGCACTTTTTCTCCTTTCACCCTTATGAAAAGCTAAAGTTGGGGTCTACTCCAGCATGTTATTGCAAAAAAATTTCATTTTTGACACTAACATGCTGGTGTTGTGCCATACTTTTTATTTTCACAAGATTTAAAAGGAAAAAAAAATTGTAAAACAATTTCTTCTGAGTACGGAAATACCCAATATGTGGACATAAATGCTCTGCGGGTGGACAGCAGGGCTCAGGAGTGAGAACACCATGTACACTTGAGGAAATTTGCACAGGGGTGGCTGATCGTTACAGCAGTTCTGACATAAACGCAAAAAAAAAAAGACCCACATGTCACCCCATTTTGGAAACTACACCCCTCACAGAACGTATTTAGGGGTATAATGAGCCTTAACACTGCACAAGTGTTTGAAGAATTTTCGTTAAAGTTAAACGTGAATTTTTTTTAAAAAAATTCACTAAAATGCTGGTGTTATACCAAATTTTTCATTTTCACAAGGGGTAATAGGAAAAAAAGCCCCCCATATTTTGTAACCCAATTACTTCTGAGTATGTGTGGATATAAAGTGCTCTGTGGGCAAACTACAATGCTCAGAGGAGAAGGGGCACCATTGGGCTTTTAGAGAGATAATTTGGTTGGAATGGAAGTTGGGGGCCATGTGCGTTTATAAAACCCCCTGTGGTGCCAGAACAGCGGACCCCCCCACATGTTATCCCATTTTGGAAACTACACCCCTCACGGAATGTAATAAGGGGTGCAGAGAGCATTTGCACCCCACTGGTGTTTGACAGATCTTTGGAACAGTGGGCCGTGCAAATTAAAAATCTAATTTTTCATTTTCATGGACCACTGTTCAAAAAATCTGTCAGACCCCTGTGGGGTATAAATGCTCACTGCACCCCTTATTACATTCTGTTAGGTGTGTAGTTTCCAAAAGGGGTCAAATGTGGGGGGGGTCCACTGTTCTGGCACCACAGGGGGCTTTGTAAACTCTCCATTCCTAACAAATTCTCTCCCCAAAAGCTCAATGGCACTCCTTCTCTTCTGCGCATTGTAGTTCGCCCGCAGAGTACTTTACATCCACATATGGGGTAGGTCCATACTCAGAAGAAATGGCGTTAACAATTTTGGGAAGGCTTGTGAAAATAAAAAAATTGGGGTAACACCAGCATTTTAGTGAAAGAAAATTAAATTTTTCATTTTCACGTCCAACTTTTGTGGAAATTTTCAAATATCTGTGGGGTGTTAAGGCTCATTGTACCCCTTGTTACGTTCCTTGAGGGGTGTTGTTTCCCAAATAGTATGCCATGTGGGGTATTTTTTGCTGTTATGGCAAAAAAACTATTATCCCCCAAAAACAATTTCAGCTAAATTGTCTTTCAAAAAGCCAAATGTGACTCCTTCTCTTCTGAGCATTGTATTGCACCCACAGTACACTTTACTTCCACACATGGGGTATTTCCATACTCAGAAGAAATGGGGTTACAAATTTTGGGGGGCATTTTCTCCTATTACCCTTGTAAAAATGTAAAATTTAGGGAAAAACCAGCATTTTTGTGAAAAAAAAAAATTCATTTACACATCCGACTTTAACGAAAAGTCATCAAACATCTGTGGGGTGTTAAGGCCCACTGTACCCGTTGTTACATTCCTTGAGGGGTATCGTTTCCAAAAGAGTAACTATATGGGTTTTTCTTTTTGCCGTTCTGACACCATAGGGGCTTCCTAAAGGCAACATGCTCCCCAAAAACCATTTCAGAAAAACTCACTCTTCAAAATCCCATTGTTGCTCCTTCCCTACTGAGTCCTCTAGTGCACCCACAGAGCACTTAACATCCACATATTAGGTACAGTCATGGCCGTAAATGTTGGCACCACTGAAATTTTTCAAGAAAATGAAGTATTTCTCACAGAAAAGGATTGCAGTAACACATGTTTTGCTATACACATATTTATTCCCTTTGTGTGTATTGGAACTAAACCAAAAAAGGAGGAAAAAAAGCAAATTGGACATAATGTCACACCAAACTCCCAAAATTTTGTTTTTCAAGTCCTCAGACAGTTCTCTTCTCCTCTTTCTGTTGTCCAGGCTTAGTGTGGCACACACAGACACGCAATGCAAAGACTAAGTGAACTTCTCTCCTTTTTATCTGCTTTACAGTGTGATTTTTATATTGCCCACACCTGTTACTTGCCCCAGGTGAGTTTAAAGAAGCATCACATGCTTGAAACAATGTTATTTTACCACAATTTTTAAAGGGTGCCAATATTTTTGTTCAGCCATCTGTGGTCTGACATTATGTCCAATTAGCTTTTTTTCCTCCCTTTTTTTTGGTTTAGATCCAATACACACAAAGGGAATAAACATGTGTATAGCAAAACACATGTTACTGCAATCCTTTTCTGTGAGAAATACTTAATTTTCTTGAAAAATTTCAGGGGTGCCAAGATTTACGGCCCTGACTGTATTTCCTTACTCAAGAGAAATTGGGTTACAAATTTTAGGGTGATTTCTCCCTTTTCACCCCTTGTAAAAATTCCAAAACTGGGTCCACAAGAACATGCAAGTGTAAAAGTGAAGATTTTTTATTTGCTCCTTCACATTGCTGCTATTCTTGTGAAACACACTTTCTGAATGTCATTTTGAATACTTTGAGGGGTACAGTTTTTATCATTATGTCATTCATGGGGTATTTCTTATATGACGGCCCTTCAAATCCACTTCAAAACTGAACTGGTCCCTGAAAAATTTAGATTTAGAAAATTTTGAGGAAAATTGCTGCTGATTTTTGAAGCCCTCTGATGTCTTCCAAAAGTAAAAACATGTCAACTTTATGATGCAATCATAAGGTAGACATATTGTATATGTGAAAAAAGCAGAGAGTTTCAAAGTAAAAAAAAATGCAAAATTTTCTATTTTTTCATAAAATTTTTGCATTTTTTTTACTAAGAAATGATGCAAGTATCGACAAAAATTTACCACTAACATAAAGTAGAATATGTCACGGAAAAAATAATCTTGGAATCAGAATGAAAAATTAATGTTTAAAGTGACAGTGGCCGGACATGCAAAAAATGCCCTTAAGGGGTTAAGCAAAATAATACATCCATACACCAAATTTACCAAAAATTGTTAGATAACTTTTAGACAAAAGGTGACCATATCAATTAGTCAAATGTTGACCAAGGCCACATTATGTTGGGGGAAAAGAAGGGTTGGACATTTCTGGATTTCAATATTATTGAAAATGTTGTTTTTAAGGGAAATGAGCCAACACTATGGGAGTGTGACAGCTGTTTATACACCCTGTTCCAAATTATTATGCAAATTCAATTTAAGTGTCACAAAGATTAAATATTTAGTTTTTCAGTTTAACTCATGGATTGTATTTCGTCTCAGGGCTCTTTTGATCACTAAAAACAATCTCGGACCCCTGTGATAATTTGATTGCCAGGTGAGCCCAATTTAAGGAAAAATTACTTGGTGTTCCTCATTATTAAGCAGACCACAATTTTCAAGCAATATGGTGAAGAAAAAGGATCTCTCAGCTGTTATGTAGAGTGAAATAGTTAAATGCCTTGGACGAGGTTGGAAAACATTAGATATTTCACAAAAACTTAAGAGTGATCATCGCACTATTAAGAGATTTGTGGTAGATTCAGAGCAGAGGCGGGTTTGTGCAGATAAAGGCAAATTGAGGAAGACTTTTGCCAGATCCATGCATCGGATCAAGAGAGCAGCTGCTAAAATACCATTACATAGCAGCAAACAGATATTTGAAGCTGCTGGTGCCTCTGGAGTCCCACAGATATCAAGGTGTAGAGTCCTCCAGAGTCTTGCAACTGTGCATAAACCTTCTATTTGGCCATCACTAACCAATGCACACAAGCAAAAACCGCTGCATTGGGCAGAAAAATACATGAAGACTAATTTCAAACATTCCTGTTTACTGATGAGTGCCCTGCAACCCTGGATGGTAAAGATGGATGAAGTAGTGGATGGTTGGAGGATGGCCACCCTGTTCCAACAAGGCTGCGAAGTTAGCAAGGCGGTGGTGGTGTCATTTTTGGGCCGAATCATGGGAAGAGAGATTGTCGGCCCCTTTAGGAAGAACTATACAGAAGGAAGAACTATGGTTTCCATAATAAAATAATATTTATGCATGAAAATGCCCCATCTCATGCTGCAAAGAATATATCTGCATCAATGGATGCTATGGGGATAAAAGGAGAGAAAGTCATGGTGTGACCTCCGTGAGAACATTTGGAGCATCCTTAAGCAAAAGATCTATGAGGGTGGCAGTTTACATCCAATCAGCAGCTCTGTTACGCCTAGCGCTCCGGGTCCCCGCTCCTCCCCGGAGCGCTCACGGCGTCTCTTTCCCTGCAGCTCCCCGGTCAGTCCCGCTGACCGGGAGCGCTGCTCTCTCATGGCCGTTGGGGATGCGATTCGCACAGCGGGACGCGCCCGCTCGCGAATCGCATCCCAGGTCACTTACCCGTTCCCGTCTCCTGCGGTCATGTGCTGGCGCGCGCGGCTCCGCTCTCTAGGGCGCGCGCGCGCCAGCTCCCTGAGACTTAAAGGGCCAGTGCACCAATGATTGGTGCCTGGCCCAATTAGCTTAATTGGTTCCCACCTGTTCCCTCCTTATATCTAGTCTCCTCCCTTGCACTCCCTTGCCGGATCTTGTTGCCCTAGAGCCTAGTGAAAGCGTTTTTGTGTGTTTATACCCTGTGTACCAGAACTTTGCTATCTCCCCTGACTACGAACCTTGCCGCCTGCCCCCGACCTTCTGCTACGTCCGACTTTGCTTCTGCCTACTCCCTTGTACCTCGCCTATCTTCAGTATCTTCAGCAGCCAGAGAGGTGAGCCGTTGCTAGTGGATACGACCTGGTCACTACCGCCGCAGCAAGACCATCCCGCTTTGCGGCGGGCTCTGGTGAAAACCAGTAGTGTCTTAGAACCGGTCCACTAGCACGGTCCTCGCTATCCCTCTCTGGCACAGAGGATCCACTACCTGCCAGCCGGCATCGTGACAGTAGATCCGGCCATGGATCCCGCTGAAGTTCCTCTGCCTGTTGTCGCCGACCTCCCCACACTGGTCGCCCAGCAAGCCCGACAGATTGCCCAACAAGATCACCAGCTGTCGTACTTGACCACCATGACTCAGCAACTCCAGTCGCAGCTACAGCAGATTCAGTCTCAGCTACAGCAGCAGCAACCATCTCCTCCGCCAGCTCCTGCACCTCTTCCGCAGCGAGTGGCCACTCCTAGCCTCCGCCTGTCTTTGCCGGACAAATTTAATGGGGACTCTAAGTTTTGCCGTGGCTTTCTTTCCCAATGTTCCCTGCATCTGGAGATGATGTCGGATCAGTTTCCTACTGAAAGGTCTAAGGTGGCTTTCGTAGTCAGCCTTCTGTCTGGAAAAGCCCTGTCATGGGCCACACCGCTCTGGGACCGTGATGACCCCGTCACTGCCTCTGTACACTCCTTCTTCTCGGAAATTCGAAGTGTCTTTGAGGAACCTGCCCGAGCCTCTTCTGCTGAGACTGCCCTGCTGAACCTGGTCCAGGGTAATTCCTCCATTGGCGAGTACGCCATACAATTCCGTACTCTTGCTTCTGAACTTTCCTGGAATAATGAGGCTCTCTGCGCGACCTTTAAAAAAGGCCTATCCAGCAACATTAAAGATGTTCTGGCCGCACGAGAGACTCCTGCTAGCCTGCATGAACTCATTCATCTAGCCACTCGCATTGACATGCGTTTTTCTGAGAGGCATCAAGAGCTCCGCCAGGAAAAAGACTTAGATCTCTGGCCACCTCTCCCACAGTCTCCACTGCAATCTGCGCCTAGGCCTCCCGCCGAGGAGGCCATGCAAGTGGATCGGTCTCGCCTGACCCTGGAAGAGAGGAATCGCCGTAAGGAAGAGAATCTTTGTTTGTACTGTGCCAGTACTGAACATTTTCTGGTGGATTGCCCAATCCGTCCTCCACGTCTGGGAAACGCACGCTCACACTCAGCTCTCGTGGGTGTGGCGTCTCTTGATGCCAAGTCGGCTTCTCCACGTCTCACGGTACCTGTTCGGATTTCCACTTCAGCCAGCTCTCCCCTCTCAGCCGTGGCCTGTCTGGACTCTGGAGCTTCTGGAAATTTTATTCGGGAGTCCTTTGTGAATAAATTCCATATTCCGGTGACCCGTCTTGTCAAGCCACTCCGCATCTCCGCGGTCAACGGAGCCAGGTTGGACTGTACCATACGTTTCCGCACGGAGCCCCTTCTTATGAGCATCGGATCTCACCACGAGAGGATTGAACTTTTGGTCCTCCCCAATTGCACCTCGGAAATTCTCCTTGGACTTCCCTGGCTTCAACTTCATTCCCCAACCCTGGATTGGTCCACTGGGGAGATCAAGAGTTGGGGGTCCTCTTGTTCCAAGAACTGTCTAAAACCGGTTCCCAGTAACCCTTGCCGTAACTCTGTGGTTCCTCCTGTATCTGGTCCCCCTAAGGTCATTAAGGACTCTGCCTGCCACAGGAAATGCCCCTCCCCCCCTCCCAGTTCCATCAGGCAAGCTTCTGTGTCCCCTCATGGCCCTCCTCCTGGTGTCACACTGCCCCGTGCCAGGTCCCGCCCTCTGCCCTCTCTCCCCATTCCTACTCCTGCGGTTCTGCCTGCCGTTGAGGAATCCCTCCATCCTTTCCCGGTGTCCTCATCCCAGGGGAGGCAGTTACCCGATAAAGAGAAGGGGAGACCTAAGGGGGGGGGTACTGTTACGCCTAGCGCTCCGGGTCCCCGCTCCTCCCCGGAGCGCTCACGGCGTCTCTTTCCCTGCAGCTCCCCGGTCAGTCCCGCTGACCGGGAGCGCTGCTCTCTCATGGCCGTTGGGGATGCGATTCGCACAGCGGGACGCGCCCGCTCGCGAATCGCATCCCAGGTCACTTACCCGTTCCCGTCTCCTGCGGTCATGTGCTGGCGCGCGCGGCTCCGCTCTCTAGGGCGCGCGCGCGCCAGCTCCCTGAGACTTAAAGGGCCAGTGCACCAATGATTGGTGCCTGGCCCAATTAGCTTAATTGGTTCCCACCTGTTCCCTCCTTATATCTAGTCTCCTCCCTTGCACTCCCTTGCCGGATCTTGTTGCCCTAGAGCCTAGTGAAAGCGTTTTTGTGTGTTTATACCCTGTGTACCAGAACTTTGCTATCTCCCCTGACTACGAACCTTGCCGCCTGCCCCCGACCTTCTGCTACGTCCGACTTTGCTTCTGCCTACTCCCTTGTACCTCGCCTATCTTCAGTATCTTCAGCAGCCAGAGAGGTGAGCCGTTGCTAGTGGATACGACCTGGTCACTACCGCCGCAGCAAGACCATCCCGCTTTGCGGCGGGCTCTGGTGAAAACCAGTAGTGTCTTAGAACCGGTCCACTAGCACGGTCCTCGCTATCCCTCTCTGGCACAGAGGATCCACTACCTGCCAGCCGGCATCGTGACAAGCTCTGGGAGGCTATTCTGACATCTTGCAAACAAATTCAAGCAGAAACTGTCCAAAAAAGCACAAGTTCAATTATGCAAGACTTGTGAAGCTGCTATCAAATAAGGGGTCCTATGTTAAAATGTAACGTAACCAGTTAAAATGTTTAAAAAGTTAAAATGTTGTTAAAGGATTGATTGAAATAGCTTTTCACTTCAGTAAATATGCTGCAAACACAACAAAAAACAATTTTTAGTTCTTTACAACCTATAAAGTGTTTTGAAACTTACTTTGCGTAATTATTTGGAACAGTGCATTGTCATTTTTTTATGTTTAAAAAAGATACTGTTATCATTAGGAGGTTTGTTCAATAAAATTTGAATTGTACTCTTAATAGTTGATAACATGAGAATTATACTGACTGTTATTTACATCAATTATTTAGGTAAATGAGAAAAATATAATTTGCATAATAATTTGGAACAGAATGTCTACACACATGCTAAGCTGCACCAAATATGCATGTACGTTAAGGAGTAGTAAAGGAATTGTTTTCAGACAATCAAATGTATAGAATCTGGTTCATTTATTAACTTTACTCAATCTAGATAGTATTAAAGAGTACGTGTCACCAACTTTTACAAAACAACTAATATAATTCTACACCCAACACCCCTCCTGCTATAATTTTTTCCTACCCTAATGGCTGCTCACTGCCTGTGAGCCCTGTGCAGAGGGAGGGGGCATTTACTGGCAGGCGCAATGTCATCAGAAGCCCTGCTGGGGATCACTTCCGCCCTCTCTTCTATGCTGCGCACCGACTCGGGAGCGCACTTAGATCAGGCAGCCTATGGTGCGGCAGGCTGCTCCTGAATCCCCTCCTCCTTGTTTAGCACTGCACGTGCCCTGCAGAGGAAGGATATAGGAGCGGAGACATGCCGTGCCCTGCTCCTGACCAGCTCAACATGTAAGGAAGTGGGGACATGCAAATAACGTCTCGTTCCGCCGTGCACATCGCTCGCTCTTACCTGTTTCATATACAGGCAGAGAGCGAGAGCTTTGCAAAACCTATGTCCAGACCTCATTTCCACACTTTGGTGTCCTGCCAGGCCAGCAGGAGACCAAAGTCTGTGCATGTAAGAAGACAGAATGTGGTCTGGACATGAGGGGAAACCCCTAGTGGCCGGATTTATAAGGGCACATAAAACTAAGATTTTTTTTTTACAGGTTTTACAAAGTTTCTTTATTTAATATACAGATTGATATATAACAAACAAGTTTTAATGACAGTGCCCATTTAAGTGCAGCATTGCCACCTATCTCCAGGTAGCTACACATATTTGCTGAGAATGATAATTGAGTGACAAGGCATGCAGTGCCATTCAGTGTACAGGAGTAGGGACTCATGCCTTTTACAAGAGTCCCTGCTCGTGCAATTCTCACAAAATGAATCTCAAAATGCTTTTTCTGCACTCAATACCAATGATGACAAAGTGAAAGCAGAAAGTAAGAAATATTTACTAAGTTATTGAACAGAAAAACATTAAATATTGCTGAAGCACTGTTGGCAGCAATTACAACCTCTAGTCTTACTGGGTATGCACACCTGGAGTTGGGGATTTTCAGTCATTCTCTAAAGTCACTTCTCTAAAGATCCTCTCATGTTCTCTTATGTTCTATCTGGTTTGATGGGGTGTGGGGGGGGGGAGCCATTTTCAGGTATTTTCAGAGATGTTCGATTAAGTTCAAGTCAAAGCTCTGGTTGGGTCCTTAAGGACATTAACAGAGTTTTCACTAAGCCACCCCTGTATTGTCTTGGCTGTGGGGTTAGATTATCTCATTGGAAAGTAAACCTTTGGACCTCTCTGAGGTCCAGAGCACTTTGGATCAGGTTTTTATTAAGAATACCACTGTATTTTGCTCCCTTTAGCCTTCTCTTAACCCTGACCAATATTCTTGTTGCAGCCACCGGAAAACACCCCAACAACATGATGCTGGTTGAAGGTATTGGGCAGGTGATAAGTACTGCCTAGTTTCCTCTAGACATGATGCTTTGAATTAAGGTCAACAACATCAATTTTTTTCATCAGACCAGAGGATCTTGTTCCTTACAGTCTGAGAGTCCTTTATGTGTCTGAGGCCTCTTTCTGGTCACTTGGCCGTAAAGCCCGGATTGGTGGAGTGCTGTTGTGGGGAATATCTTTCTTGAAATTTCTCCCGTCTGCACACATGATCTTTGGAGCTTAGCCAAAGAGAATGATCACCTAGAGCTGATAACTATACATGTCAGAGGTATGTATACTTGGACAAAAATACATATACAAATTGACAATGCAGTAAAGCAACAACGTTAGATGGCATTTACGTACTGCAGACTGTTCTTACTTTTCAGTCCTTTGGGAGGAGACTGTCGTGGGGTAAGATAAAGTTAGAATAGTGCTCGGATGTATACAATATTGTTAATATGATCTAACTAGCACTCCTATTGCTACACAATCTTACCCTACCTAACAGCGGGGAGGCGCCCCCACTTCAACCGTTGACTCTCCACTCCCTAAGGCTGACTAAAACCGTTGTAGACTTACATGACAATACAAAGCCACTATTTAATGTATATAAAGATGCATCATTATACAGCACATCTATGTGTAAAATTTGTGATTAACAATAATAAATCAATCCTTCACCAAAAAATAGGATCATAGAAAAAAAATATTAATAAAGGAGGATAAAATGTAAACCTTTGGAGTACCTCTACGCGTTCCCCCCTGGTAACATAATGGTGGCCGGGGTTCCTCAGGAGGTTTTTTACCAGAAAAGGTACTGTGCAGGTACAGGTGGAAACAATGTCACAAAAAATAATAAATCATTGGTCCACAGATATTACCTGCACAGGGAGGCATGCATACAATCAAGCTGCATGCATGCCTCCCTGTGCAGGTAATATCTGTGGACCAATGATTTATTATTTTTTGTGTTATCGGGGGGAAACGCGTAGAGGTACTCCAAAGGTTTACATTTTATCCTCCTTTATTAATATTTTTTCTATTATCCTACTTTTTGGTGAAGGATTGATTTATTATTGTTTAATCACAAATTGTACACATAGATGTGCTGTATAATGATGCATCATTATATACATTAAATAGTGGCTTTGTATTGTCATGTATGTCTACAATGGTTTTAGTCAGCCTTTGGGAGTGGAGAGTCAACGGTTGAAGTGGGGGCGCCTCCCCGCTGTTAGGTAGGGTAAGATTGTGTAGCAATAGGAGTGCTAGTTAGATCATATTATCAATATTGTATACATCCGAGCACTATTCTAACTTTATCTTACCCCACGACAGTCTCCTCCCAAAGGACTGAAAAGTAAGCACAGTCTGCAGTACGTAAGTGCCATCTAACGTTATTGCTTTACTGCATTGTCAATTTGTATATGTATTTTTGTCCAAGTATACATACCTCTGACATGTATAGTTATCAGCTGTAGGTGAGCATCATTGTATATTTGCATACACAGCAGATCACTGGATATTGAAAAGTTATAATATAATTTTAATACGATATAATAAAAGGTAGATTTTAATAGGGTATTGGTTATATAGTAAGCCAGTTTCAAACATACCCACAATATATGGTAATTATTTTGTAAGTTTCTTAGCCAAAGAGACCATTGGATTCTTGGTCATCTCTTTTACCAAGGCCCTTTCCCCAGTTACTAAGTTTAGTGAGGAGTTCTGCACGAGGAAGGGCCCTGGATGTTCTGAACATCTTTCATTTAATAATTATGGAGGTTACTGTGCTCAGTGCAGCAGAACATTTTTTGTACCCTTCCCCAGATTTGTGCCTCCTGTTTCTCAGCTCTACATGCAGTTTCTTCTACCTTATTTCTTGATTTTTGCTATGATATACAGCCTTGAGACCTTATATAAACAGGGCTGTGTCTTTCCAAATCCTGTCTAATCAACTGAATTCACCACAGGTGTCTACACGCAAGGTGTAGAAACATCTCATATGTGATCAAGAGAAATGGGAGGACTACAGACATAAATTTCAATGATCATAAAAAAGGGTCTGAATACTTATGCCAAAGAGAAATTTCAGTTTTTTTTCTTTTTAATATATTTTTAAACATATCTTAAATTCTATTTTCGCATTATCAAGGATATGGGATTTTGAGTGCAGAATGATCGGGGGGGGGGGGGGAGATATGTACCCCCTCTATCGGAGAGAGAAAATAGGCATTAGTTATTGGACATACACTGTTCACACCATGCAGCAATCCTGTTATTCTGATACAGCCAAGTAACTGGAGGCGCCTGTAAACACTTGCAAATTAGGCAGATGGAACTCACTGCACTGACCCAGTTCCAGAGATGCCCGTGTATGTCTGTGTTCACATGTCCTGCCATGAGCTAAATAAAGCTTATGAAGATTTAACCAGAGTGGGGTGATTTCCTTGATTACTATCTGCTTTATTTGCAAGAAAAAAAATTACATCTTAAATTTTTTTTAGCAGAAGGCCGCAACATAACAAAATGTGAAAAAAGTGAAAGGGTCTGAAAACTTCCCAAATGCATTGTATATGACTAGAGATCCTAACACCTAGAGATTATAGTGCCAGATCTGGGAAACACGTTAGCATTAATTTCCCAACTGATCCAGAACTGTCTTGTCATAAACTGATTTTGATCTAAATTTTCCCTCCAAAAATTTAATTTTGTCCAAATTTCTTGAAATTCACTTTAGACACCCAGCTGAGCAAATGTGTCGGGCCACCAGGAGGTAAGCAGTTATGTTGTATGCATGACTACTTGCACTTGTTAAATTGGCTGTTCTGAGTGCTCTGCACCCAGCCCCGTGACCTCACCACTTAGTTGACTTGACTTGACTGCCCTGCTCTTATAGAAATCCAAAACGAATCTGATGGCCAATTTCAGCAAATCCTCCCTAAAAAATTGTAGGGATGTTGGCTTATCTCCACTAATATGTTATATATCATCAAAAAAAGGTGTATAGAGCTTAGGTGACTAGTTGTACAAACCGTCTTTCATGGCTTCCAACATTGTTGAATATTTGTAACTTACTTTCCTCAACATATTGGAAAACAAAGATCTGATGTACTTGAGTTGTATCACTAATCTCTAAACTCAACACTGAGATTTCCAATAATTTGCTGGTGATCCTCCTCTTTCTGTGGGTATCCCCCTCCCTTTTTTTCTTGCCACAACTATAAGTTTGTAATTCTTCTCCAGAACTTCTCCATGTTTATATGTCACAAGTCCGATTGCCATTCTGCAGTTGTGTGTCTTGTTATCTCAACCTATCATTTCAGACTAATTCCGTCTAATATTAGACAATGCTGCTAAACTTCAGTCACAGATCACAGTGCTGCCGTAATGGAGCAGAGCTAGAAAGCAACCAAGCAGCCAAGACTAGAGTACATAAATAGCAGGTATTGCCCAGAGATAGCGTCTGGCATATTATTTCATGTTTAAACAGTAGCAGTTATGAAATCTGAAAATCAAGTGTTAGCAAAATATGAGCAAATAATGCAATGCATCAAATAAATGTCAACTAAGTCTTCTAAAGAACCTGCAATCTGACTGAATATCTGCTATTCTGGTTTAGCTTAAGAAAAAAAGCCCTTTTCATGTGAATGGATGTGCAGCTGCCCAAATCCCTCTAGAGTATACGCTAATAGTCAAGAGTACAGGACAAATCCAACAAGAGAACAGGACGGGAAATGTCACACCACTAGTTGCTACAACGTTCCCTGCTCTGTAGGATCTCATGGGACACTTGATTTTTCTGATGGAAAGAGTACCAATACGTTTCTCCCATAAAAACTATCTAACTTTCCCGTAAAAAGGTTGTGAAGAAATGTAATGCAATATGCACATGTTGTTTAGTAACTTGTTTGGGAAACTTGCACGCAGTAAAATTTTAGAATGGCTAAAATGATTTACTAAGATTATTGCTTGAAGGAGATTAGGTTACCCTGTTTTACATAGTAACTAATCTCATGTTCCTCTGTTTTACTTAGATTGAAAAATCTTCTAAAATATCATCTTTTATACAGTATTAGTTATTGAATAATCAGACATGGTAAATATAAAATAATGTTACTACACTTGTCTTGGCTCATAGGATACCATCAGCAGTCTTTACTATTCTTTTACTTTCCTGTATAGTAATTATATTATCTTTTGACAAAATATACTGTTTTGATGGGAAGTTTTGAGAATATTATTTTGGTACTGAATACGTTCATAAGTTATAGGTTTTATGGCTCAAAATACAGTAAAAAAAATAAGTAATTTGTAAAAAAATAAAAATAAATAAATAAAAAGTATTTATTTCTAGTAAAGTACACATTGCAAACAACCAACCAACAAAGAAACTCTAGAAATATATATATTTTTTCATTTTAAGAGATTGTGGTGGCCCACGGGTGTATGGTGAGACCACTGGTGTGAGTGGTGGGATCAGATGGTATTAATCCCGGGGGCAAGATGCTGTTAATCCCTAGTATGTGTGACGATAGTGTGGTTTTATGGTTCCGGAACACCACACGCCTGGTTTCTCCGCTTTCCCAGTTGCTAGTAGTGAAATGAGAGTCCACAACCAGTTATGGTCAAACGGAGACTTTGCTGAGTATAAGACAGATGGAATTATCTTCACAGCTAAGGACAGATTTACCAGAGAGGTGGCCAGGACCCTGGAGGACCTTGCAGCTTGCTGGGACCAATATACTTGTAAATAACTTGACTCGAGATTGAACTTGACTATACGCAGGACTTGACTAGTTTCAGTGACAGCAGACATAGACTTGAGACTTACTGGAATGACTGTAGCTTTTGGGGTCTTCCAGATGCTAATCACTTGCACTGAGATCTCTGGTGTTTGCTGTGCTCAGTAAGGTAGCATAAGAGCTAAGAGAAGAGAGTGAATTGTAATGGCCGGCCCTTTTTATAATGTGGGGCTGGACTAAGGCCCATTGGTCAAGCTGCGGGTCATGGGTTAAGCTGGTGCTCTCTGGGAGAACATGTGACAACAAATCATATGAATGGATAACATAATATGTGACAGATTTACACAGGTCCTTTGTGCTACCTATACATACATATACTGTCTAGGTATTAAAATGATATACACAACATTCTGGAAACAACAGGGGGAGACCCTGCAGGGGAGCCCCCAGGTAACTGAGGGTCTCAACCTGACAGGGCCTAAGGGTAGTACAGGACTATGTCCTGTACTGGGACATCACAAAATTATGGGGAGAATGTATCAATGGTTTTCGGTGTTGGCAAATAATTGGGTGTTTAGTTGACAAAAGTTGGCTGGACTGTGGACATTAAGGGGTTATTTATCATACCGGGGAAAAAGGAACATACAATTTCTGATGTTGAGTAAAAGATAGTGAACTGTTAGAAATGTTGTGCTTCTTTTATCACTTTTAAAACATTAAAGGAAATATGTGTGAAGTTACACAAGAAGGTTCATTTGTTCTCCCAGAAAGATTTATCAAAATCTATGCAAAAAAATAATGTAAATTGGGACACAAATCTACACCTACTTAATGCATGCAAAGATGTACTTTTCTAAAGCGCAGACAACCAAAGTATACACCAAATTTAGGGGTTGTCCAGCAGAAAGTATTGATCTAAAAAATATGCCCAGGCTGCCACTCAGTTCCCAAAGCATCCAGTATCATCACTCATGAGCTCTGCCGCGCTGTACTTCTGGTGCAAAAGGAGGGGGGGGGGGGGGGGGTCAAGACATCATTATTGCTGCTAAGTTGGGAAACTGCAGTGGCCAGTGGGCTGAGTTCAATGTCTTTCATCTCCAGTGAACATTACTTACTTTTGCTGGGGCCAAATATGTCATATTTCCGCTCAGTCCAGATGTCCCACCTTAGCCAGTGAATGGCTGAACAGCACTCTGATGTCTTGACCCCCAGCTCCAAGAAGTGGACCACGAATTAGACCGAGAACAGTGATACCGGAGGCTACAAGGACCAAGTGAGAGGAATTCTGGGCATGTTTAAAGTTTATGGTGTCCATTTTAGGACAGCATCAGCCGTCAGCTGTATCTCCGTCAGTTGTCAGGAAAAACAGCGTCCCGCCTCCTCCCTCAGACAAATCGATGTCAGTTTTCAGCCGTACCTCCCTCATCCTTCAGCAAATACAGCGTCCCGCCTCATCCCTCGGACCAATCTCTGTCAGGCTTCAGTGAAAACTGTGTCCCGCCTCATCCCTCCTCCGTCAGGCGTCAGCCAAAACCTTTGTCATCCTAAACTCTGTCATGCCTCAGACGAAAATGAAAGTGTTGAGTCAGCACAGCTTCGGCAGACCTGCAAGCACAGACAGTGTGTGATCGGCTGCCAGCACAGATACTGTGATTGGTTGATGGGAGCGTACGTGTGTTCAGTCCCGCTCCACTGTTTCGACACACTTCTTTACAAACCCTAATCTCTCATGTACCCAGCTTTTCCCGATTCCTGCAAAACAAACCTACGCTCTCAGCTTTTTCCGATTCCTGCAAAGCCTAAAGTTATGTACTCAGCTTTTCCTGATTCCTGCAAAACCTACAGTTATGTACTCAGCTTTTCCTGATTCCTGCAAAACCTACAGTTATGTACTCAGCTTTTACCAATTCCTGCAAAACCTGCAGGAATCTGGAAAAGCTGGGTACATGAGTGTAATTTGCAGGGATCTGGAAAAGCTTGGTACATGAGTGTAAGATTTGCAGGAATCTGGAAAAGCTGGGTACATGAGTGTAAGATTTGCAGGAATCGGGAAAAGCTGAGTACATAACTGTAGGTTTTGCAGGAATCGGGAAAAGCTGAGAGCATAGGTTGGTTTTGCAGGAATCGGAAAAAACTTAGTACTTAACTGTAGGTTTTGCAGGAATCAGGAAAAGCTGAGAGCATAGGCTTGTTTTGCAGGAATCGGGAAAAGCTGGGTACATGAGAGATTAGGGTTTGTAAAGAAGTGTGTCGAAACAGTGGAGCAGGACTGCAAACACCCTCCCATCAACCAATCACAGTGTCTGTGATGGCAGCCAATCACACAGTGTCTGTGCTAGCAGGTCTGCCGAAGCTCTGCTGACTCAGCACTTTCATTTTCATCTGAGGCATGACGCCTGACGGAGGAGGGATGAGGCGGGACGCCGTTTTGGCTGAAGGATGAGCGAGGTACAGCTGACGACTGAGGATGTCCTAAAATGGACACCGTAAAGCATAAATAATCAATTTTCTCTGGCCAACCCCTTAAAGGGGTATGCACCAAGCCTGAGGGTGGTTCCACACTTCACACAGCATTTTTAAGAATAATCTCTGCTAATTTTTGATATATTAGGTCAGGTCCACAACTAAATGTTTTATCTCTTACAACAACAACAACAACAAATCATTGAGATATCATTTCAGTCACGTAACTTTCTAGAAATACTTTCCTAATGGCTATATGTTATGATTCCTGGGAGCATTTTAAAATAAGTAGCTACTTTCTCCACCGTATAACAAAAAATTTTGGAAATCTTTAGAAAAAATGTGAAGGCTTAGATTACACTATTGATAAAAGTCTTACTACAACAAGTCTAGGTGTAGTCTTAGCCTAAAGGTATTGAACAAACACACTTAATATCATTTTCTCAGCCAAAACCACTTTGGTTGATTGTCTTTCTAATAATACAAACAAAATCCATTTAAGTAACATTAAGGGTTTGCCAAATGTCCAGTATCATGTTATGTAAATGGATAACAGGACAAACTCTTTGCTATCAGGTTGCAGGAAATGGCTGCTTTCTTTCGTCTCTTTCAGTGAGCTGAAACTGACTCCAAACCTACACTCACTTAGGAACCTGAACGGAGAGCACCAGACAACTTTTCAGAGAGAGAGAGAAAAACCTAATTGGAGAACAGTTGACTTAATTGGTGCCCGTTTGGCATACAATGGAAAGGAAATAGTGTTAGGGTCTGATGGCACCCTAGGGGGATATAGCCTTGCAGTAGGTCACAAAGCTCTGTGGGACAGATTGTTTCCTGAAGAAAAAAAATACTGTGACACTAAATTAGGTTAACCCTATATCTGTCAAGAAACATTAGAGATAAGCACTTTTACTAGCTAGGGGTTAAATTGAGTAATTTGACAACCTTAAGTTGAAAGGATCTGTAATCCCACCAGGATCTGTAGCCTTGCTTTATGTGAAGTTATGTTTGAAATGTCACCTGAAGTTTATCTTTTTATTGAACAGAACATGACAGAATAAATGATTATTGTTTTTATTGATAAGTGTTTTTCTGCTGTACTTTCAGACATCTTGACATGTTTGGTTTAGTAAATTGGTGCATTTTCAATGATATAACAATTGTGAAGCTTTTTTCTTTTGTTTTTCTTTCTTTTATTTTCTTTTTTTCAAAATGGTGCATTGTTCCATTCTTTTGTTATTACTAAAAGAAATGTATGAACAAATTGACAACTTGGTGCCACCAGTTTGGGGCATGGCTTCACATAATCTGATATGTCATTAATGATTGGACAGTGTTACACTATGTGACATAGGGAAATGTTAACATAAAGTTGCCAGTTGGCAGGCTGCTGTGCGGCGGTAGATTCATTTCTGGGTACTGTGAGTTTAAATATGTGACGTACTATATTTCTTTATTCTGCTTAACAAGTGCAAAAATAGGTAAAATGATTGTGCAGTGGTCAATATTATTTTTGCTGCTACCTCGAGTGGATACTCTGTTACATGGTTACAAAGTTTGTAAGATTGGAAAAAAGAGTCAATCAACGTCAACCTTAAGCCCTACTTTTAGAGATGAGCGATTTTTTGAAAAATTTGATTTGGCCGATTCACCAAATTTTCCCCCCAAAATTGTTTCAGACCAAATTTATTTGCAGCAAATCAATATTAAAAAGAGAGCCTCAATAGGGGTGTAGAACAAATTGCCTACTGAGAGCCTCAATAGGGGTGTAGAACACTTTGCCTTGCTGTAACACACATAAGGTATGTGCTGGGTTAGTGAAATAATACTGTTATTCAGCATGATATGCAGATCAGTAGTGTCGCTATTAGAATAACTGTTGCAGAGTGGCATAATGACAGAGCCTGGAGGTGGCATCAGTATGAGGAGACCATATAGTGGCTGAATAACAAAGCGTGAAGGTGGCAGCAACATGAGGAGAACATATGGCGGCAGTATGAGACAGCTTGGAGCTGGCATCAGCATGAGGAAAACATTTGGTGGCAGAATGAGACAGCCTGGAGCTGGCATCAGCATGAGGAGAACATATGGTGGAAGAATGAGACAGCCCGGAGGTGGCATCAGCATGAGTAGAACATATGGTGGCAGATTGAGACAGCATGGAGGTGGTGAGAACATATGGTGGCAGAATGAGATAGCCTGGATGTGGCTGCAGCATCAGGAGTCCTAAAAGTGACCTGATGAATAAAATATATGGACCCAAATGATTTTTTAAAATCAAACAAAAAGGAAAGGCCCTACTCACGCATTATAAATTCTTTTCTTGGCAAGTGCTTCTCGCCCTAGAAAGGGCGGCCCCACACAGGAACCTCTCCCTCTTTCCCCCTGCAAACACTGCCATTTCTCAGGGTTTTTAGGTGGAAATAGGGATTGATTCCTGTGTGGGGCTGCCCACAGACGAGTAAAACTTTCCTCGAAAAGGTGAAAGGGAACAATGTATTGTCCATTTTAGCAGGTGGGGGTAAAAACTTCCCGCCCTATTAATTCCCTTCTTGGCAACCGTTACTTACCCTAAAAAGGGTGGCCCCATACAGGAAACTCTCTATTTCCACCTAAAAACCCTGGGAAATGGCAGTGCTTGTAGGCTGAAACAGGGCAAGGTTCCTGTGTGGGGCCGCCCTTTTTAGGGAAAGTAACACTTGCCAAGAAGGGAATTCATAATGCGAGAGTAGGGCGTTACATGGGAAGTTTTTACCCCCACTGGTTACAGTGAATCATACAATGTTTCCTTCCACCTTTTAGAGGTCTTTTTATCACAATAATACTTGGTGGTTTAGGTAGTATTTTTTGGACTCCTTTCCTTTTGTTTGATTTAAAAAAAAATTGGCATACATATATTTTATCCTAACAATATTATTAAAAGTTAAGCTTTTGGTAATGCATTTCCTCAATACTTACTTGTGGACTTGTGAAGTGTTGGTGTGGCACCATGGTCAATCTACTCTGATGCATCAGGCATTGGTGGGTGGAAATCCTGGCTGATCCCTGCCTGATTCATCTTAACAAAGGTCAGTCTCCCAAATGTTTTGTGGACAGACGAGTTCCCTTGGGGTTACTATGGCCCCCGCCGCACTAAATACTCAATCTGTTGGCACACTACTGGCTGAGCAGGACAGCTTTTCCAGGGCAAACTCTGCTAGTTGCGGCCACAAATCAAGTTTTGCTGCCCAGTAATCCAGCGGATCTTCAAAGTGTGTTGGCATGGTCATGTCAAGGTATGCCACCAGCTGCTGGTTCAGGTCCTGCTCCAGGTCTACCTTCTGCTGATGAGTTGCTTCACTATGAGGGTGAAGAAAGCTACTCATCATCAACTGTAGACTCAGGCTGCTGCTGATGGAGCTGGTACTGCTCTTGCCACCCCTCCCCTCCCCAGCAGCCATGGCAGTGGAAGGTGAGCGCAGAGGGCCCCCAAGTCAGACCTGGGAGAGGATGGACGATAGGCAGATTGGCCAACTGACTACGTAGGAGGTCTCTGTAGTTGTTCAGTTTGTTCTCCCTATAAGTGGGTGAAAACAAGGCCCCCATTTTGTGACGGTAGCGAGGGTCCAATAAGGTGGAGAGCCAGAAGTCACGTTTCCAGTGCTCTGACCAGCCATTGTTCCCAACAAGTGTTGTAGGAAATGAAGCAGTGGAATTACGTTGTTCATCCTGTAATCCTAATAATGGGGCTTCCTCAAAGGGCCTGAGCAAATGGCAGGTGTCACGTATGACCTGCCACTGGTTGACATTGAAGTTACACAGGGGAGTCCCCCTATTCACTTGGATCATCAAGAAATTGGTTGAAGCTTTTCTCTGTTTGTATACACGGTCCAACATATGGAGGGTGGAATTCCATCTGTGGAAATGTTGCAAATAAGACTGTTTGGGGATGCCGTTCTGACGATGCAGCTCATTGTGTGCTTTGCGGTGTACAAGTGGCTGAAGTGCATGCAGAGTTTCCTTCCAATTGTTAGGGTGTCTTGCAGATGGGGGAACACTTTAGGAAGCTTGACGACCAAAATGAACATGTGTGACATGCAGTGCGCATGTCTCAGGCTTCCTTGTCGCAGCGCAGACAAGATGTTCTTCCCGTTGTCGGTCACCATGATTTGATTTCTTGATGAATGACTTTTAGTAGTTCCTCCTCCCTGGGACTCCGTTCCCCAAGGCAAACCATGTAAAGAACAGCATGTCACCGCCGTGCCCTGCACACATGGTATGCTGGAGGGGCACAGAGACTTGTCCGTGCAGTGGAAGCTGAGGACACAGTGGAGGATGAGGAGGCGGAGTCGCACACTGTCACAGGACAAACGGCCTAAGAGCATGGAGGCGGAAGCGGCGTGACCTGTCCAAGTTGCTGTTGTGACTGTGCAGGAATCACTTTCACCCAGTGGGCCATAAAGGGCATGTATTGTCCCTGATTGTAGTTACAGCTCCACACGTCGGCGCTGCCATGCACTTTGGTACACACCGAGAGGATCAAGGACTGGCCCACCTTCTGTTTCACAAAATTATTCAGGGCTGGTACTGCCTTCTTTGCAAATAAAAATGATGGCATGGGACTCTCCACATCGGCTTGGCACAAGCCATCAGTTCTCTTAAAGGTGCAGAGTCCACCACTTGAAAAGGGAGGGACTTCAGCAGCACCAGCAACTTGGACAGGAGCACATTCAGCTACTGCGCCGTTGGATGAGTGGGCACATACGGTTGTCTTTTGGACATGGCTTTGCCGATGGATTGCTGGCGGAATGACTGACTCAAAGTAGGAGGAGCAGGAGCATCTGTAGCTACAGAAGATGGATATGACACACAGCTCCCTTCTGCTGGGGTGGTGAAGCTTTGGCTGGCTGAAACAAGGAGTGGTGTTCCACTGGGTGATGAAGCAGACTGGACCACTACATCGGAGCCACGGTTCTCCCAGGCCACTTTATGGTGACGCTGCATATGTTCACACAGGACCGTGGTGCCAACATTGGGACCCTGGCCACGCTTCACCTCTGCCGTCACATCTAGCATGTTGCCAGGTTAACATCCTTCGGAAGCTTAATTAAAAACTGCCACACTGCCGAGTAGCTGAATTTCCCACCAACAATCTGCACTGACTGACTGCTACCTTGCCAACTCCAGGAACCCCTGTTCCACTACCTCTCGGGAAGGTAGGCTGCCTCGAAGCAGGTGTTCTACCCTGGGAAAGTTTGGTTTCAGACTTTCCACTTCTGCCACCTTGCTGACTGCCAACCATGCTACCACCTTGCTGGCTCAGCTGCTGCCTCACAGGCAACCTGTAATCCTCTTCACCTGATGATGATGAAGCCCCTTCAGCACCCACATCCCAAGTACGATCGGCTTCATCATCATCGAGTTGTGTCTGCACGTCACTGATGTCCTCCTAAGAATCCTCAACAGTGTCTGCTTCCAGAGCCTTAACGCTCGCAACACCACCCCCCACACCACTCTCCTCATCACTACTTGCCTGACTAGCGGACGAAGCGGTGGATGTATCCACTTCTTGACTGGGCAGTAGCTGCTGACTGTCCTCTAGTAGATCGTCCTCACTAAATAGTGGAGCTGAACCCACAGCATAAGATACTTCTGTGGGTGAGGGAACAACATAGGACAGATACAATGGGAGGACAGGGACTGCTCCTGGGCCATGCCACGGACTGTTGACTGGGGATGTCAGATGTCACTTGTGATGAAGTGGATGACCGTGTTAAAGAATCGATGATGGCAGATGGGTTGTTGGTCGAGACATGACCAATAGCTGATACCGGGAGCTCAGGGGAGGACAATGTGCTCCAGTATGCTAAAAACAGTATTTGTCTACAACACCAGCAGGTGTGTACTTTTGCCTTTCACTGTATCTATGAACTTAAGACTTTAACAGGAACAAAATAGTACACCACTTAGATGTACATATGTGTTGTGCACTTATGAGGGGAGGATAGTGCGCTCCAGTACGCTTAAAACAGTATTTGTCTACAACACAAGCAGGTGTGTTCTTTTTCCTTGCCTTTCACAGTATCTTAAAGGGGTACTCCGATGGAAAACTTTTTTTTTTTTTAAATCAACTTGTGTCAGAAAGGTAAACAGATTCGTATATTATATTTAGTTAATAGAAGAGGATAATACAGCGCTTTACAACAGGTAAGTATGGTGTAGAATTTAATGCCCAAGCTGCTATACTGGTAATGTGATTCCCGAAATTTAACATAAAAAAAATATAAGTTTATATAAAGAAATAGACAGTAAGCGCTAATTGGGACTTATAAATATATATATATATATATATATATATATGTGTATCTCATACCTTAATTGACATATGTGTATGACTTGATTGGCGTGCAGTTTGGATTGCTCTCAGATAAGGATTATGGGATGTGCTTTGTAGAACTCAGAAACTACCACACAGCAACACGTAGAGGCAAACTCCCAGGTAACGCACTGGTCACACTTTTTAGAGGACAATATGCTTTTAGTGCTCTGCTCACCCTAACTTGCTGGCTACTATTAGCTTTTCAGTTGTTGTACACACCAGTGCTGCAGCACACAGTCGCTGTGTACTACACCCAAAATTGCACTTTCTATCTGTCAATCTCACTCTCTTCCCTGTCAGTGCTTCTAGGCTGGATTTGGGCTTGAGGTGAATCGCTGCTGTAAAAATGATTTTCTGTGCAACACACACTGCTGTCTGTCCTCTCTCTCTCTCTGCAATAAAAGGCTGAAGTGACTGGCCGCAAGATGGATGCCGATTATATAGGGCTGTGACATCACAGGGGTGGCTGGCTGCTAATTGTCTACATGCTGCATGTGATTCAAGGTCATCCCGCAGCCCTTGTTCCCACCTTTCCAGGATTCCTTTCCCCATGTCCTCACATGGGGGTCCGCAATTTTAGATGCCCTGGAGCCTGGACTGCACTAAATGGATTTTAATGAAGCGATTTTCGCAATCAAGTCACTACAACATTCTTATTCATTGCGAATCTAATTTTTCCTGAAATTTGTAAGGAATTCGGATTTGTCAGATTCGATTCGCTCATCCCTACCTACTGTGTTGATCTAGAGGAAGGCAATAACCCCCATGAGGCTGATGACTATTGCCCAATGAGGGGGAAAATTCCTTCCCGACTCCAATATGGCAGTCAGAATAAATTCCTGGATTAACGTAAAGCATGTCACATGTTTATACCACACAGGTTTCTAGTAAACTCCAGAACGTTCAGTGAAAAGGTTCAGAACAAACCAGTTAGTCCTGGCTAGACCAGGGAAGGAGGTCTAGTCTAGAAACCTAGTAAACCCTGGTTCTGCCAGAGTAACAACACAATTAAATCTACTACTCAATTAAGTTCTTGGTCATTCACTGCTAATTTCTTGTCATTATGTGGAGGAAATTTATACCCAAATGCTGTATCCAGTCAACAAAACAGGCTTCACTCACTCAGGAGCATGGGATCCTCAGCACTTCTGGACACCAGCATGTGTAAAATACAAAAGCTTTATTTCATTCTTCAATATAAAAACATGATAGGGGTACAAATTGTGGTAAAAACAGGCCGACACATTTCAGTAAGCAAAAGCCTTTATCATGGTCCTCACTGGGAGAAAATATTCAGCCGAATAAATATACACCTTATAACAGAAACCCCTCCCCATTAGCACATCCCTTCCATATTTTGAACTTGCTGTAACCCTTCATTTGCTGACTTGTAATGAACACTGCCACTGACAACAGAACTTCATAGATGTCTTAGTATACTGAAACGCTGGTTACTTGCAGGAATACATTGCCAATAGCAACCTTTGAATGCATATAAAATATAAAACCCATTTGACATACCCCTTCATTTGCTAACTTGTAGTAAACGCTATCATTGGTATCAGAACTTCATACTGAGTATACTGAGTATGTTGCCCATAGCAACCTTTGAATACATATTGAACCAACTTGCTGTAACCCTTAATTTGCTGACTAGTAATGAATACTACCAATGGTAACAAAACTACATAGACGTCTTAATATACAGAACAGCTAGTTATTAGCAGAAGTACATTGCCCATGGCAACCACTGAATGCATATTAAACTTGCATATTGTTAATGCATATTAACTTACCGTGACCCTTAAATTGCTAATTGTGTAATAGACACTACCAATGGTAACAAAACTTCATAGACGTCTTAATATGCTAGTAGGTAATTACTTGCAAGAGTATGTTGCCCATAGCAACCTAATTACTTGCAGGAGTACATTGCCCATAGCAACCTATGACCCCAAAAAACACCTGGCAAGAATCAAACCAATCACATCCATATAGACCACCACTGAAAACATTGTCTTATTTAACAAAATAGAAGAACAAAAAGGAGCATATGAATCAGTAAAACAACATTACATCAGATCTATAATTCATCCCCTTCGGTGCTCGGGTTGTCATTTTCATAATCATATAGATCTCTCTCGTATGCAATTTACGGACCCTATCTCCTCCTCATGGTGATTTCATGACATGTTCAATAGGTGTAACCTTCATATGGGTGACGCTGCCTCCGTGTTCATCTCTAAAATGCTTGGACACACCGGACAGTGCGCGTGTGTGAACACTGCCCACTGACCATGCGCCCGCAACATGTTCTGAGATTCTACATTTCAACTTATGGATTGTGGACCCAATATAATGTTTTCTGCATTCCATACATGAAATGCAGTAAACCACATGGTCCGTTTAGCATGATATATAAGTTTTAATAGTATAAATAGTTGTTAGTATAAGAAATGACATGTCCTGATTTCGTCATATACCGGCATAAAGGACAGCAAGTGTTTCTCTTGACGACACAGCGCCATCCAGATTTTTATATTTCACACAAATGTGAATCTTGTTTCAGAATAGATAAATTATTGTGTACAATATTTTTAATCTGTGTCAATTGATTAGAAAATACAGTGGAAAACACCACTGGATTTTTTGCCAAACCCTCTGCTTGGATTTGTGATGTCGAGTGCCTAGTCTTGCCCCCCCAGATATAGGTATTCTGGGTTTTGATCCGGAAATAGCCTCTGCTCTAGAAATTGTACTATGGTGATAACCCCTTTTTAGAAGTCTTTCTTTAATAATACTGCACTCGCGATCAAACAAATGTTCGTTAGAACAGGCACGTCGTGCCCTGATAAATACTCTAATAGGGAGGTACTGGATGGTATGGTCATGACTACTGTTAGCATGTAATAAAGAATTACCTGATATGGGTTTCCTATGTAATTTAGTTTCTAACTTGTTAGTGTCCTTATCTACAAAGAAATGTATATCTAAAAAAAAAAAACATATCATATTTACTGTAACTCAAAGTGAACTGTAAATTATCATGCTTGGTATTAAGATAGGGTTCAAATTGAGACATGATCTGTTTATCCAGGGACCCCCACCACACCATCACCATGTCATCTATATAGCAACCGATATACCAGGTGATGTGGCGGAGGAAAGGATTGTCAGGAGTGTGGATGGGTCTCTCCTCCCACCCTTTCATGTATAGGTTTGCCAATGAGGGTGAGAATTTGGCCCCCATTGGACAACCACATACCTATAGGACCCGTAAGTTGAAATGTAGAATCTCAGAACATGTTGCGGGCGCATGGTCAGTGGGCAGTGTTCATACACGCGCACTGTACGGTGTGTCCAAGAATTTTAGAGATAAACACTGAGGCAGCGTTGCCCATATGATGGTTACACCTACTGAACATGTCATGAAATCACCAAGAGGAGGAGATAGGGTCCACAAATTGCATACGAGAGAGATCTATTGGATTATGAAAATGGCAACCCGAGCACCAGAGGGGATGAATTATAGATCTGATGTAATGTTGTTTAATTGACTCATATACTCCTTTTTGTTCTTCTCCTTTGTTAAATAAGACAATTTTTTCAGTGGTGGTCTATATGGATGTGATTAGTTTGGTTCTTGGCAGGTGTTTTTTTAGGTCATAGGTTGCTATGGGTAACGTACTCCTGCAAGTAATTAGGTTGCTATGGGCAACGTTCTCCTGCAAGTAATTACCTACTAGCATATTAATATGTCTATGAAGTGTTGTTACCATTGGTAGTTTCTATTACACAATTAGCAAATGAAGGGTCACGGCAAGTTGTTTTTAATATGCATTCAATGGTTGCCATTGGCAACGTACTTCTGCTAATAACTAGCTGTTCAGTATATTAAGACTTCTATGTAGTTTTGTTACCATTGGTAGTATTCATTACTAGTCAGCAAATGAAGGGTTACAGCAAGTTAGTTCAATATGTATTCAAAGGTTGCTATTGACAACATATTCCTGCAAGTAACCAGCGTTTCAGTATACTAAGACATCTATGAAGTTCTGTTGTCAGTGGCAGTGTTCATTACAAATCAGCAAATGAAGGGTTTCGGCAAGTTCCAAATTGGGAAGGGATGTGCCAATGGGGAGGGGTTTCTGTTATAAGGTGTATATTTATTCGGCTGAATATTTTCTCCCAGTGAGGACCTTAAAATAGGCTTTTGTTTGCTGAAATGCGTCGGTCTGTTTTTACCACAATTTGTACCTCTATCATGTTTTTATATTGAAGAATGAAATAAAGCTTTTGTATTTTACACATGCTGGTGTCCAGAAGTGCTGAGGATCCCATGCTCCTGAGTGAGTGAAGCCTGTTTCTCTGTCTACCTTGTTTGTGGCAGCAACGCCCTGACAGCACCTGGACCAGCGGGGGATTGTGATTTTGTTCATGGAAATAGGTGAGTGAACTCTCTCTTTCTTCTCTTTTGTATCCAGTCAACGCTATAGTGATATCGACTAATAATCCGTATTCTACTTCTGAGTGGGAGAGTATCATCAGAAGGGAAGGGAAAATAATTGCCCTCCAGCATCTACTGAACTCCTAGTGGGCAGTCAGTGCCATGTAAAGTCTTCTTTCAGAGTGGCATTCAGGGGTCAAGTCCTGTGAAAAAAAGTGTGGGAACTCTTCCACTCAAGGACTGGTCCTGCAAGACTTATGCTAATGGTAACAATGTTTCTGCCTTGGAAAAAGTGCAGGAACTCAGTTCCCATAAATTCCTGCAGGACTTGAGCCCTGTTGGCATTAAAAGTTCTTAAAGAGGGAACCTATCTGTCACGATGCCGGCTGGCAGGTAGTGGATCCTCTGTGCCAGAGAGGGATTGGCGAGGACCGTGCTAGTGGACCGGTTCTAAGTCACTACAGGTTTTCACCAGAGCCCGCCGCAAAGCGGGATGGTCTTGCTGCGGCGGTAGTGACCAGGTCGTATCCACTAGCAACGGCTCAACCTCTCTGACTGCTGAAGATAGGCGCGGTACAAGGGAGTAAACAGAAGCAAGGTCGGACGTAGCAGAAGGTCGGGGCAGGCAGCAAGGATCGTAGTCAGGGGCAACGGCAGGAGGTCAGGAACACGGCTAGGAACAAACAAGGGAACGCTTTCACTAGGCACAAGGGCAACAAGATCCGGCAAGGGAGTGCAGGGGAAGTGAGGTATAAGTAGGGAGTGCACAGGTGGAAACTAATTAAGCTAATTGGGAAGATTGGGCCAGGCACCATCATTGGTGCACTGGCCCTTTAAATCGCAGAGACCCGGCGCGCGCGCGCCCTAGGGAGCGGGGCCGCGCGCGCCGGGACAGGACCGACGGAGAGCGAGTCAGGTACGGGGACCGGGGTGCGCATCGCGAGCGGGCGCCACCCGCATCGCAAATCGCATCCCGGCTGGAGGCGGGACCGCAGCGCACCCGGTCAGTGGATCTGACCGGGGCGCTGCAACAACGAGGATGAGGCGAGCGCTCCGGGGAGGAACGGGGACCCGGAGCGCTCGGCGTAACAGTACCCCCCCCTTGGGTCTCCCCCTCTTCTTGGGGCCAAAGAACCTGAGGAAAAAAAACTCAATTTTTCCGTGATGAGGTCCGATGCACATTAGGAGGGGTTCCGTGCGGTAACGCACGAGACAGTCCAATTTTTCATTGTAAACACAATTGATGTAGAGGGGTCTGGCGAGACTGGTCACAGGGACGTTGAACCTGTTGATAAGAGAGGCCAAAAAAAAATTTCCTGCAGATCCGGAATCCAAGAAGGCCATAGTAGAGAAGGAGAAGGTAGAAGAAGATATCCGCACAGGCACAGTAAGGCGTGGAGAAGCAGAGTTGACATCAAGGACTGTTTCACCTTTGTGCGGAGTCAGCGTACGTCTTTCCAGGCGGGGAGGACGGATAGGACAATCCTTCAGGAAGTGTTCGGTACCGGCATAGTACAGGCAAAGATTCTCCATGCGGCGTCGTGTCCTCTCTTGAGGTGTCAAGCGAGACCGGTCAACTTGCATAGCCTCCACGGCGGGAGGCACAGGAACGGTTTGCAGAGGACCAGAGGAGAGAGGAGCCGGGGAGAAAAAACGCCTCGTGCGAACAAAGTCCATATCCAGGCGGAGCTCCAGACGCCATCCGGAAAAACGCATGTCAATGCGAGTGGCAAGATGAATGAGTTCATGTAGGTTAGCAGGAGTCTCTCGTGCGGCCAGAACATCTTTAATGTTGCTGGATAGGCCTTTTTTAAAGGTCGCGCAGAGAGCCTCACTATTCCAGGACAACTCGGAAGCAAGAGCACGGAACTGAATGGCGTACTCGCCAACGGAAGAAACACCCTGGGCCAGGTTCAGCAGGGCAGTCTCGGCAGAAGAAGCTCGGGCAGGCTCCTCGAAGACACCACGGACCTCAGCGAAGAAGGACTGGACTGTGGCTGTGGCAGGATCATTGCGGTCCCAGAGTGGTGTGGCCCCAGACAAGGCCTTTCCAGAAAGGAGACCACGGCAGAGTCTAGAGTCCTCATCAAATTTGTCCGGCAGAGACAAGCAGGGGTTAGGAGCGGCCGGTTGCTGCGGAGGAGTTGCAGGAGCCGGCGGAGGAGATGGTTGTTGCAGTTGCAGCTGCTGTAACTGTGACTTCAGTTGCTGTGTCACGGTGGACAAGTATGCCAGCTGGTGATTTTGTTGGGTGATCATCGTGGAAATGTCGGCAAGACTTGACAGCGGCACCTCAGCGGAATCCATGGCCGGACGCTGCGGAGGAGTTGCAGGAGACGGCGGAGGAGATGGTTGTTGCAGTTGCAGCTGCTGTGTCAGTGGCAGCAGCTGCTGTAACTGTGACTTCAGTTGCTGTTTCACGGAGGACAAGTATGCCAGCTGGTGATTTTGTTGGGTGATCATCGTGAAAATGTCGGCAAGACTTGACAGCGGCACCTCAGCGGAATCCATGGCCGGATCTACTGTCACGATGCCGGCTGGCAGGTAGTGGATCCTCTGTGCCAGAGAGGGATTGGCGAGGACCGTGCTAGTGGACCGGTTCTAAGTCACTACAGGTTTTCACCAGAGCCCGCCGCAAAGCGGGATGGTCTTGCTGCGGCGGTAGTGACCAGGTCGTATCCACTAGCAACGGCTCAACCTCTCTGACTGCTGAAGATAGGCGCGGTACAAGGGAGTAAACAGAAGCAAGGTCGGACGTAGCAGAAGGTCGGGGCAGGCAGCAAGGATCGTAGTCAGGGGCAACGGCAGGAGGTCAGGAACACGGCTAGGAACAAACAAGGGAACGCTTTCACTAGGCACAAGGGCAACAAGATCCGGCAAGGGAGTGCAGGGGAAGTGAGGTATAAGTAGGGAGTGCACAGGTGGAAACTAATTAAGCTAATTGGGAAGATTGGGCCAGGCACCATCATTGGTGCACTGGCCCTTTAAATCGCAGAGACCCGGCGCGCGCGCGCCCTAGGGAGCGGGGCCGCGCGCGCCGGGACAGGACCGACGGAGAGCGAGTCAGGTACGGGGACCGGGGTGCGCATCGCGAGCGGGCGCCACCCGCATCGCGAATCGCATCCCGGCTGGAGGCGGGACCGCAGCGCACCCGGTCAGTGGATCTGACCGGGGCGCTGCAACAACGAGGATGAGGCGAGCGCTCCGGGGAGGAACGGGGACCCGGAGCGCTCGGCGTAACACTATCCTTATTCTCTCTGAGTGACCCTCTAAACCTGTCTTCAACTAAAACTATCAAGAATAGTGTTACCTCTTCAAAAACATTAATGATAGTTATGGTTCAAGTTTAGCACTGTGCCGTATACAATTTTTTTGCACTTAACACCATGTGCACATTTGCACCCAGACACCACTGCTCTACAGGGCCCAGGGTCAAGGACTATTCTCATGTGTGCAGACCCTTCATTGACAAAGAGTGTTGTGGCCACTAGGAAGACTTCAGCTGTGGCCCTCAAGCTATTGTGACACCATTGACTCTATTGGAGAACTGCAACTACCAGTTGGCCCTACACAACATTTGCACTTTCATCAGTGTACCACATAGCTTATTAACCAGTCTTATGTCAAGTAGGATTGCTTATCTGTTATGTTCTCCCCAACCCCCCCCCCCCCCCACAAAAAAAAAAAAAAAAAAGCTGAAGAATAGCTGCCATTGCCCTCTATCAAAGAATCCTTACAGAGTACGTTTCACCTAGCTACAATACTTTACATTCCATTATAGTTGTACATGCACATCATGTGTGTCTGGCTTTAGTTTTTTTTCCAATAGTTCATTTCTATATATTGGCAGCTATAGTGATCATTGCATGACACATGACATATGAGGTTAAATCACAAGTATGTAGAATCTAGGAGTAAATGATGGAAGGATTTTTACGAATTTCTTTACAGAAATATTCTGTGGAAGGAAGATGTAGGGAAAAAAGGTTTTGCAGGGTACAATTATGACGTTCAGATAGAGTCTGGAACTACTAGATAAATGTGAAAAGCTGCTATGAAACAGACTTGACCTTTAAATAGGAAGGTTGTTGAAATCTGTTTTGATCTGTGCTCACCTACCTGCCTGTCCACCTTCCCGAAAATGTCAATCTTATAAGGAGAAACTGGTTGGATCGAAAATTACATTCCTTGTAGGCACAAGCTGGTGGCCAGAGATTTGTATGACAAATCCCATTTCTTAACTGAAACTGATGTTGTTGTAATATAGGCTGATCGGTGTTTTGATATTATATATTTATTTAACTTCAGTGTAATGGTATTTACATTTCAGATATTTATTTAATCCAATAGCTGGCATTAATTTAATAAATACAATTATTATTGGTCAGATAATACTAAAATGGTGATATGTTCCTCTGAGATACTGAAATAATACACCTGCTACCTGTTAAGGTGTAACCCACTAGCTACAATAATGGCCTTCCAAAAACCCACACCTGGAAGAGCAGAGTTTGTGTCACTTTAAGAAGCCAGAAGGGAAGTGCTTACCTGTAGTTAAAGGGGTACTCTGCCCCTAGACATTTTATCCCCTATCCTTCGGATAGGGAATAAGATGTCTGATCCCAGGGGCCCCTGTCATCTGGTGCACGGAGCGAGCTTCGCTCCATGCCTGATGACTGGCGATGAAGGAACCTGAGGATTGTGACCTCACATCCCTGCCCCCTCGTGATTCCATGCGTCTCCTCCTTAATGCAAGTCTATGGGAGGGGGCGTGGCAGCCACCACGCCCCCTCCCATAGACTTGCATTAAGGGGGAGGTGCCGTGACATCACGATCCTCCTGCCTCTGCATCACCAGTCATCACCCACGATGCGAAGCAGATGACAAGGGTGCCGCAGGAGATATTGCGGGGGTTCCCATCGGCAGGACCCCCGCAATCAGACATCTTATCCCCATTTCCTTTGAATAGGGGATACAATCTCTAGGGGTGGAGTACCCCTTTAATGTTTTGGAGCCAATGAGGAAGAGCTAATTTAGTGTATGGATAGCTCCAGTGTGTACAGTCTACAAGGAGAACCTCTGGCTCTGAAGAAGCCTAGTAAGACTGAAGCACGTGTACTAATGGCGCGGGGAAGAGTCTGCAAAGCAGACAGCGAAGTGCAGCTGGCGAAGAATTTTTAAACATGCAAAAAGTACACGATTACGCTAATAGCTGACCCTATTACACAGCGCAATATGGGCCTGTTTGGCCAATACATCCACTTGTAATGGAGCCCTACAAGTCTATGGGCAATGTACTAAGAAGAAAAGACCACTTCTCTTTGAATTTAACATGAACAGATTGTGATATTCTAGCATGCTGGTGTATCCGTGATGAGAACTACCCACCATGATAAGCAAATTGTGAGTTACATGGATCCATTTTCATATTTTGATGTTACATCTTGTCATTTTTTTGCTCGGTGGAGGGGCGCTCAGTGTTTATTTTGCATTCCAGCCTCATCACTCTTCTTGGTCCTTGTACATATTTGGTGTCTTTAATCTTCCACTTCAGTGCATACCTGCAGAGCACCTTTATTCCTTGGCCCTGCATCTGTAACCGTCAGCCCCAGGGCATGTCAGTTTTATGGGCAGACTTTGCAGAGGATCTTGCACAAAGAAGGTGTTGAATTCATTTAAAAACAGGTACTTCAGTCTGCCTGCTGTGAGAATGATATCTTTTAGTGACTGGTCTCAAATAAAGTAATCTAATAGTGAGAGACCTTTTCCCTAAGGTAATGCTGGGTGTATATTGCTCTGCGGTAGCATGTGTTCCAGTGTCCACTGAAACGTATTAGATCTATGTAGATTCCACGTATACTTGATTTATATAATACATCCATATATAGAATATCATCAACTCTGCTGTTTCCAATTGTTTAGGCAAATAGTTTTTACTTTATATTTTATATTTTAGTGCACAAGTGGTTTTTACTCGCATTTGCTAGTAGAAATGGAATAAACTATAGTTTTTCTTTTTTTTTTTTTTTCCTTTTCATTTTTCATATAGAGTCCTTCCAATTTAGAAATTTTAGAACTTATTATTATTATTATTATTATTATTATTATTATTATATCTATTTTTAGTAGATCACCATCAATGTTATATAAAGGAGGTGAATACTGTAAATATAAAAAATACTATACACAAAACATAACAGATGTAAAGTTGTGTTCTACTTTATTAGCATTTGTGAATATTAAGTACAGCGTATGAACTATTTTATTAACCCCTTAAGGACACAGCCTATTGAGGCCTTAAAGGAGTTATCCAAGTATAGGGGAAAAAAAAGCTATTTTCTTCTAAAACAGTACATCTCTTCAGACTGTGTGTGGAATTACAACATGGCTCCATTCATTTCAATAGAACTGAACTGTAACACCAAACACAGCCTGAAGAAAGAGGTGGTGCTGGTAATTCATTTATTTATTTTTTAAGAAAACAGCTCCGTTGTCTGTCGGGTTTTCCTCAACTCAAATCCACCACATTTTATGTGAAAACCTTAGTAATTATGTTGGGTTTTTGTGAAAATGTAGGGAACACGCCTCTTTTCGGAGACCACGCCCCACGCCCCCTTTTCGGGTTTTCTTAGCAAAATGGAGAGTTAATCAAGGTTTTTTCAATCCTGCCGCAAAATCTGGCACAGACAGAATTTTTTACGCAATGCGACAGAACATAGCACACAACCCCACAAAACATGTCAGGTTTGCAATAGTAAATGAGGGCCATTATGTTCCACTATAAAAACAGATATATGAGACACGCTTTCTTTTTAAATTGTGTTTCCTGACAGTGGTTTCCTGTATGTACGGATGTATCCTGGATGTTAATGCAAAAAATCCAGGATAAAATTATGTAAATCCAAACTATAGGAAGAGAATTGACACATGATGTCCGATACCACTTGAACGGCCATACTGTGAGGAATACTGGAGTACAGTGACTCTATCTCTCAAGTCAGCCAGGAATGTGTGTCTACCCAGGCAATGTCTTGCATGATAGCCAAAAGATATTTTGTATCCCTGACATGGCACAAACACAGAGCCTCAATAGGTTTTAGTATGATATCTAGCCACATGTACATATGTTCGGTTAAAGAGATGATCCCCACCACAATGGGTCTCACTTGTGGCAGGAAGTGGTCCTTATGTACCTTGGGCTATGGATGGTATATTGGGGAACATAATGAGTCTACAAGGTTCTTCTGAGTGAATATGCAGGGTTGCAATTTGTGTCTCCTCTTTTTCACAGAATTGCATCAGCTTTTATGTGGCAGCCACAGGGAACTGGACAGACTGTGGTACATGACTCGGGCTGGATAGATGTATCACTTTGTGATGCCAGGGCACCATGAACCTACACCGAAGATAGGACAGCTTCTTCATGGCAAAGCGCGGGATAATAAATACACTGATTCCAGGTTACGGATAGCTGTCTCTTTACTGATTATGGAGGTAGCAGGTCTTTCACAACACAGAGGTTTGTGCAGCGAGATGGGCAGAGTGGAACCCGGGGAGCCTAACACCTTGCTCTGGGAGTTGTAGTGGCCATTGAATGCCGCCAGAAGTTTAGTGACAGCACACGCTGACTGAAAGCTTTAACCTGTTGGGGACAGAGGGCGTAAAGGTATGCCCTCACGTTCTGGTACTTAAGGTGACTCGATTGCCCAGAAAATAACAGTTATCCGAGCTGTCAGAGACATCTCCGACCATGCTAAAGGATAGGAGTGAAATGGCAGTGGTGCCACATCCTCCTATCCCCTGCCATTGGTCGGTCAGGCATAACCGACCAATGGAAGTTGGGGGCGGGGGGTTAAAGTTTATTTCCCCCACTCTTCCCACCGATCGTAGTCTGGGCAGAGCGGAGGGGGAACAAGTGTGGCGAGGGGGAACATGGCCGGCTTATCGTCGGAGCAGCGATGTTGGCACTGAGCAGCTGCAGCAGCAGAGACATCATGCGTGGCAGGAGGAATGCGGCCAGAAAGTGTAGCGGTGGAGGAGGCTGCAGGGAAGATCGCTGGTAAGTGATCTTCACTGTGGCCTTCTAAAAGTTGCAAACTTACAACTCCCAGCATGCCCAGACGGCGGCCAAAGGCTGTCTGGTCATGCTAGGAGTTGTAGCTTTGCAATATCTGGAAGGCCACCGTTTGGAGACCACTGTGTAGTGGTCTCCAAACTGTGGTCGTCCAGATGTTGCAAAACTAAAACTTTCAGCATGCACTGACTGTCTGGGCATGCTGGGAGTTGTAGTTTTGCAACATCAGAAGTGGCACAGTTTGGAGACCACTATACGGTGGTCTCCAAACTGTATCCCACCAGATGTTGCAAAACTACAATTCCCAGCATGCCCAGACAGCCAGGGATGCTGAGTGGTGTAGTTCTGCAATATATGGCCCTTCAGATGTTGCAGAACTACAACTCCATGGATGCAAGAACAGTCTGGTCATGCTTGGAGTTGAAGTTTTGCAACATCTGGAGGGCTTAGCAGTCTCCAAACTGTTCTTCCCCAGTTGTTGCACAACTACAATTCCTAGCATGCCTTTCGGCTGTCAGTGCATGTTGGGAGTTGTAGTTTTGCAACAGCTGTAGGCACACTAGTTGGGAAACACTGAGCTAAAGTCTGTTTCTTAAATCAGTGGTTCCAACCCATGTGCCTCCAGCCGTTGCAAAACTACAACTCCCAGAATGCACTGACAGACCATACATGCTGGGAGTTGTAGTTTTGCAACAGCTGGAGGCACACGGGTTGGAATTACTGAGCTAGAGTCAGTTTCCTAACCCAGTGGTTCCCCACCAGTGTGCCTACAGCTGTTGCAAAACTACCAGAATGTACGGTCTGTCAGTGCATTCTGGGAGTTGTAGTTTTGCAACAGCTGAAGGTTTGACCCCCCCCCCCCACCCACTCAGTCATGTGAACGGGTGGGGGGGGGGGGGGTTACAGTGAGTTTCCTTCTACAAGTTTGAGCTGCGGCAAATTTTCCGCCGCAGCTCAGACTCCCAGCGGAAAACTCACTGTGAACCCCTGCCCGTGTGAATGTACCCTAAAAACACAGCACTACACTAACACAACAAAAAAAGTAAAACACTACATATACACCCCCTTACACCGCCCCCCCCCCCTCTTCCTCCCCAATAAAAATGAAAAACGGCTCATACGGCAGTGTCCTGGCAGGCTGGGAGTTTTGAAACAGCTGGAGGCACCCTGTTTGGGAAACACTGCCATAGGGATTTGGTGGAGACAAGCGCCATATTTGTATCCGGGTCCACCCCTATTGCAAATTCCTAATTTAGGCCTCAAATGCGCATGGCGCTCTCTCACTTCAGAGACAGTAACAGTATAGGGCCACATATGGGGTATTTCTGTACTTGGTAGAAATTGCGTTACACATTTTGGGGGGATTTTTTTACCACTATGAAAAGGTAAAGTCAGGGGCCACACCAGCCTGTTAGTGTAAAAAAATAAAAATAAATTACACTAACATGCTGTTGTTGCCCCATACTTTTCATTTTCACAAGAGGTAAAAGGAGAAAAAGACCCCCAAAATTTCTAACGCAATTTCTTCAGAGTACGGAAATACCCCATATGTGGATGTAAAATGCTCTGCGGCCGCACAACAAGGCTCAAGAGTGAGAGAGTGCCATGTATATTTGAGGTCTAAATTGGGAATTTGCACAGGGAGCAGGGAGCATTTATGCCCCATAGGTGTCTGACAGATTTTTTGAACAGTCGTCAGTAAAATTGAAAAATTGTATTTTTCATTTGCACAGCCCACTGTTCCAAAGATCTGTAAAACGCCAGAGGGGTGTAAATGCTCACTGCACCCCTTATTACATAACGTGAGAGGTGTAGTTTCCAAAATGGGGTCACATGTGGGGGGGTCCACTGTTCTGGCACCATGGGGGGCTTTGTAAATGCACATGGCCCCCGACTTCCATTCTAACCAAATTCTCTCTCCAAAAGCCCAATGGCGCTCCTCCTCTTCTGAGCGTTGCATTGTATTTCTCCTGCAGAGCACTTTACATCCACATGAGGTATTTCCATATTTTTATTTTTTTAAATTTATTTTTACATCCCAATTTAACGAAAGTTAAAGCTCACTATTCCCCTTGTTACGTTCCTTGAGGGGTGTAGTTTCCAAAATAGTGTGCCATGTGAGTTTTTTTTTTTTTTTTACTGTTCTGGCATCATGGGGGCTTCCTAAATGTGACATGCCCCCCAAAAACCATTTTGGCAAAATTCGCTCTCAGAAAGCCCAATGTCGCTCCTTCCCTTCTAAGCCCTCTAGTGCACACACAGAGCACTTTACATCCACATATGAGTTATTTCCTTACTCGAGAGAAATGGAGTTACAAATTATTATTTTTTTTTTTTTTTTTGGGGGGGGGGGTATTTTCTCCTATTACTACTTATGAAAATGAAAAGTTTGGGGTAGCACCAGCATTTTAGTGTTAAAATTTTTTTTTTCATTTTCACGTCCCACTTTAACGAAAATTCGTCAATCACTTGTGGGGTATAAAGACTCAATTTACCCCTTGTTACGTTCCTTGAGGGGTGTAGTTTCCAAAATAGTGTGCCATGTGGAGGGGGGGTACTATTCTGGCATCATGGGGCTACCTACATGTGAAATGCCCCCCCAAAACCATTTCAGCAAAATTTGTTCTTTAAAATCCCATTGTTGCTCCTTCCCTTCTGAGCCCTCTAGTGCACCCGCAGAGCACTTTACATCCACATATGAGGTATTTCCTTACTCGAAAGAAAATGAATTACAATTTTTGGGGGGCCTTTTTACCTTTTACCCCCTGTAAAATTGAAAAATTAGGCTACAATAACATGTTAGTGTAAAAAAGTGAGATTTTGATTTTTCTCCTCCTGCTATTCCTGTGAAACACCTAAAGGGTTAACAAGCTTTTTGAATGTCCCTTTGAATACTTTGAGGGTAGCAGTTTTTATAATGGGGTCCATTATAGGGAATTTCCAACAAAAAGACCTTCATATTCACTTCAGTACTTAACTGGTACCTTAAAAATTCTGATTTTGAAATCTTTGTGAAAAATTGGAAAATTTCTTCTGTACTTTGAAGCCCTCTGATGTCTTTAAAAAGTAAAAACATGTCAACTTTATGATGCAAAAATAAAGTAGACATATTGTATATGTGAATCAATATGTAATGTATTTGACATGTCCCTTTTCCTTACTTGCAGAGTGCTTCAAAGTTAGAAAAATGCAAAATGTTAAAATTTTTCCTGAAATTTGGGAATTTTTCACCAAGAAATGATGGAAAGTATCAACAAAAATTTACCACTAACATGTAGAATATGTCACAAAAAAAGGATTGCAGAATCAAATTTTTAAGTAAAAGCATCCCAGAGTTATTAATGCATAAAGTGATAGAAGTCAGATTTGAAAAAAAAAATGCTCCCGTCCTTACAGTCATAATGGGCTCCGTCCCCAAGAGGTTAACATGACTGACTGAAGTAGATATTTTCCCCACAGAGCTTTTGCTTACCACCAGGCTTTGACCATTTCCCTGCACACCAGGGTCTTTTCCTGAGATTTTGCATAGCTGTGGAATTTTGTAGACTTCTTCACCCTTAGGCTTCCCCTTAGCTTGATAGCAGGAACACACTCTCCTCTCACTCTTTGACTAGACTCCAACTGAACTCTCCTGCCCCCTACACTACATTAAGGGCTAGGTTTGGGGGTCTTCCATTTGGGCAATCAGGTCATCTGGTCACTCTGCCTCAATGTCAAGAAAATACATAACATAATATAGCAATATCACACAATATAATATGGTGAAACAATACAGCAGTGGGCCCAGTTAGAAGTCAGACAGGGTGTCTGAGGGAAACAGGACAGCCTTGGGTGCTGGTACACAACATATATAAGCAGGTATGTTCTGACAGATGATCACGGCTACAGCTATGAATCCATTCATCCTGGAAGTTGAGCCGTGCACTACACCAAAGATGAGCTGACTATCTGTGACTTGTGCGAACCAGAAGTTGATATAAGTTAATACAGTGTCTGCGTCCACCATTGCACACAACCTTTAAGAGCACCCCAAAGCATCTTCAACTAGCATTTCCACAATTGTTGAGTAAAGTCACCATTTAGAGACTGTCATTGTTGCCAGAAATTGTGCAACCTATTATTAGGGAAATGTGCCTTTAATAGTGTCTATGTCCTATACTATTTTTCTTTTTTCTTTTAAGAAATGACTGCTTGCATGTTAACAGATCAACACTTTTTGTTGACTCTGTTTGGAATTGTGGGGGAAAATTTTGAAACTGTGCAAAGGGACAGCGGACAAAATCCGCTTTCATTTTTTTTAAAGGCCTTTAATTTTTTTTTTATCTGGGATCTGATTGGTTGTTATGGGCAACTACTCTACTGTTACTTAGCACAAGGTTTCCCAAATCTCCCTTTCTATGTATAAAATGTTGGGACATATCCATTTATTCCTCAAGATATTGGCCTACATTTAACATTTAAAAATGGAGTAAGACTGTAACAAATTATGCATGAATTTTCATGCATTTGAATTTTCATGCATTTGATCACAACTTTAATGATGGTATATACAATAGAAAAGGATGCTCCCAAAAGAGCCCTAAAGATGAATGGACCAAGGAAGCCATGTAGAATATGCCTCATAGTTTTCTTCCTTGACAACAAATTACAAACTATAATATAATGGTTTATGGTCTGTCAAAAGGCTTTCATGTATTTGGTGTGGTGTCGGACTGAAATTCCTTGGGTCTACCAGATTATTCTATTGAGGCCCCACCCTATATTTAGGAAGGCTACATTACAGCAATAATTGCACATCCAGAGTTTAATAGGATGTCTGCTGCCTACTTTAAAGGGGTATTTCATGAATTTTATGCTACAGGGGCTGTAACGTTGGTGTACAGGGTGGGCCATTTATATGGATACACATTAATAAAATGGGAATGGTTGGTGATATTAACTTCCTGTTTGTGGCACATTAGTATATGTGAGGGTGGAAACTTTTCAAGATGGGTGGTGAACATGGTGGCCATTTTGAAGTTGGCCATTTTGAATCCAACTTTTGTTTTTTCAATAGGAAGAGGGTCATGTGACACATCAAACTTATTGGGAAATTCACGTAACTTTATTCTTTCATGAGTTATTTACAAGTTTCTGACCACTTACAAAATGTAAAAGAAAAATTTTATAACCAATCCTTCAAGGATCTTACCCTGAAAAAGGTACACAATGATAATCAAATCAATAGTATAGGAATGCTTCAATTAATAATTAATTGTTTTCATTAAACATTTATATAACATTATAATAAAAATGATATCATCCTGGCACAGATATATAATAAAAAGGTGAGAATCCACTGGGCCCTAGTGGTATTGATCACCATAAAACTTTTAGACTCTGGCAGCCATATAGTATATGGTAGAGATTGTTTAAAAAAATATTTTGTAAAACACCCATATGAAAGAGAAATAACTAAATCTGACTATATTCATACAGATTGTAAATCCCAATCTTGGTTTTTTTCCAAAAACAGAAATGGGCCCAGATATAACAACCTTTAAAAAATTAGTTGAGAAAGATCTATGTAAATTAAAAATTCCACGACAATCTAACAACAATCTTACACATCAAGAACGCAAAGCTATGAAGGAACTACAGAGTAATACTACATTAAACATTCACCCAGCAGACAGGGGGGGGGGGATAGTCTTATTAAATACGGTAGACTACAATAAAGAGGGTTTAAGACAATTAAACGACCACTCCACCTATCAAAAATTAGATAAAGACCCTACAGAAACATACTCAGCACAATTGCACGATTTATGTAATTCAGCACTGGTGAAGGGCGTAATTTCTACTAATGAGTTTAAATTTATTTCAGGCACCCAATGTAGATTGCCCGTGTTCTATTGTCTGCCTAAGACACATGGAAATTTTGAAAATCCACCAGGCAGACCAATCGTGTCTGGGATAGGCTCTTTGACCTTGAACCTAGTATGTAGACCATTTTCTACAGCCATTTGTACAAAAAAACAAAACTTATTTAAAGGACACAACCCAGGTAGTGGCCATGGTAGAAACATTCCATTGGACCAACCAACATCTCATGGCCACCCTGGATGTGTCTTCCTTATATACTATAATCAGACACGATCAAGGTATAGAGGCAGTAAAAAGATTTTTAGAACATGGCAATATACAACCAGAACAGGTAGACTTTATCACACGGGCAATCTCATTTATTTTGACACACAATTATTTTTTCTTTGAGGGTGATTTTTATTTACAGACCACGGGTACCGCTATGGGCACCAGGTTCGCGCCAATTTATGCCAACCTATTCATGGCGGCATGGGAGGAGGACACCATCATCCCCAAGCTTGGCGCGAATCTGGTGCTCTGGCGGAGGTATATAGATGACATTTTTCTAATTTGGGATGGGTCTTATAATGATTTACAATCTTTTATCCACAATCTAAATATTAATGAGCACAATTTACTTTTCACGTCCACGATAAGCAGCACCCATATTGATTTTTTTAGAACTGGAAATAAGGGCATCTAGTGAATACTTACTCTGTAGTACCTTCAAAAAGCCAACAGCAAAAAACAGCTATATTAATTATACTAGTTGTCATTTGCCCCGTTGGTTGCTAAATGTACCAACGGGACAATATCGCCGCTTAAAGCGAAATTGCACAGAGGACAAAAAATTTCTCGAGGAGGCCAATCATTTAACAACTCAATTTAAAGAAAAATGATATTCGGATAAAACATTAGAAACTTCTTTGGAAAGGGTAAAACAAATGGATAGAAGTAAATTTTTCGAACCACTTCCACAAAAAGACAAAAATTCTGTCTCAAATCTAAAAATAATCTTACCCTTTAATAGACATTACAAAAAAGTAGAAAACATTATTTCTAAACACTGGGAAATTATAAACGAAGATAAAATAATTGGAACCCTTGTACCAGAACTCCCAGCAGTAGTTTATAAAAAAGCACCAAATTTAGGGATATTGACAGCACCCTTTATAAAACCTCCTGCAAAACAAAAATAGAGTGAGACATGGTTGGCTGTAAAAGGCTTTTTTCGTTGTGGACAGTGTAACAACTGCAAAAATACTACAGGTCCCTGAAAAATCTCTGAAATAACATCTTCTAGCAATGATTTTTAGATGGATTATAAACGAACATATCACTTGCACCACAAAAGGGGTATTATATATACTGAAATGTGGTTGTAATAAACAATATGTTGGTAGAACGAAAAGACCACTTAAAATGAGAATTGCTGAGCACATTAATAACATCAAAAAAGGAGACCAAAAATATCCCTTATCAGTACATTTTACTAAATTCCTCAAAAAATATCCATCAAGTTTAACATATACAGGTTTCCAAACTGTCAGACCAAACTGGAGAGGTGGAAGTTATATGATCCAAATGTCAGGAAATACCCAGTTCAAAAAAGATAGCCACTGCATTATGGTAATCTCACAACACAGCCATTTGGCCCAAGACAAGCACAGATCTTTGTTAAGCATGTCCATCACTGTCTGTTAGGTATGTAGTAAGATCACCTTATGGTGAATGACCCATTTACAGTCTGGTTCAAATTAAGTTTGCTTCTTCCAAACCTTGGTGGCCCTATCTTACTAAGAACAATTTGTATCATGGCGTAGGCATACTGGGGGATCCTCTTGTACGATGGTGGGCCAGTCCTCATTATATAGCTAGCAGGGCTTATGTGTAACATCCTTGACAGTGCAGACATTTTGTCAGTCTCTAAAAAATTGCAGCCCCCTCAGCCAGCTGCTTATGGTGGTACAGGGAGTCAGACCCACACATATCTGATATTGATGACCCTTCTAAGGCTAGGCCATCAATATGAAAGTCCCAGACAACCCATTTAATGTAAGCAATAAGAGGTGGGGCCCTAGATCAGAAAGTCTTGTACTAAATGTCATCTTTAAAGGTCTATTAGCACAGAAAGCCAGGAAAGTCCTATTATTATTAAACAGTTCTCTCTAACTCCCAGATGAAATCTTTTGATGTCTTGCACATTGACTTAAAATACCATATCCCAGTGGAGATTTAATGCTGAATATAGAGCTGTGTAGCACACCTATGAGCCATCTTCATCTGAATGATTATTGAGCATTTAAGCCTTGAGGTCAAGACAGCATCACAGGCAAAAGTACCGTTCCTGCATCCTGTGGAGATCTCTATAGGCCATACATGACTCCTGGTATTTCTTTACCTGTTATCAATAAATTGAATGGTTGAGGGTAATGTGTATAACCTTTGCCACACATCTTAGATGGGAGCAGAAGAAGACATGATTTATTGGTAGTCGGATTAACTATAATTATACATTATATAGAACAGAAGAAAATGTGAGAGATTGAGATCAAAAGCCATACTGCATCGAAATATCTGCAACAATAGAGAGTAAAGCACCATCATGGTGGATGATCTCATGGCATCACTTTCAAGGCTTACGCTCTTCTTCAAGACTACTTTTAAAGGTGGTGTATCAGGTGAGGATAACACATATTCAATAGTTAAAAAGTTATCATAAAAAAACTACTTTTGACATGTCAACTCCTTAAGAACCACTGCGATCTTGAGACCCGATGTGATCAACAACTTTTGACATGTCTGATCAGCATGTCAAAAGTTGTTTTTAATGACAGTAACACTTTAAGAAGATAAGCAATGTTGCCTTACAGACCTGGGTTATAAAAAGAGTACAAGTTCAGCCACTACCTCTAACACTTTAAAATAATACTGGTGGGTTAAATAGTCCTTACTATGTATCTTTGTGTGACCTAGGGAAATAGGATTGTAAGCCCCACTTGGGGCTGAGGTTGATTTATGAAGTGAATATATTTTGCATACAGTGTTGCAAGATATGTTGAAATAAAAAAAATAAAAAAAATAGTGGAAACAATATACTGATTGACAAATAAAAAATTGTTCTGATAAAAAAGTTAATAAAAACATCTACCCTATCATGCAATTTTACATTATGAAGCTTGGCTCATTTTTCTAAAATATATTCTATATATTGTATACTAAAGGTTGCAGTGGCTTGGTGGAGTTCCTACTAAGGCGAATCATTGGTGACACAGCATGGGACATGTTTTCCTAACAAATTGCAATCGGACACTTTCCGACACTTTCATTATTTTAACTCAGGTAATAATTAGTCATTGTCAGAGCTGGGACAGAGGTTGTGCAAATCAGAATACATTTCCCTTGCTGTAGCTGCAGTCACAAATGAAGCAATAAATTAAAAATAGCAAATTGTTACAGGCTCTAGAGATCGCGTATCAAGATCTTCTTTACCTGGAGTTGAACTGTCCTATCTGTGTAAGATGATTCCATTCATTCATGACATTGTAAGGATCAACAATATCAATGTTTGTATATTTGAGAATTACTAAGAACAGTTAACTATATAAAAATACCATCATATTATATGAATTACACACGGGCGGACTGACAGGTAGGGGCACTTGGGCACTGCCTGAGGGCCCGAACCTCAGAGTGGGCCCGTCGCTGCCCGTAACTTTTTTTTTCTAAACCTTTATCGGGGGGCAAAGTGAGGGCCGGCCTCTAGCCCCTTACCCAACCACCATCCTGTTAAGTCCATCCCTGTGCCCCTAACTTACTCAGTCTCCATGGACACTTGAAAACTGGTGCAAGGGCTTCCTGGGACGCAGACATGCATGTTGCGTGCTGGAACGGCTGCCACTACGCAGCAGAGCGTCAGTGATGTGACTGACGTTAGTTGACCCCCAAAAGAGAGGAATGTGGGGCAGTATGTGCCTCTCTGTCTCTTTCCCCTCTGCCGCCAGGATGCAGGAAGAAAGGGAGTCTGACAAGCCTGAGGACAAGCCAGGGAGGAGGGTACAGCCACTTACCCGACACCAGGACAGACCCACCAACCTGCAAGATCAGCTTCCAGGGGCCTGAGCAGGTAATGGGGCCCAGTGCATGGTAGGTACTGACAAAGCACTTTGGTTTTTCCTCCTTTCCATCTTATAGCCATAATAGCCATAACACTTTAAATTTTTCACTTACAGACCCATATGAGGGTTTGTTTTTTGCACCACCAATTGTACTTTGTAATGACATTGATCCTTTTACTGCAAAATCTGTGGTGAAACAAAAAAAAATATTTGTGGGGCAAAATTGAAAATTTGGCGGGGGCTTCCGTCTCTATATAGTGCACTTTTCGGAAAAACCACGTTATTTTTATTCTGTAGGTCCATACTATGAAAATGAAACCCAATTTATAGAGGTTTTATTTTTCATAGAATTTTAAAGTAAAAAAAGAAGTATGCTTAAAAATGTCCGATTTATTTTTCCATATATGAGGGCTCATTTGTTTGCACAGTGATCTGTAGTTTTTATTGCTTCAATTTTTGTATTTTAATTGATTTAATTTTATTTTTATAGTATAGATTTAGTATAGATAGTATTATTTTTTTATGTATACGCCATTGATTGTGCAGTTTAATTAGTGCTATATTTTAATAGTTCAGACATTTACACATACAATATGTTTATGTTTATTCAGCAGGATAGGGGATAAGTGTTTGATTGCAGGGGGCCTGAATGCTGGGACCCCCCCCCCCAGCGATTTGCTGTATAGGGCCCCAGCTCTTCCTCGCCTCTCCCATGCAGGAGGCTTGTTGGGCGAAGCATGATGCTGCGGCCGACAGGCCCCCTCCATGTATCTCTATGGGAGAGGCAGAGATGCAGTGTTCCTGCACCCCGCCCTTCCATATAAAAAATATCTAGCCATAATAAAAATAAACATATATGGTATCGCCACATGCGTAAATGTCCGAACATGAGGGAATGGGACCCTTTAGACCTGGCCTTCAAAGTTGATCGCCGTGTTTAATGTGAAAGTAAACATATCCAGGCTAGCTCAGTCGGCTGTTCGGGACCGCCACAGTGAAATCGTGGCATCCCGAACAGCTGGAACACACAAGGAGGGCCCCTACCTTCCTCCTGTATGTCCGATCGCCAAATGACTGCTCAGTGCCTGAGATCCAGGCATGAGCAGTCAAGCGGCAGAATCAGTGAACAATGTTATCATATGGGATAACAATGATCAATGTAAAAGTTCAGTGTGTGCAGTGTTGTAGCCCCCTATATAACATTGCAAAAAAAAGTGAAATTGCCAAGGGTCCTAATGAGTTGTCAGTCCACCCCTGGAGTTACAATTCATAATTAAATGCAAAAGTCCATGAACAATTACGTTGCCATTACTGCATTTGTGAAGGCATTTATGTGTTGCTGATTTAGGTTGCTATACAGTTCTGTAAGCCCTGAGGGAACATGGCAAGGAGACTCAGCACACTGGCACAAGGGTTACACAGCATTGTCCCTTGCTTTGTTGACTGGTACAGTGAAAGGGGGGCTGAGCAGTAGTGAAATAGGTGGTAATTTATTCAAGACGCCCTCTATGTCTGGTCAGATGAAATGCAGGGTGCCCATGGTGTTAGGAGTTCAAACATCAAGCCAGATACAGACATAGAAAAACTATAATTCAGTCCTTTTTTTTTTACAGCGATATAGTCTATTATAATTACTATAGTCTAACCAATTGCTGGAACAGAGGATTGTTCTTGAGAAAGTAAGGTAGAAAGTATGACCCCAGGCAAATGTTTAACAACCAATGCACATAACTTGCCATGATTCACAATAGGACACTGCAAGAGCAATATGTCTCAACCTGAGGTGGCCTTCACTCATAAGGTAACCCAGAGTTGTTGGTAAGGGTGAGTAGACATAGAGATAATTTTGTTAGAAATGGCCATATGCTGCCCAGACTATTCCATGGCAGCACACATTTCTGGATTAAACAAATAATTTAATAATGTTTTAAGCTTTTTTAATGCTATAGTAAAAAAAAAGTTTTTCAATAATAAAAAAGCAAGCTAATTATTTCCAAAACAGAATCCCACCTTAGGTTGTGTGTGGTATTACAAGTTGTCTCCATTCACTTCAATAGAACTGAACTGTAATACCACACACAACCTGATGAGAGGAGTGGTGCTCTTTTTTGAAGAACTCAGCTCTGTTTTTTAATCCTGACGATATTACCTCTAATACTGTGCCTGCTTTGCTGCTTAGTATGCCCAAATACTGTGCTGAAGATCAATTAGTACCATTCAAAGAGTCCCCTGAAAATACTAGTCCCACACAAATAGTGCACCCACAGAAATGAGTGTCACATATAGTGCCCTCAAAAATAATTGTGCAAGACAAACAGGGCCATGCGCAATAATAGTGTTCCACCGAAGTGCACCCAAAAATAACTGTGCAATGAGAATTACCTCAACAGTAACAGTGCATCCCCATAGTACCCCAAAAATAAAAGGTTGCCCCATAGTAATAGTACCTTCAATAGTACCTATATTAGTATATAGCTTCCCCATAGTATCTGTGCTGCAAACTCAAATAGCAATTATTCTCCTCCAGATTAACCCCATAAGTTGCAGTGTTCCCTATATTGTACCAATAGTAATAAAGCTCCTCCACAGGACCATCATTAGTAATAGTTCTGTATATAGTAATAATGCAACCTCAGAGTGTCCAGTTCATTAGTAATAATGTTTCCCCATGCTACTTAAAAAAAAATAACAAGGGGAAGAAAAAATCCAATGCTCTACTAACTCCGCATAACCTTTAGCATTGGGATGCAGGCCACAGGCCTTTACTAACCTGCAACCTGTGCAGGTGATCCTGATGGTAAGAGTTGACTGTCTGAGCGAGCCTTCCCAAAGTTTGGTTCGCTGGGCTCACCGAACATTTGTAAATTGTTCCATTTGCCACAAACTGCAAGTAAAAGGGTTAAGTTGTGCTGAGCAACTAAAGGGGAGAAGCAATACAATAAGAAGCCTGGACTAGCAACAAGATGGTAAGTATCCCTCTCTTTACTGTATATATTATACAACCATATAGATGGCAGTAAAATGTATACCCCCCCCCCCCCAAGGAGTAAACTAATGTTGATGAGCAGCGCTAAACAACTCCTTCCTTGCTGGGCTGAGCTGTCAGGTCAGCCCCAGACCTGGCAATGTTCAAAAGTTTGGTGAGCCACAAGCCCCCCGAAGTTCGGATCAAATCCAGGTGTGGGAGGCTCTGCTTGCTCAACTCTACTGATGATGCAATCGTGCTTATCACACCTTAGATTCTTCAGAATGGTTAGAGGCCTTACATTGCCAGTTGCTTATTAGGATAAGCATCAAGAAAGGGAACGATAAACCTCTGTGCCCATCATAGTATTCACACGTAGAATGGATTGTAGACAGTTGGCCCATTGTGATACCCAAAAGGAGCGTCTCCTAGTTGTCTTCAGGTCAAGGCCTCTGCACGTGAGGACATAGCAAACATCAATATAGAGATTCTAAGTAACCCTTAATCCCCCATACACTATTTTTTCTTAGAAAAACAACAACATATATTTTTCCCTACCTTTGGAGACACATACTTAGATTTATTTTTGGTTGCAAGCATTACCAATCTTTTTTGAATTTATATTTAATTAGCAATAAAAAAAAGCAGTTTTGATGGTAAAGTATGGTATACTGTATTAATCTGCCACAGATATATAATTTTTGGCTTTAATACCAATCACCATGTATAGGGTATGATTTACTGGCGACTTGAGAGGCCACTATATAGACAATATACAACATATTTGCTTCCACCATTTTACTCTGTATCCTTAGGATTATTTTTGCAATATGTTAATTTCATTAGATTTACCTACATGGACTTCTTCTAACTATATTAATAATGATAACAATTATATGATTATTTATTGCTGCATGTTCACATGATCGGACAATCACAGGTGTAAGAACTAGCGTTGCTTGCTTCATACCTTAAATGCTAAGCAGAGTCATTCTCTGGCTGCTAGTGAAAAACTGGAGTAGATATATGAATTGAAGGCACATGGAAACTGGTGACAGATTTATGAGTGATTGCATTTGCAATACTATCTCCTAGCAAGTCTCAGCTGGTGTCAGTAATCTGGTGTAATATACAACACTTTGCTGAGATGAAATATCATTTACCTCACAATGCTACTGATCATGTTGAAATGTATAAATACGGCACAGCGGAGTAGATAATATGCTCAGCTATAGTAAGATGGCAAAAGAGCACTGCTGTAAAAATACTTATACATATCAGATGGCCACATCAAATGTTAAAATAACATTTTGATAAAACCTGGCCAGCCAATATTCTCTCAGAACATCCAGATTTGGTTTAAGTTCATGTGAATTCTTATGTGTAATATTTTCTTTTCTTGACGATGGAAATCCTTTAGTGAACTTAATTCAAAACTTATTATAAGAATCAATGGTGAACAGTAGATAGGCAGTGAGACAGAAGAAGGTAAATAGATAAATAGACAGATAGATAAAAAGATAGATAGACAGACAGATAGATAGACATATAGATATAAGACCAATGTAAGACTCATGGTAGTAGGCAGGACACACACGGAGGTAGTGGATCCGTTGGACCTGTGTGGCAGATGACACGGGCCGTGACAGGGAGCGGAGCCTAAGGTGCCGCTGGTTTTCACCAGAGCCTGCCACAAAGCAGAATGGTCTTGCTGTGGCAGGCGGCACCCAGGTCGTTATCCCTGGCACGACTCGAACACACAGGTGGCTGAGGTGATGCAAGGCCCAGGAGGGATTCGGCAAGACATGGTCTGGATAGTAGGAGGTCAGGGCTGGTAGAGGTGCGTGGTCAGAAAACGTAGCAGGAGGTCAATTGGCAGGCGGCACTGGAGCAGGGTCAGGACACGGAGCAGAGGGTCTGGACACGGCAAAGCAAACACAGAATAAGCTTTAATATAGGTAGGTATATACACTATCATGTGTATATAGAATACGTATTCCTCAAGGCTGGGCTTGATTATAGTATATTTTATAAAAGCTTGTATATCAAAAATAAATATTAAAGAAATGTGTATATATATGTATAATATGTATATGTGAAAAATGTAAAAATATAATTGGATTCGGTCTGTATATATTAATTAGTTTTTATTTATAAAAAAAAAAAAAATATATATATATATATATATATATATATATATATATATATATATATATATAATATTGGTTATTAGCTTGCTGCACCCTCTGCAGGGCCCTTGCTCGGGGCAATATAGGCTATTTAGAAATAAAGTAACATAAAATAAAATAATGAGATAAAAATTTTAAGAATAGGCCAAAACTACCAACTTGGTACTGGTATCTTCTTAGTACAATAGTGAATCGATATACAGTTAGTATATAATGCAACAAAGTATATAGTTAGTATAAAGCAACAAAGTTCCTTAGACACTCGTTGGGGATACAGTGGTAGTTTCTGTATCTTTTATGCATGTAGGAAAAACGTTTTCCAAAATGGTAAAATAGTCTTGTGTATTGTTGGTGCACAGCACCACTCACCGCCCTGTTCCTGTGAGGTCCTGATAGCTTGTAGACGGAGCTGGCACGGAAGCACCGGCCCTGGGGAAAAAGGCCCGTCTCGGGAGACCTGTACGTACGCTCCGCTGTTCCCGATACTCTGACTGGCACGGCTGGCGTCCTGCCTATAGTTGGTGAATGTCAGGGATCTGGAGAGATGTGTAGGAGCTGAGGTGGATAGGAACTTGTGGGAGTGGCTGCCGGCATGCTCCTGTATTAGCAAATATGCAGCAGTGGGTCTCAGTTAGCGAACCTCCAGCTGTTGCAAATGGTAAATTTTTCCTGTTGGTGTATGGCCTTAATGATCCAATATTATTCAGGTTAGACGCGTTTCGAGGTAGCGCTGTACCTCTTATTCAATAACAGTGATATACTTTGTTGCATTATATACGAACAGTATATCGATTCACTATTGTACTAAGAAGATACCAGTACCAAGTTTGTAGTTTTATCCTATTCTTTTAATTGTTATCTCATTATTTTATTTTACTTTGTTTTATAAATAGCCTATACTGCCCTGAGCAAGGGCCCTGCAGAGGGTGCAGCAAGCGAATAACCAATATTTTTATATTATATATCTTATATATATATATATTTTTTTTTTTTATAAATAAAAACAAATTAATATATACAGACCGAATCCAATTATATTTTAACATTTTTCACAAATACATATTGTACATATATCTACACATTTCTTTAATATTTATTTTTGATATACAAGCTTTTATAAAATATACTATAATCAAGCCCAGCCTTGAGGAATATGCATTCTATATACACATGATTGTGTATATGCCTACCTATATTATTGTTTAGGTTGTACGGAATACACAACCTCCACGTTAGTACTCGCCTGGCACCCATAAGTCATTATTTTGGTTTTAGAGCTACCCAAATCTTTATTTTTCTTACAGAATAAGCTTTCTTTATGGCACAAGTCTAACAAAGATAAGGCAGGGGTATGTGGGAGATGCAGGTACTTAGAACAAAAGGTGCAGGTGCAAGACATAATTACGGGCGCAATGGCCCTTTCAATCTGAAAGCTCTGGCACACGTGCCCTAGGAGGCGGGGGCAGAAGAGAACGGAGGTGAGTGACGGGCTGGGATTCGCATGTGGGCGCGTCCCATGATGCAAATCCCAGCCCCACCGGCTGGGGAGGCGAGAGAATGGGGGAGCTCAGGGCCAGCGTTTCTGGCCAGAGCACTGGATGTGACAATAGATACATAGACAGATAGGTATAAGACAGATATCAAAAGAGGGAAGCAGCACAGTAAAGTTGGTGCACGCAGAACCAGACCTTGGTCAGGGGTCCAAATGCAGATAAAAAATTAGGATTAATCTGCAGCACACAAGTCCATTGAAGGTGAAAATAAGTGAAAATGTATTCCATAACCAGGTGAATGTAACAGCAACGTTTCAATCAGCTCTCCTGGTCTTTCTCAAGCCTGAGAAAGACCAGGAGAGCTGGTTGAAACATTGCTGTTACATTCACCTGGTTATGGAATACATTTTCACTTATTTTCACCTTCAATGGACTTGTGTGCTGTGGATTTATACAAATTTTTTAGATAGATAGATATATAGAAAGGTAGATATAAGATAGATAGATGAATAAATAGATAGATAAAGTGATAAATAGAAGGATAGAAAGATAGATAGATAGATAGGTAGATATAATATAGATAGATAGATAGATAGGTAGATGTAAGATAGATGGATGGATAGATAGATAGATAGATAGATAGATAGCAAACAGAATGTAGAGCAGCGCCCAAGTAGATAGTAGATGGTGCAAGCAGCAATGAAAGATCCTAGGTCAAGGCAGGTAACACATCCAAGAAGAAGCTGCAGCACTCAAAATTATGAGTGTAGAAAAGGTGTTTATTCCATATCAATACAAAAAGCGCAACGTTTCTGCTGCCAGTGCAGCCTTTTTCAAGCAACAAACAGTGATCACATGGGTGCTATATATATGCAAATACACAAGCAAATCAATAAAGTAACCAATCAAAAAATTAAGAGGTATATACCATGTAAAGTGCTATAAGATATAGGGCATAAATTGCCACTATAATAATAAAGTGCATGGTGGACAGTGTATGTTAAAAACACAATAAAACTTTACAAAGGCTACGTTTTACAGCCAAAAATATCATAATACAGTAATTACATCATTAAGTTCAAACATGTGTTGCATAATTAATGACTATACGGGAGGCGGGATGGTTCAGTTGCACTCACCATATGTGTTATATTCAAATCATACGTACAGTGTAACCAGAAATGCAGCATGGGCGTCCACGCGCGCGGCCACGTGACGCGCCAGGTCACATGATCCTCCTCCATCACGTCACGTGTCCGCGCGCACTTCCGGCCATGCGCACCGACATGTAAACAATGAACAGCCCTATTGGAGCAAATGTGCATGTGCGCATGTCCAACGATGTGACTCTAGATGCAGTTCGCAACTGCCGCAAAAGAAGTCAGAATAGACTGACAAGTATAAGAAAACAAGTATAAAGAAATATATAAGAAAGTATAAGAAAAAAAATAAATAAATAAATAAAATAAAGTGAAATAAGATAAATTAAACAGAGAAAGATGTGTAGAGTAATAGGACGAAGAATGAGAATAAAATATAAGTAGAAAAAAATAAGTAGAAAAAAATGGAAAAAAAAAAAAAAATGAAATAAATAAATAAAAATGGAAATAAAAATAAAGATAAAATGTAAAAATAAATAAAAATAAAATTAAAATTAAAATAAATATAAAAATAAAATAAAACAATAAAAAAAAAAAATAAAAAAAAAAAATTAAATTAAAATTAAAATAAAAATTAAAAAATTAAATAAAGTAAAAATAAGATAAAAATAACAAGAATAAATAAAGATGTTAAACAAAATGGACAAAGATGCACATTTCTGTCTGTTAACCAGGCATGTATATCAATCACTCAGGGCCAATTTTTTATTATACCTCTGTGCCTATTATTGGGCCACCCAGGAAGGTGGTGTATCCTCACCCAGGTTAGCCCTACCACAGGAGACGCGAAGGCGTAATTAAACTCCATCTGCCCAACTATGGAAGGCCAAATCATGAGGTTGGGTCACCCCCTTTAACCCCTTAAGGACTCAGCCCATTTTGGCCTTAAGGACTCAGACAATTTAATTTTTACGTTTTCATTTTTTCATCCTCGCCTTCTAAAAATCATAACTCTTTTATATTTTCATCCACAGACTAGTATAAGGGCTTTTTTTTTGCGCGACCAGTTGTCCTTTGTAATGACATCACTCATTATATCATAAAATGTATGCCGCAACCAAAAAACACTATTTTTGTGGGGAAAATAAAACGAAAAACGCAATTTTGCTAATTTTGGAAGGTTTTGTTTTCACGCCGTACAATTTATGGTAAAAATGACGTGTGTTCTTTATTCTGAGGGTCAATACGA